>NW_004524588.1:27089086-27101873 GCF_000260255.1 Octodon degus | reverse complement strand
TGGAGTTGTGGGAATCGAACTACAGCAACCTGAGGCTGACAGCTTTGTGGAAGCAGCCACTTAAAGAACTGAGCTATGGCCAGGCCCCCTTCCACCCATTTTCTGCACATTATCCTGAGGTAAACCAATTTGAAATGTGTTTGTTTTCAGTAAACCAGCCATGACAAGTTATACTAACAAATTAAACTTGACCCCATCTGAATAGGTTTTGAATTTATTTTTGCATTTTTCAATTCTAATACAAATGCTTGACTGTGCTCAATCCTCAAGCCACATGCATAAAAAACTGGCCAGCCCAGACAGTATATTAATCATCAGCAAATGGAACTTTAAGGAGTCCACTAAGTGCCTCCTTATCATTAAGGTATTACAGTTATTTATACTGTAAAACTGTTGTGTAGGTTGATCTTTAGGGGACAAGACCACCAACCAACACATGCAGATTTTGTGTGTGGACAGAAGGTACTTTTGACATTCAGTTTTGCTATATAGTAACAGAATGAATAAAATTTTTTCTTTCTTTCTTTCTTTCTTTCTTTCATTTTTATTTTTTTGCAAGAGGTAAGTAAAAGATTCAATTGGATTCTTGGGGGGGCAGTTGAAAGTAGGTCTCCACTTTGCAGTCACCCTCTGTACAAATTCGCCCTCGCTGACTTGTCCGTCTCCATCAGTTTCTGCCTCTGCTCATTTCCTCTGCCTCTTCAGCTGTTAGCTTTTCTCCTAAATTTGTCGTGACGAGACATAGCTCTGCTGCACTGATGCAGTCATTTCCATCCTTGTCAAAGACTTGGATGCCTCATGGATTTCGTCTTTGCTATCTGCGTCTTTCATTTTTCTAGTTAAAAATTATAGTTAAAAATTCTGGGAAGTCAGTGGTGCTGTTACCATCGGCATCCACTTGGTTGATCATTCCCTGCAGCTCGGCTTCTGTCGGGCTTTGACCCAGTGACCTCATGACAGTTCCTCGTTCCTTTGCTGTGATGGTGCCATCACCATCTTTATCAAGTAGGGAGAAAGCCTCCTTGAATTCAGCAATCTGCTCTGCAGGCAGCTGAGCAGCTGTGGTGCGAGCGAAGGCGGGAGGAGCAGAGCGAGCGAGGGTGGATGCACCAGCGCCGGCTGTGAGGCAGGGGTGCCTGGGCTTCAGCCGCGGCTAAGGCGCCGTGTGTGCTCCGTGCTGGGCCTCCGCCGCCCGGCTGCGAGCGACCGCACCGCACCTGTGAGACTCCCAGTGCCTCTGTCCCGACTGACAATTATATTAAATGAAGAAAAACTAAAAGCGTTCCCTCTAAAATCAGGAAAAAGACCAAGGTGTCCCTTATCACCACTCCTGTTCAACTATTTGAAACATTAGCAAGAGTAATCCGGCAATACAAAGAAACATAAGTGATATGTACAGAAAGTAAAGAAATCAAAGTATTATTATTAGCATACAGCATGGCCCTCTACAAAGAAGGGTACAAAAATTCTACACAAAAATCCAAGAGTGAATAACCAGATTCAGCAGTTCAACAGGATATAAAATCAATACAGCAGAGCCAATAGCATTCTTGCCAATCAATCACTGAAAAAGATTTTAAGAAAAATGTATCATTCACATTAGGATTAAGGAAAATCAGGAATTGGGGTAGAAGTGGAGGCGGCAGTGGCAGCAGGCTCTGAGGCAGCGGTTGGGCTCTAGGCGAGCGGTCGGAGTCGAGTCAGTGAGTTTGAGCAAGTAGGAATCCAGGCCTCTTACAATGGCAGATGGTTGGACTTCAAGACAGGAGGTGCAGGGGCCTCAGCTACCGTCCCAATGCCGAGCTCAGCGTTACGTGAGAATGGCTCCCTCGTGTTCCAGGCTGGCCACGTACAATCGCGATGTCCACTGCCAAGCCTGGCCGGCCTGGCCATGCCAAGGTCCCTCTGGTTGACTCTGACGTCGTCACTGGGAAGGAATGTGAAGACATCTGTCCATCAAGTCATCCCATGGATTCCCAAACGTGGAAGGGAATGACTTCCAGCTGACTGGCATCTGGCATGGGTACCTCTCCCTGCTTCAGGACAGTGGGGAAGTGCGAGAGGACCTTCACCTGCCTGCAGGAGTCCTCGGCAAGGAGATGGAGCAGAAGTAGGATTGTAGAGGAGAGATCCTGACCAGTGCTGTCTGCCACGACAGAGGAGGCAGCTGTCGCTATCAAGGCTGTGGCAAAATAACTGACTCCCAGGTGGCGGTGGTGGCGGCAGTGACCCGCAGCCTGCAGAGGCCCCTGCCCCAGTCTGGCCCCACTCTAGGTGGGCCCTTGGCTGGGCTGCACAATTTATTTGACCTTTTGTCTTGGTTTCCCACCCCCTCAATCTGCTGGGGAGCCCCCGCCCTTCTGCTGGCTCCCATGGCAAGGACTGAGGGAGCCACAACCCTGGTGAAGCTGCCCTCCTCTTCTCCCCGCACACCGCAACCCTAGGGGGCCAAGGGGTTGTGTGCAGTTTGTGGTTTTAGGGTTTTTTCTTTTTCTTTTTTCTTTTTTTTTTTTTTTTGAATCAGAATGCTATAGATTCTGGTCATTATTCCTTGTGCCCTTCCCCCTCTTGTCATGGTCTGGTCCCATCTCCCGTAGCTCTTTACCCCAGTGCTACCCTGACTGGGAACCACTTCTCTCTCTTACCTGTATCCTTCCCTAAACCCCTTAAATGGGGAGGGAAGAGAAGAGGGGAAGAGGGGATATGCCCCCTCCTCAGGCATCTGAGAAGGCCCTGCACCCGTGGGCTTCACCCTTTCCTGTGGGCTCTCTCCCCAACACATTTGTTAAAATCAAACCTGAATAAAACCACAAGTTTAATATGAAAAAAGACAAAGAAAAATCAGGAATTAACCTAACCAAGGAGGTGAAAGACCTCTACAATAAAAGCTACAGAATTCTGAAAAAAGAGACAGAAAATGGCATCAGAAAATTGAAAGAGGGCCGGGCAGACAGCCTCAGTAGAATAAGCACTTCCCTGGCAAGCACAAGGGTCTGAATTCATTCCCCAGTTCCCTCGAAAGAAGAAAGAAAGAAAAAGAAAGAAAGAAAGAAAGAAAGAAAGAAAGAAAGAAGAAAGATTGAAAGGCATCCCCTATTCCTGAATGGACAGGATGAATATTGTTAGGTACAAACCCACACAGTCAGCCAGACCAGGCATTCTGATGCAAGGAGATTTATTGGGGGCATCAAGCAGGTTGGCTGTCTAGAGGACCAAGACAGCAGTGAATAAAGGGGGGACAAGAGACTTTATAGGACCTTTTAGGGAAGGTGATCTGAAACAGCTGAAGGAGAGCTAATCTTGGCAGGCTAGTTGGTCTGTGGGGGACCTTTAATGTTAAGAAGGAGAGTTTTGTGGTTGCCTGCTCAGGTCAGAGTCAGGCGGACCTGTTCTGTGGTTTTGGGTTTGGCTCTGCATGAAGCCCTGGGGGAGAGTTTGGCAGCAGGGTGCCTGGGAGACCAAGAGGGAGAGTGTTTGGGGCAAGGTGTCTGGGAAACTTTAAATTTTGACTTATCAAATATAGTCTCCAGGAGACAGAGCAGGGAACAGTGCTAGAGAGGAACAGGTAAAGGACGAGCTATGGTACCCAAGATCACTCCATGACCCATGCAGAAACAGCAGAGTGTCACCACCTCACTGACCCCCAGGCCAATCAGAAAGATGCAGTTAAGTTTATCCCTTACAAATAGAAGAAAGTATTTTAATTGTATGTAATTGGTACAGGGTCTCACTTGGCAGCTCAGACTCATAGTGATTCTCCTGTTTCAGCCTCCCCAGCACTGAGATTACAGGCATATGCCACCACACCAGCGCACCCTGGGGTGGAGCTGGCACAACTTGTGGTACCAAGGATTGAACCTAGGTCCTTTCATTTGCCAGGCAGGTGCTTAGACCACTGAGCTATCTCCACAGCTCCCAAAAATGTATTTTAAACATCTAGGTTTGTATATGTTAGGCCTTATTAATTAAAAGAATCATAATCTGTACTTTAATTTAAATTCTTAATTTAGAAGGAGAGAAGATGGCCACTTAGAGGGCAGTGGCAGTGGTGTTTCTGTATTAGTGCTGATACTCTGAAGTGGGGACAAAGGTAAAGTCTGGCATAGGAGGATTAATGAAGAGAAATCCAGCAGGACCCAAATCCATTGTGTGTTTGGGGGGTACTGGGAAGCAAAGCAGAAGACCCTTCATAAAGTAAGTACTGGGAAGCAAAGCAGAAGACCCTTCATAAAGTAAGTATGAAAAGACCTTATCTCAAGCTTACAAAAACCACTTAAAGCAAACCAATAGCTAGCAATTCAAGCAGAGAGACAGTGAAATTATGTCCACCGTCACCATTCGTGTTCAATGGAGTATTTCAGAGCCTCGAGGCAAGGGAAAGAAACAGAAGGGACATTTATAGGAAAGAAAGTCAAATTATTACTATTTTCAGATGACATGATCCTCTATATAGAACCCTTCCAAATCCACCAAAATACTCCTAACATCAATAAACAAATTCAGAATACAGCAAGGTATTACCTATTCTTGGATAAGCAGAACCAACATTGTCAAAATAGTTATATTTCCAAAATTTTACATAGATTTGACAATCCCACCCAAAATACCAAGAACTTTCCTTGCAGAACTAGAGAAAACAATCCTGAAACTCATATGGAATCAGAAGAGCCTCGGACTAGCAAAAGTGATCCTGGGTAACAAGTTCAAAGCAGAGTGTATCGCAACCCCAGACCTGAAGCTGCAGTACTGTAGCACTAAACCACAGCACAGTCCTGCCACAAAAACAGACAGGAGGGCCAGCAGGGCAGAGCAGAGGATGCTGAAATAACCCAGGCCCTTTCATCTGTTTGATCACATACGTAGAGGCCAGAAAAATGGAGCCAAGAGCCTATGTAGCAAATGTTGCTGGGAAGACCAACATGTGGAACACTGAAACCAGATTCTTATGTTCCACCATGTACTAAACTAAAATCAAAATGATTAAAAATCCTAAACATTAAAAAAGAGACAATCTGCTGGAAAATAAAAATAGGTAAAATTCTGGACACCATAGGCGTAGGGCAGGACTTCTGTACAGAACCCCAGTTGTACAAGAAATAGCAGCAAGTGTCCATAAATACAATCACATAAAATTAAAATCTTCTGCACAGCAAAGAAAACAACCAAAAGAGTAAAGCTACAACCTATAGAAGGGAGTTTGTTTTGCCAGGTACACTTTGTACAGAGGACTATTATCTTGAATATATAAAAACTCAGAATAATTAGACCCTCCAAAGTAAACGCCCCAATTATAAGATGGGCACTAGCATAGAAACTTCTCAGGAGAATTACAAATGACAAATAAATACACTGAGTATCTCTGGCCAGTACAGAAAGGCAAATTAAAACAATACAGAGTTTTCATTTTACTCCAGAAAAAAAACAGCTAATCATCAAGACTTCAAAGAGTAACAAATGCTGGTAGAACTGTGGGAAAGAGGAGCCTTTCTTCACCGTTGCTGAGAATAGACTGTGCAGAGCTATGGAAGTCAGTATGGAGAAAATCAAGACCGAAAAACCTGAACCAGACGTGTCGCTTCATGTGTCTTCCTGAATGAGTTAGAGATGTCCTGTCGCTGAGGGGGAAGTGACACGTGCACACTTGGGATTACAGCAGCACGAGTCATAGCAGCTAAGTCTTGGAGGCGGCCGTCACTGACAGACGACAGGGCCAAGGAGTGTGGCATCGCACCCACTGGAGCGCTGCAGGGCTGTGACCAATAAACGAGCCGCCTGCAGGACAGCGGGTACACTTTGAAACCGCAGTGCCAAGAGAAATAATCAGACCCACTCAAAATCATATGGTTTCTCTTATATGAGAAATTCAAAGTATGAATAAAGACAAAATAAAATACGCAGAACAGGAAACATGGAAACATAACTTTCAAGTGGGATGGAGACCAAGAAATGGAAGGAGGGGGAAGGTGGACATAGACTGAATTAGGTTGTACCATATAGACGCAATAAGTACACACCGTGTGTGTGATCATTGTGTACCACACAGTTACTATAAATTGAAGGTTTAAAACCATGTATTTACTTGCTGAAATTAACCATAGTCCATTAGTTTTTATGATCCTGAGAAAAGGACTTGGTCTCTCTTTGCTTTCATTTAGACTTCAGTAAAAAAGTGATATCTGTCTCAGAAATGATTTCTAAAAAACATCAGATGAGCTTGATGTGTTAAATGCCCTGTGTTCACTACATAGAAAGAACATAGGAAGTATTAATTGCTGTAGAAATTGTGGGTTATGTAAAGAGGCTCTCTGAACCTAGCCCTCATGTCACTCCTTCACAATAATGAATGTGTATTGAATGTATGGATTCTTTAGTAATGTACCAAGTTTCAGTAAAGATCAGTGTTCTTTACACTGCCCAGATAGGTTATCCAGAGGTAAACATTACCGTCCAGTTAGTAAATTAGAGGAGTTCAGCAATAAAGCAGGTATTGTTAGAGATGATCTTCTAATGGAAGAGGAAGAGCTATGCGCAGTTACTAGAAACAAAACTCCATCCAGCTTCCACGGCTCAGCCTGCAACTGACCTATGCTTGTGCACGTTACTTGGCAGTTAGTAAGTTATGTAAGAAAAAGGAGAAGAAAATAAGCATGGTACATGTGGGTTCAGAAAAACAATGTAAGTTAAAATATTTTTAAAATTTTATTAAACATTATAAAGGAAAATGTAAGAGATGGATAGGATTGATTACAAAATGAGGTACAGGAAGCAAAATGAAAAGAAGAACACATATTAAATACTACTGATATAGAAGAAAATAATTACAAGTGGAAGGCTAGAAGAGGCATCTTGAAACTGGTAGAACACTATAACAAAACGGAAATTGCATAAATGTGCCATTGGTAAATGATCTAGCTAGAGGTGGTATAGAAATAATTGTATGTTGAAAGGAGAGTTAAGTGTGCCACCAATAGTTAAAGACAATTAAAGTTTTTGAATAAAAGTAGATATACATCTAGAAAAGTCTCAGCTATGTTACCCTCCTAAGGCTTAGTCTCCTAGAGCACACAGCAGCCTTGCCTTCCCCTGCGTGCCTTAGGCCTCAGCTGTAGCCTTGTAGACCACAGCTGTCCAGGCCTCTCCAAATTCCTTCCCTGAAAACAGCGAAGTGCAGCTGGTTTCCTTGGGCTGGCTTTCTTATTTAAAAGTTTGTTTTCTTGACCTCATTATTTCCTGAAAAGTAACCCATGTTGTATATGGCAGTGTTCTTCAGGGCTCCTTAGTTTCTGTACCAGTTTTAGGGAAAGCAAACACATGTCATGTTTGCAAAGACTGATGCTCAAGACAAATTTGTTTTAAGTTCAGGCTGAATTCGGATTAAATCCCCCAAGACACTCTGCCTGATGACGCTACTACATATTCAGATTAGGTGAAAATGGTTAACTGTATTTAGGAAGTTCTGGTTTCAAAATAAGTTAAACAATCTTGTTTTCTAGAGAAAAGATTTGATCAGTCTCATATATCTCTACGTACGGGCTCTCGTGCTTCTCATGCTGATTTACTGGTAGAACATTTTGTTTGCACGCACGGTGCAAAGCCTGGAACCAGTAGCTCATGAAATTCACTTTGGAGGCAGAGCTGCAAGAGCCAGGGTCACACCAACAGGCAGAGACCCATCTCTAGTCAGGTCTTTACAATGCCTGGAGCCGGTTGTGTTATTAAGTCACTGATAGGAAAAAAAATCATCAAGCAGCTTCTGACTGTGGAAAGAGGATGGTGGAATTAAATAAACTTTGTTATTAAAGTATGCGCTTTCTGAGTGGAGTTTCACATACTTTAACTTCAAAACTCAGAATTCTCTGCTCATTGTTCTCTGAGGTGAAACATTCTTGCACATGTTTTTAATCTTTAAAATAAAAGGAAATACATACACATGTGCAATGTTTCGCTTAATGACTTGGCTCTACAGTCAGTTAAATTTGGCAATCCAAATCTTTATTCATCTTTTAGAGATAAGGCTTTTCTCTGTCACATAAAGAGCTCATGTCACCAAACAAGTGCAAATAACTCCTTTAGGGAAGAAAAACTGCTGCCAAACCCACCAATGTTTTGTGCTACACGGAGACATGTGTGCACACGATCAGCCTTGAGCCCCCTAGTGCACATCATTTTCTGTCTTCACATACATGTTTGCTTTCAGACCCTATGACTGTTGTATTTAAAAGAAGTGAATCTTCTTTTTTTATATATTATCCACTACCTTTGAAATGCTAAGTTGAGAGCCTTTGAATGAGTTTTGGAAAAAAATTATTAAATAATCCATACCACAACCATGCAGCGTTCAAATAAATTGATTTAGTCGCTGCTTTTTTCTTATTTAAAAATTTTTAAACTTTTAAAATTTAGCGTAATACAAGTAGACCTTAATAAAGTATAAAAACCACTCTTCTTTTGTGAAAATATAAAGTTTCATAACAACATAATTAGAAAATAACAATAGTTAATAAATCCTAAAAGAATGGTCAAAATGCTGTTCAGAATACAAGGCAAAGACAAAAAAGTCTCTCTTACAACGAAGGAACAGATAGTATCATAAGACTTTATTTTCAAGGAACTAAAAAACTAGTAGTATCAATGAAACAAATTAGCATGCATAGTATATTAAATCATTTTGAAATAATAGAGTAGATAATTAGTAGAATGATTTGAACTTCCCCTTGTTTCTATTTCTGTCTTCTATTTTGTCCTTTGTTTTTATATGTACTTGGTTTGAGTTTCTCATATAAGAGGAACTTGTGTGTTTGGCTGATTTTGCTCAACACCGTGTTCTCCGGTGACAGCCATTTGCCTCTGAACGCCTCAGGTTTACCATTGTTCTTTAACTGCTGTATTTCTTCTTATAACCTTTAATTTTAGTATTTGTAACTGCATTATATTTTAACCATAATGCCTTCTCTATTAGTATACTTTCTGGATTAGATACAGGACACAATATGTTTTTCCATAATAAAGCAGTCATCTGAATTGAATGGTCAAAATCTAATCCTCACACCTCTGTCGTTTGGTTTTGTGAAATGAACAAAAACGTCTGCTTTGATACACCCAGAGCAGGATTAAGACATCCTCTGAATCTTCTGGCTATTGTAAATATTGAAAAAAATGCCCTGCTAACTTTAACTGAAAGACCAGATGTGGAATAATCTTCTGTTTCTTCTAGCAAGTGCTGAAGGCCGAATTATACCAACACGGACACACACTATCTTCCCGTGGGCGTGTGCCCGCACCACCTCTGTCCCTATTCATATGTGCTTCATTTTCCGCAGTGCTTTGCAGTGACATACTGCTTTCAGATCAGTATATGAGTCAATAATGAGTACAAACAGCTTTGAAGGTTGTTTGCTGTTATATTCAGTCATTTTGGAGATAATCTTTAATATTCAAAATTTACATTTTTCAGGAATAAATGTTAAAGATCAAGCTTATTTTTTAAACATATAGAACCCCTGGGCTAGTTTATCCTCACCTCATTAGTTCTCAAACAAGTCCCTTCACAATCTTCTTAGTATTTAATAGGTAGATGTCCTCTTAGATGAAGAGGATATAATTGGGTATTTGTTTAAAAGTAAAATTAGATTAAATATAGAATTAAAATATGTATGTATACACATTACATACAAATTTACCTGAATTAAATGTTTTAATTTGAAACATAAATTATCTTTTAATTTATAATTTGTAAAGTGTAATTGTTCACAATTTTAAAAAATTAGTACTTTTCCTTTCTTCTTGGGATGGCTTTAATCTCTGATGTCTTTGCATGAGTCATAGAGCATGCTTTTTCTCTCTCTTTTTTTTTTTTTGCATTTTTGGAAGAGTCTACAGGGTGTTCAGGGTCTCACTACGAGGTGGGTAGTGGTCCGCTTGTTACAGCCTCCCAAGTGCTGGGATTACAGGCACGCGCCAGCATGCCCAGTCTCAGATGCCTTCTTAGCGTGCCCTGGTGGTGGGGCTGGCACTGCAGGCCTGGGATCGAACCCCCGGCCCCTGCACCTGCTTGCAGGCGCTTTAGTCCCCTGAGCTATTTGGCTGACCCTAAAAGTTGAGAAGGATTTTATTTTTGGCAGGCTCAGGTTGCCTTGAGTGTGAGTGTGGTGTGGCACGTGGAGCTGGGGATCAAACTGCAGTCCTGCGGGCCTGACTGGGTTTGCCCAGGCATGTGCTTAAGCAACTGAGCTAGCAGCAAGCCCCCGGAAAGTCCATTTTCTAATATTTCAATTTTGACCTAGCCAATATGTCTAACTCCAGCACTTGGGAAATGGAGGCAGACCCCAAATTTGAAGTCGGCCTGGGTCTAGAGCAAGTTCAGGGCCAGCTGAGAGTATCATTTCAATTCGCAGATCTCTTAAAATGGAACAGAAACTTAAAGGCACTTGCAAAGCAATCCGAGTATAAAATCTTCGATTTCTGGTAGTGGGCGTTGAACCCAGGACCTTTGCCTCCAGTCTCCCTAAACCATGCTTTAAATTTTGAGACAGACTAAAGTATCTGCTTAGGCAAGTGCGCAGGGACTGTGGTTCAATCACTGGCACCACATGCTGTGCCAGCCATGCCCCCAGGATGGGATGAGCTGGCCACAAAAAAAAAAAAAAAAGTGGAGGCAGAATCTCGCTAATCTGCTGAACTCCCTGGGTTGTAATCCTCCTGTCTCCCCTTCCAGACTGCTGGAATTACAGGAGTGCGCTAACAACTGGGGCATGGAAACTGCTGTGCTTACTGCCTACTTGACTGTGATTCTCTGTGCATTTTTGCATACCTAATTTGATAGCACTGAGCCAGGGAGATGGCTCAGTGGAATAAGCACTTCCCTGGCAAGCGCAAGGACCTGAGTTCAATTCCTGGTTCAAAAAAAAAAAAAAAATTGATAGCATTGAAAAATAATTGTGAAATTTGTTAAATGCACAAAGCATCAGTGAAGTTGATACTAATCTGGTGTTTTAGTCACTTTCTCATCACTGGGACAGAATCCCCAGTACCTGCAACTTAAAGCAGAAAGGTTTTTGGGGGCTCCCAGTGGAGAGTTTCATTCCATGCTCAGCATTCTTAAACACAGAAATGGCATGGAAAAGGCTCTGGCCAGTGAAGGCTGCTCAGGTCGTGGGGTCCAAGCAGCAGAGAGAGAAGTAGCAGAGGAGCTGGCAGGGGCACAGTCCTCTCAGGTCATGTACCAGGGACCCACCTACACCAGGCCTCACCTCCCGACAGCAAGTCACCCCGTGTCTAAGTAATTGAATCTCCTTCCAAAATCTCCGCTGCTAAACCCAAGACACTCCTCGGAGACACTGTTGATGTAAAGCGTAGCATTCCACCCCGGTCCCCGAAGCTCTCACATGCGTCTCTTTAGCAAAATGCATTTGGCCCACTCCAACACACACCTAAGTCTTAGCAGCACCACCATGGTCACAAATCCCAGTAAAAGTCTGCTCTGAGTCTCAAGACAAACCATGAGCTTGAGCCCCTGTAGACAAAAAAGTTACAATGGCACAGAATGAACATGCCCATTTCAAATGGAGGGAGACAAGAGTGATACAACTAACGGAAGACTACAACTCAGCGAGGCACATAATGTCATGTGGCACCACGTCCTGCACCAAGGGCACAGACGGAGGCTCCAGCTGACTCGGGCAGTCAGTCCCTACTGCCCTGCCTATCGCAGCTTTCACAGCCTCTCTATTAAGCCCGTGGCCTTCCTTAGCAGGCATCCACGTTCCTGGCTTCTCCAGTTTCCTGGGGTCTCCACTCACTTTCAGCTTTACTCCCACAGCTTCATACACTGCCCTCTTGGGGGCCCACTGGCTGGCCTCTTAGGCCTTCTTTTGAAATTTGAGTGGAAACCTTCCCGACTTCAAGGAAGGACCATGGGGACAGTGAGCATGGCATCTAGGCCTGCTGCACCTTCAGCAGTAGTTGGATCATGGTTGCGGAGGCCTCTGAGTGCTTGGATAACTGAACTCTTAGAAACATTTTTCTTTTTATCCTAGAAAGAGTAGAGCACCTGGGGGAATTTTTCTCAAAGTAAGGTCCTTCACTTTTTAGTGAAGGATGGGGTCTTCCTGTTCCCCAGGATGTCCTCAAGGTATCCCTTCTGTTTTCCTGATTCGTGCTACTTGAGCCTTCATTAATGTTAATTTTTTCAGCAAAGTATTAAGAAGCAAAATTTTATAGGCTTCAATTAAGAGGCACTTTCTGGCCACCAGCAAAAATATTCAAGTTATTGAACTTGGTGATTTGCTCCTGTCCCTCATAGTAGATCTTGCTAAAAGAAGCAAGCAGCACGCAGGGCAGGTTGTGGTGAGCTGTGGAGTCCCAAGGGCTAGGCCAGCCACACCCCAAAACGCTGCTGGTTGCAGAGCACATGGTCTTCCTCCTAGAGCGCTTTTCTCACTGTATGCAGCATCCTCAGCCATACAATATTCCTGTCTTCTCCAACTTGCTGGGGTCTCCATTGCACTTTCAGCTTTATTCTGACAGATTTGTGCACTACCTAGCTGTTGTGGTTTGGGGTTTTTGCAAGGGGAACAATACCATACAGGGCACATTTTATAAGGTTATTCCATAATCACCCAAAGAATCATGCAAAGAGCATAGGAAATCTGTCCACACACTAAAGACCGAAGAATCCAGCCGAGGACCTGGATCGTGATGTCCTGCGTGAATCCAGCTGAAGACCTAGAGCCCATAACAATGCCTCCCACAAGTCCAGCTGAAGACCCAGAGCCCATAACAATGCCTC
>NW_004524588.1:27085416-27088743 GCF_000260255.1 Octodon degus | reverse complement strand
AGAGCCCATAACAATGCTTCCCACAAGTCCAGCTGGAGGCCCAGAGCCCAGGACAATGTCACAGGCAGGCCCACTTCACAGATCTGCACTGCAGAGGCCCAAAGGTGATTGGTGTTAGCTAGAAAGTGTATGCCAGCAGGCTGAGGGATCTGAACTGGAACCAGGAAGCAAAGCTCAAGGTGAGAGCCAGAGCTCCCTCAAAAGTACCACAGCCATCTCAGCAACAGGAAAGCCAGAGTCACAAGTTTCTCCATGAAGCTGAGCAGGGCGCCATCTTCCAAAACCAGCAAGCAGTGCTCAAGATGAGGACCACAGCTTCGCCAAGTGACCTGCACCCATTTGCAGCACCAGCAAAGGCCCCAAGCTCCTCCACCAGTAAGAAGAGACAAGTTCATCAGGAAGGCCAGCATGGCAAGGTCCTCTAGCAGAGCACCCCGTGAGAACCAGCAGCTCCAACAGCTTCCCTCCCAGCCTCGCAGCAGCTTCTCCAGTTCTGCCTCTTAGGCTGCTGGCAACAGTCCTCAGGTGAGCCCACACACCCAGCACCGTGCTAGTTCGATTCAGCTGGGCGTCACAAGTTGGCCACCAGTTAGCGCTGCACTGCACTAGTTTTCCAGGCCTTCTGAAATCAGCATGGAAGCTTCCACGACCCTGCAACTCTCGGATTCTGCTTGCCTATAGAGTCGGCGCTACTCTCGAGTTTGCATTGCCAAAGCTTTCCAAGCTCCTGTCACCCACGTCAAAGGCTTCTGACCATGTGGTCAGGCAGTCACAGGGACAACTCTTCTCTTCACATCAAAATCTTTCCTTCTTCCCGGGACAGTGCCTGACACTGGACATTTAAATGAGGGGCTTATTTTGACTTCTGTTTTCATGCAGTGGCAGCTGGCGCCAAAACAGAAGCAGCACAGTGGAAAGGCCTAGGCAGAGGACAGCAGCTCACCTCACGGTAGTCAGACAGCAGAGAAGGAGGAGCCAGGGAGGGAGCTCGCACCCCAGGTCTCAGCCCAGCAGCCTGCCTCTCATTCTCCCCACGTGCTAACTGCAGATCAGCCGTAGTACCCCATAAGCAAGTCACCTTCCACGTGCCCTACACCAGAGTGCATGAGGCTCCTGGGAGACATTTTCCATATGCATCGTGACAGCTGGGTTGCACATGGGTCTCATAGTTGCAGGGCTGCACTGTCTCAGCAGGAGAGCTGCTGTGCCCCAGGCCCATTCTAGGCTGAGGTGCTGCAGGCCAGAACTCAAGTCTGTCCCACCGGTGAGCAAGTCTCTGCTTCAGGTCGAGGTCTAGGGGTCTGTCTATGCACTCTGGCTATGTACAGAAGCCTGTTTCTCCCAAGTGCACTGTGGGAGATCTGGCTTGGGCTCCACAGCACAGCCCCGTGCTAGCTTTGACCCCTCCTCTCCCGGCAGCTGGGTCTCTGCTTGCTGCTCTGCCACCTAGGAATGGAGGGGGTGGGTGGAAGCAGTCAGCCTTCCTGGCCTAAGGGAGCTCTTCCAGCTTGGGCCCCAGATATTGGCTTGGAAGTAGGGATTGTGGGGCTCTGCTAGCTAGAGGGGACACTCATACTGGCTTTGAGCCGAAGGTCTGACTGTTTTCTCTAAGTGGAGGATTCACTCTCTAATCAGCTGCTTGGAGTTGGGGAAGGGGCTGTGTAGAGAACTGTTGCCTCCTGCCTTGTGTGCTTTTACGTTGCCAGACTGGAAGCAGACATTATGTCCTCTCAGCTGGCTTCCTTGGCTTTGTGAAGGTTGTCTAGGGCAAGAAAACTGCCCAATACCAGACTCCTCTAGAGAGACGAGTGGGGAAGAACTTAGCTGCGGTCTTGCTCTATCTCAAAAGCCTTTTTTGTTTCACAACCAGGGAAAACGTTAGTATGTTTTTTGCAATGGTCATTTCTTGCTTTCATTGTAGTTATGCCATCCTTAATGATGTGCGTCACTGTGCCCGGACTCGGTGGCCTGCTCAGTGTACCCAAGTGTGGCATGTGGTGCCAGGGATCAAACCCTGGTCCCTGCATTTGCCTAAGCTGGCACTTATTCTGCTGAGCTATATCCCCAGTCCCCAGTGCTTTGAATTTTAATGCAGCCTAACATTCCACTGTGTTCCATCCATTCAGTTTACCCATTCTCTAAACATTTGAATTTTTGCTTTAGTTTAAGACTCCTTAAGGTAGAACCAAAGTCAGAGATCTAGATAAAGCGAGTTTCTTTGGGAACTGATACTGGGATGAACGGTTAGGAAGAAAGTAAGACCTGAGAGGAGGAAAAGCCCAGAAAGCGTGTGTATTTTTAAGTAGGTTGCCATTAATGGGCCTCATGCATCCTGAGAACCTGGAAACATAAGGTGAAATATGCCAGACTTGCTCGTGCAGGAGGAATCTGGGCTACATGTCTACAAACCTCTGTCCTAAATTGGCAGTGTCAAGTCCTCCTGCTCAGGCATGACCCACGTTTGCTGATCTCTGTGGGTGGACAGAGGTAGGATGCAGAGTAACAACTAAGAATAACAACTACCGTATTCAGGAGCTGTCCTAGTTAGGTGCAAGGGGTACGAATTCCCAGCTTCGCCATAACATACTGTCTTTATAGGCTGTGGGACTGCATAGATTCTGTGTGCTAAAATGCAGTTCAGTGTTTTCGAAACTGTTCGCAATGTGGCCAGTTCATATGTTTTGTGTGTGTGTGAGAGAGGGGAATGTGAGATTGGGCCCTGGGGTGCTCCTCACTGAGCTACATCCCCAGCACCCTCCCCCTTGTTCTGAGACAGAGTCTTGCTGAGTTGTCCTGGTGGGACTCAAATGTGGGCTCCTCTTGCCCCAGCCTTCCTCAGGACTGAGGCTGTGGGTGCTCACCACTGCGAGGCTATAGCTTTTGTGTCGTGTTATTTTGGTGTGTAGGCTCTACCAACTTTAAAAATTAGTTGGAAAGTGTGTTTTCTTTATTAATTCTCTTGAAAAATCCTGACTTTTAACTGTGGCTGCTGTTTGTAATTTCCCTCTGCTAAGTAGTTATGTACTGCTTTTTTATTGTGGTAAGTTTTGAAGAAATTTCTCATTTGTTTTAACAGTTATCAGGTTGTGTAGTTTCCCTGCTTTTACTTAAATGAGTTATGAATTTCATGGTGCAGCAGTTACCTCTAAACCATCGAATTTATTGCCATACATGTGTGCATAACACTGTGAGGTCTTTTTCATCCTGCAGTTTCATGGTTATGCTCATTTCAAATCCCTCGCAATGTCTCTTGTTTCTCTTTGGGAGGAGCTCGGTCACCCGGACCGCCGGCCCGTTCTCCAGGACCACTGGCCCGGTCTCCAGGAC
>NW_004524588.1:27084775-27085220 GCF_000260255.1 Octodon degus | reverse complement strand
CTCGGTCTCCAGGACCGCCGGCCGGGTCTCCAGGACCGCTGCCTCGGTCTCCAGGACCGCCGGCTCGGTCTCCAGGACCGCCGGCCCGTTCTCCAGGACCGCCGGCTCGGTCTCCAGGACCATTGGCTCGGTCTCCAGGACCATTGGCTCGGTCTCCAGGACCGCCGGCCCGGTCTCCAGGACCGCCGGCCCGTTCTCCAGGACCGCCGGCCCGGTCTCCAGGACCGCCGGCCCGGTCTCCAGGACCGCCGGCCCGTTCTCCAGGACCGCCGGCTCGGTCTCCAGGACCGCCGGCCCGTTCTCCAGGACCGCCGGCCCGGTCTCCAGGACCGCCGGCCCGGTCTCCAGGACCGCCGGCTCGGTCTCCAGGACCGCTGGCTCGGTCTCCAGGACCACTGGCCAGTCTGATGACTTTGTTAACTGCATCAATATCTCTAGAGTCCAT
>NW_004524588.1:27072077-27084675 GCF_000260255.1 Octodon degus | reverse complement strand
GGCTCGGTCTCCAGGACCACTGGCCAGTCTGATGACTTTGTTAACTGCATCAATATCTCTAGAGTCCATTTCTGACTTTGCTAACCTACGCTGTAGGTTTTGCCTTCATTTTAAATTATTTCTTCATCATCTCTCTCCCTTAGTTCCTTGTGTTTATCCTGCATTTTCCTTCCTAATTCTTCAAGGTAGATGCTTTTCATTCCTCCTGCACTCCACCCCCTTTATTTGAGCTGCTGGAGCTGGAGCCCAAGCCTTGCACAGGCCAAGCGGGCTCTACTCTACCACTGACCTGTGCCCCCCCCCCCGAGATTTTATTGTTAATGCAAGCAATGAAGAGAATATATTTCTTTATAATAGTTTCTTAAGCTGCGTACATATTCTTTTATAGTTTAATTACAACTTTTGTATTTTATTAGTGTTTCATTGCAATGAGTTGCATTCTTTTTTATTAGTACATGGTTGTACACAATGATTACATTCACCGTGTGGATTTGGTGCATGAAATAAGGCTTCTTAGTTCTTTTTGTGTCTTTTTCCCCTTCTTTCCCCCTCCCTCTCTTGGTCCCCATTTGAGAAAGATCTATCTTCCTGGTTCCTGTTTTCTATCTTTTATTTTGTTCTTCAATTTTTTATTCTTTGAGTTTCTCCTATAAGAGAAGCATAAGGTACACTAGCTCTATTGAGATATCTATCACAGTTTATAAAACTTGCTCCTTTAAATTATACAATTAAAAGATTTTTAGTATTTGCATAGTCGTTAACCTCAGCACTTGGGAGGCTGAGGCAAGAGAATCGCCATGTGGGGACCAGCCTGAGCTACATAGTGTGTTCAGTGATAATATCTGCTTATCAGTGTCTGATGACAATGTCCATTATCAGGTTACTAGATGAAACAGAGAAGTGCCATTTGGCAATAAACGCTGTGGCATGGAAGATATACTCTATGACGTGAAAAACTTTAAAAACATTACAGTCAGTGAAAGCATGTAATCACAAAACACAAGAGGGTATTGTGTCTGTAAAGTGTCAAGAATGGAGAAATCCACAGGCAGAAGGCAACTTATTAATTGCCTAGGGCTGGGAGCTGAAGTGCAGAATGATTGCTAATACACACAAATAGTATTTTGAAGGGACAGTGAGGAAAATATTCTAGTTATACAATGGTAGGGACTTCGTAATGCTGCTATGAACTTTTGTGTGCTACATTTTCAAAAAATATTTTTTGAGCCAGGGTTTCCCTATACAGTTCAGGCTGGCCTTGAACACACTACATAGCTCAGGCTGGTCTTGACATGGAGATTCTCTTGCCTCAGCCTCCCAAGTGTTGAGGTTCACAGGTATGTGCCACCATCCTGGATGTATGCATGTTTTTGAATTAAAATACATTTTCATTTCTCTTGCGCATGCACTTTAGAGCAGAGGTACTGGATGAGGGAGTTAGGCTAGACATGAGTAGGCGTATATTCACATATGCGTATGTGCTCACAGAAAGTCGAAGATTAGGATGTCTTTAATGTTCCTGTGAATGTCATGTTTCTTAAGTTACGCTTCTTAATACCCGAGTGTGTGTGCTGGGATTTTATGTCTAGGACTATAATTACAAGAGAATTGTGGCTGGAGAATAGGACCATAAAACCCTGGCCACAGGAAATGTATGGAAGTAATCTGTGGCTGATAATTTCATCAGTTTTGGTAAATCTTCCTTGAGAATGGAAATCTCACAGGGTTTGGGCGTTACCCCATGTGGAACTTTCGAGAAACCAGCACCACGTTTCAGGGTGCCCACGTTATTCCCCATTCCCAGCAGCAGAGCGTGGGGCTTGAATGTCGCGCATCCGGCCCTGCGTGCTGTGTCTGTCGTTGTATTCCAGCTGTCCTAGACGACATGAGCTGTGGCGCAGCTGCAGGTGCCTGGGTGACCCACGACTCGGAGCGTCCCAGGTTCGCCATGGACGTGTTCTTGGGGAGAGGCCTGCTCAGATGCTGAGCTGCTCTGAATTGAGCTGTCTTTTTGTCATTTCACGGTAAGAGGTATTCAAATACTTTAAAATACAAATCCCTTAGCAGACATATTTGTAAATATTTTCTCCCACTCAGTGGTTATTTATTTTTTTATTCACAGTGGCTTTGAAACAAAAATTTGTGATTTTCATGAAGTTTAATTATCTATATTTTTCCTTTGTTATTTTTGTTCTCGGTGTCATGTATAAGACGCCATTCCCAAGTCCTGCCATATGACCTTTATCCACCTGAGGGAAGGATGTAATGCCATTTTAACTGAGGCACCCACATCTACCTTTCCCAGTGTTCTTCTTTAGTCTTTCAAAGATAATCAGTATCTTGAATTTACGTTTCATTCCCATGCAGTTTTACTTTTACTTATTGCCACTTGCAGCCACCTGCTTCCCTGACGTCCTCTAATACAGAAGCTGCAGCTCTAAGCCCCAGACACCCAGGGCATAAAACAGTCACAACTGAAGATCTGACAGGGTGTAAAACAGTCACGGCTGCAGGCAAACTCATGCAAGTCTCTGGATTGATGACCTTTCCCAAATGAAAAGGAGAAGACTTGCTGTAGACAACACTTTCGGCTCTACTAGTTTTGTCTTTCCATTTTTATAGCCCTTAGCAGAGCATGACGTTGGGTTGAGCATACTGTCCCTGGACATGACAAGAATGAAGAACGAGGCTTCTCTGCGTCCTCATGCCAGGCGAGCGCAGCCTGAGTACGCGTAGCGCTAGTGGGACACTGTAGTGGCCAGGACTGCCGCAGAGAGGCCCTCCCCGCCTGCGCCCAACGCTGCATTTCATCAAAGCAGGATATGAGATTATAGGCCCCGGCACTATCCTGCTTTCCGTTACAAACGAGAGGATACTAATCATTTTACAGTAATGTTTCTCTTCATATCAATTGTCAGCGATGACTTAATCTTACAAGTAACATGACAAACATGTTTCTTAGGGTCAATGAAATACTTTTAAAACTTGTTTAAAATACTGGTAATTGGTATTTCACATACCTGTAGGTGAACAGTTTCATAGTCAGCATTATTCTTTAATCAACAGAAAAATTTAGATTAATGGTTCTGAAAGCAGAGGAGTGGAAGCTGTCTGAAAGCCGTTCGCCGCTGGGGTCTGCCGGGTGAGCGAGCGAGGCCAGCGCCGGCGGCCTGTCACGCCAAGCCTGGAGCCGCCCTCCGCGGGCCGCCTCTCCCTCTCGGGCTCCCGGCGCACACCTCGAGACTACCTGCCGGCTCGGGCAGCCTGCTGGATCCAGCTGCGGGCGGGCGGGGGGCGCTGGTGGCCAGCGGCTGGTCCCTGCGGGCCTGGCGACGGCAGCCCCTGAGCGAGCGCCTGCAGCTGGCGCTTCGCTGGCCCTGATCCCTGGCCGGCAGGCCCGCGGAGCGGCCGCAGCTGCTGGCGCGCCTGGCGCTGGGTCCTCGCGTCCTCGCACCGGTGTGGCCGCGTTTCCGGCGTCTGCCATGTCTGGGTGGCCCTCGCCAGCCCCACTTTCCACTCCACTTGTCTTATCTATGGAATCCCCAGTTCTTCACATGAGGGCTTCTCTGACCCTTGGAATATTTGAACATGGTGGCTTCTCAGTTTTCAGCTCAGCTGGTGCATCAAGTCAGAGATAGAATTCTAGCAGGAGATAGGAGTGAGACTGGGGAGGAGGCTTGCGTCCCAGCCGAGCCTCTGCAGAAAGGGATAACTGCTTCTGCTGTTACTGGGACTGAACTTGGCACCTCGAGCTGGCAGGCAGGTGCTTACGCCACGAGCGAGGTGCACAGCCCCAAGAAGACGATTTCAAGCGCCTGTCTGCCGCCACAGACCCGCAAGCTCGGAGGCACTTGAGTGCCTTCTTTGTGTCCTCAGGAAAGGTGTGGTGTTTTCTCACTTGGAAGATGTGTGTGACATGTACATGTTGGATTCTGTTCCAAACAGAACTCATTATAATTGCTAGCTTGTTCTTTCTCCACAACCACATGTTGGGGATAGCACAGCGTGTGTCCACATGTCTTTTGGGCATAGGTCAGAGTCCAAGTTAGCCTGGCAGAAGAGCACCTCACCGCGGTGTGCTGAGTAGAGAGCCCATGCAGGGCCGGCCAAGAGCTGCGGCTGCTCTGCGGGGATGCAGATGTACTTGGACTCTTAGTATAATCTTAAATTGAAGATACGGGAAAATAGTGTGTGGAGCTAGAGCTGCCAGAGAAGGTGGCAGGTGTATGTGGTTCTGCTTCACGTTTATTGATTTCTTTCTTTTTTTCCGGAACTGGGGATTGAACTCAGGCCCTTGCACTTGCCAGGCAAGCACTTATTCTACTGAGCCATCTCCCCGGCCCTCCTGATTTCTTATGATGGCAGCTTCATTTACCTTTGTGAACAGCCACTTGTTCCCACATGCACTTCTCCTGGCTTGGTTAGTACTAACACCACCTCTTCCTGAGGAGTCACGCTGGTTGGAGCTAACCAGTGTCATCATTCAGGGAGCGGCACACGCCCTTATCGGTCAGTAAGAGGCAATGTCTGCCCTTTGCAAGGGAAATCCTTGAGCTTGTTGGTGCTGGCTTGGAGCAGCGGGTGTAAACGTGGCTCTTCAAGCAGCCCCTTTGCTACCAGGAAGCGTGCGCTGAGTGTGGAGCCAGGGTGGGGCAAGCACAGGGGCAGGCAGGGAGGACCAGCTACGTCCAAGTCCAGAACAATCTAGAAGTTTCAGTCATGTGATCCAGTGGAGTCTTTCCTCTGAGCTTACTTGCAATATGTTTATGCCCCTTCCTTCTTTTCCTTCCTCCTTTTATTAAAATAATCCTATAAGAAGATTCCATATATTTATGTAGTATGATATTCTTTTTTTCTCTCTCCTTCCTTTTTTCTGAAAGAATGCTAATGATTAAAGTATCAGTAAATTCATAGATATCCTGGAGCTAAGAAGCACTTAATTTGGAAAAATAAACCTTAAAATGTTATTTATGTAAATAGAAATTCTCTGTTAAGTTACTGCATCCAGGTCTGGGACAATAGCACTTGGCTTTAAAATTTAGTTCTCCAAGTATGTTGTGTGCATCTACAAATCTGCTAATAAGAAATCATTCATCTGTGCCACTGACTCTAAGGTCAATACACGTGCTTGCTGTTCATAGAATAGGGTTCAGTTATGCTACCTACTGCCAGGGAACCTGACCCAGGGCACTGCCTGTACTCCATGTGTTGTAGGAATTTAGGGCGCATACTCAAAAGATGTTTCTCGGCTGAGAACAACCCATGAGAGCTCATCAAGAAATACCCAACGGAGCTTACAACTTAGTGTAGCAGTTTTCTCTCTCTAACAGGCAAATGTTTTCTCCATAGAATTCTATTGTCATAAGAAAGTGAGCATTTCACATTCCTTCTACTTGTTGGTCTTCAGGGCTTGACCTGTAGCAGGTGGGAATCTCCATCTGCTCTTGCACAGCTCAGCCCTGGCAAGCTGATGGCAAAACGCTGCTTTGATTTAACCACATGGATGCTTGATTCAAAGATGCTGATAGCTGAAAATTTTCTAAATTTGGAATGATCAATGATTTATCTTAAAAAGGGTGCTATTGAACTTTTCAGAAAATTTTTTACTCAACTTTGAAAAAATCAATTGCATAGTTCTCCAGTGAGAAAGGAATGTAAATATAGTTCAGCTCCTAACCATCATTTAAACATTTTCTTATGTATTTGGTACAGGGTCCCACTATGCGGCTTGGACTCATAGCGATCCTCCTGTTTCAGCCTCCCCAGCGCTGGGCTTATAGGCGAGTGCCACCATGCCTGGTATCAGTGGCCAGCTCAGCGTGCCCAGGCTTCTAGGGCCAGCACAGCATGTGGTGCCAGGATTTGAATCTGGGTCCCTGTGCCTGCTAAGCAGGCTCTTAGTCCACTCAGCTGTCTTGTGGGCCCCTAACCATTTTTTTTTTGATGATGAAAATATTTGCAGAAATACAAAATGGGAATTGCAAGAAATTGGTTGGTAGTTCCAGCTGTTCTGGCACGTTAGGGTGAGAACGGTGTGAGGAGTTTGTCCTCAGCTCATTGACCCTCCCGCATCTCCCCTGGGATCTCTTTCCATGGCTACACATGGCCCATGGGGAGCTGGGAACTGCACATCTTTTTTTTTTTTTTTTTTTGCAGAACTGGGGATTGAACTCAGACCCTTGCGTTTGCCAGGGAAGTGCTTACTCTACTGAGCCATCTCCCAGGCCCACATCTTTCTTTTTGTTTGTGGATTATTTATTTTTATTGATGTTGATTTCTTTACTGTCCTACCATATAGGTTCTTCGGGGCAAGGATAATGTAATATATCAATTGGACTAGGCCTATGAATAGTGGTGAAAAAGGATGATTTCATACTTTTTTTTGACAGAGAGGAAAGGGATAATCAAGCCCTCGCAGTATAGAGTGGGGCAGGAGAGTCTGGAATGGTTCCTCTCACGCCTAGCAAGAGCCCTTCTTGCTGTGATCCTCCTTGATTTTGAAGTGCACTGTGTAAATGTGCTGAGTAGGGTCTGGGCTCACCACAGCGCTTGCTCGGCCTTCTCGGACTAACCGCCACACACAGGCCAGGCCGATGCCCACAACACCCGGGGATGTAGCCACTGCTCCCCAGTATTTGGTAGGTACAGTATGAGTAAAATTTTAATGCAAACTTTTTAAGTGATCTGAAGAATGTGGAAATCAAAAAAGTCAGCGCTTTGCTAGTAACAGAAGCTCCTTACAGAAAAATTTGCCTTTGCATGCTCATTACTATGAATATTTCTCAGAACTTTCTGTGACGTACTATCACATTGTTCATGACACTGAGTATGATTTGATATAAGAAAACCAGTTCTGAATTTTTAAACTATTTTTTACACATGGAATTACATACAATACAAAATATTTTACAGATTGAAGTCTTTACATGTATGAGTACAATTACAGTAATGCAGGTAATTGTTCAATTACTTAAAGCAGAGTTATTTATCTTCATTGGGCTTAACGCAAGCCCAGAATGAATTATTTGCTTAAATTGCCTGCTAGGCTTTGAATTAAAAAAAGAAAGAAAAATTACTTTTAGCTCCTGTATAGCATGTCCAGATGATAAACAATGCCAAATTAAGTAGTCTGGTATGTCTATAAATGGGAGATTATATTCTAATAGCTCTTAAATCGTAAATCCTGAGGCCCAGGCCACACATGCCTATCAAATCGTCAGTATCTCAGCGTTCAGCAAGATGACATCATCTTTGGTAACAGGCTACCAACAAACAGAAACTATAGATTACACCATTTTTTCCAAAGAATCCTGTATTTTAATGAATAGCTGAATAAATAGACATTAATTATGAAATTCACATTAAGATAGAAGAAAATCCAAACATTCTGATTGCTTTACCTTTTAAATCTGATAGCTACTACAAAACATACGATTTATGTTAGGGTAAAACTAAGCTGCTTTACAGGAGTGTAACTGGGACAGGCTGTCGATATGTACAGTGACGTGGAGGTGCCAGGAGACAAGTTGTTCCTATGTACATTATTTGTCCTCTTTTTTGCATGAAGAAACACTGTTTTATAAAATGGGAAAACATACAGTAGACCACATGCAACAAGGATTAGTACAATGCCACAGCAGAATAATCAAATAAGACACATAACCTATAGATTTAATAAAGACTTTGGGAGCAGAAGAAAAAGAGAAAGGTATGAAACCTGGAATGCTTTCTTACTGAGGCTTCAGAATATAAATGTGTAAGAAGGCTCTTATAGTGCTGGAAATTCCCACTAGACCACCTATGGTTTAAGTGTAGAGCTAAAAATAAACCATCATATTATACAAAACTGTGTCTTAGCATACAAAAGGTAGCAATTTACTTTTTGTATAAAATATAACCTTTTGATAGTATATTTATTTCACATATGTATAAATATAGCCCAAAGAATATGCTTTAAGTATTTCTACCAAAATATTCTTTACAAAAGTTTACAAAATGAGTGATTTATTTATATTTACAAATTAGCACAGAAGAGACTCTGGGCCAGGGCCGTTGGCGCTGTGTAAAGGAAGGAGGCTGCCCCAACGCGTGGCAAAGGGGGCAGAGGGGCTTGGTGGCACGCTCAGCGTGTTTTCTTACTGAACGACTTGTTACAGACTTACTAAAAGGACTTTGGGTACATTACATTTGATTTGCCCAATTAAAAAGCTGAGGGTACCCTTTGCTCCCCCAGTACAGGAAAACGTTAGCGCCTGCTGCCGCCACCCCCCTCCCTCTGCACGTTCCCCACGCGGCGGGCCGACTGCGCGTGAGCACTGAGCACGCAGGACCCAACGCCCCTCCTTCTTCTGCGACAGCGACAGCCCCGCGAGGGCTGACGTCACCGTGACGTCACAGCAAGGGCGTACACGTCAGAAGGAGCCGACTGCGGCCGGCCGCAGGGTCCGCCCAGGTCCGAATCATAGCCCGAGAAGGACTGGCTTTTCTCTCTCCGTTATGCTTTCCCTTAAACTCTGTAAAATAGATTTGTGCCTGCCGCTCCTGTTTCCTACCTCCAGTCGCATCTGACGCTTTCTAATCGAAGTTTTGGTCTGCAGATTTCCTTCTCCTACAAGCCAGTCAGTGCCCATCACGGTAACCAGGGAGGACGAAGCTCGGCTTCTCTCCTCCGGGCACAGGCCAGTGGCCAGCCACTGAGCGACAGCGCCCGGGGTCTGTGGGGTCTGTGGGGTCTGTGGCCCAGCGGACCGCCTTTGTCGCGAAGGCCAGGCCTCTTTTAAAGTGAAATCTAATGCAGAGAAGCGCGCGGCAGCCTTCAGGGCGCTGAGGTCCGGGCTGCGTGGCAGGCCGCTTGGGCGCAGACCTGGAGACCTTCCCGATCCGAGGAAGCCCGAATGCGGCGGCGCGGTCCCGCGGTCTCACTTATCCCTAGTCTCAGCGTCGCTGAAGGGCAGAACGTGTGGGAAGCTGCAAGGACAGATACGGAGTCTAGGGGCAAATGTGGAACCCACCACAGTGGGGGCACGCTGGCTCTCGCTTACCTAGGACACTTCAGCTACATCAGACAAACCTATAATACTTTGTTCTATTTCGTAAGCTTTAGAAACTTAAGTGAAAAGTGGGGGAAAAATTAAACCACACGTATCTATAAAAAGAAAATTAAGGAATTTTTTTCCTGCATAGAACTAGTATTACTTTATGACATGGGGCTTACACAAGCTATAAGGTCTATTTTCTTTCAGAGAAAAAGTGTGGGAAGCCTATTTTACACAATTAATTATATACCAACATCACAGTTCTGTTTGGATAATATGTCCTGGGCTTATAGAGTAAAAAGCGATCCAATGTTTTATGTTAGGGTTTGAAATTTTTAAACAAGAACTTCAACCAGAATAGTCACCACTGAGTTACTTTCTGCATTCCACTCTGAAACCACAATATCTTCATGTAGTCTGCCTGGAGGCCATCGGTTTGGCCTTCACAGCGTGCTGTGAAACACTGCCTGTCAGCACTTGGGGGTCGGGAGCTGTCTCCCCTTTCTCCTTCAAGAGTTGCTCCCCAAGATCTCATCGAGGTTTATGTCTTTCATCCAGTCATCATTGCCAGGCTCTGTTTTCAGTAAGGAATCGATGAAGTCAGTATCACTGCTCAGGGCAGGGCCCACGGCGTCAGCCTGCGGGCCGAGGAAGTCGAAGGCCAGGTCGCTGCCATGCTCACCTCCTGGGAAAGCCCGGGCACTTCGGCTGGCCGAAGGGAAGTTGTTGGGTGTCAGGGACGGCGGCTGGCTTGGGCCAGTCCTTGTCTGACTCACACCAGCGCTTGACTGGTTCAGGTTAGACACGATCTGTGTGCTCAGCTGGCTCGGTCTGAGACCCAAGCCCCTGAGTGCACCCATGGTCTGTCCATTTAGTGTTTGGTTCACGGGTCTCATTTGCATGGCTGGTGCTAGCTGGCTCGGGGCGGCCACTGCCCTCTGGGAGAACTGCCGGCTACCTGACGCCTGCTGCAGTGGCTGGTTCTGGGTGTAGGCTGCAGGGGTGGTGGGGAAGTGCACCCCCGTGGACTTCAGCACTTCCTGCTGCTGCGCTGCCGCCTCTTGAGAGGCCCAGTTTGCTGCTGCGGTGTTGGGTGTGACAGCTACATTTGCTGTTCTCTGGCCCGGCAGGCTTGCCGTACCATGGCTTAAATTTGGCCTCAACTGTGGAGAGCTACCAGCAGACCCACTTCCAAAAGCGGCCGCACCGCTGCTGTTACTCGGCCCTAAGGCGGGTGGCCGAGGCATCAGAGGGTTGTTCGGATTTGTCACCAGCTGGTTCGGGTTCCTCTGCGGGGCCAGCTGATTCCTTCCTGCGGCGCCGCTGTAGCCGCCAGGCTGACTGCACGGCAGAGTTCCGTACAGCCCTATGTTCTGCACGGCTGTGGGCAAGGCAGGCATCCTGGCCCCGTGGGAAGTGGCCATGAGGCTGGAAGTGGGAGTGAAGATGCTGTGTGTTGAAACTGGGTTTGCCAAAGCCTGGCTAGAGTGCAAACTCACCGTGGATGAGCCGCCTAGGAAAGAAAAGAGAAAGACAGTCACTGAGAGCGGTAGCCTGCCTCTTCTCGTGGTCACCCACCCCGACTTGCCGACTCAGGCCGCGTTCAGGTACAGCCCGAGGGAATGAGCATCACTAAAGAAGTAAAGTCGGTCCAGGGGCAGCATCACACTACTGCCTGGGCACGGATAGCCTCAACACAGAAGAAAAGCCCATGGCAAGGGCGTCCTGGTCGGCTTTGCTTTATTCCTCCTCTGGAGTCACTGAGGAGAGCTGACAGTTACTCTTTCAGTTTGATTTACTGCACTCCCAGGCGAAAGAATACAGTTTTGATTTGCAGCTCTCAGGAAATGCGGCTACAATAAAATCGTGTTACTGCTTACCTGGGGCCCAAATAAGAAAGTGCAAACAAATCCAGTGTACGGCTGCAGACTGCTATTCCCAACCTGTGGCCTTGAAAATCGCACCCATTCCTCAGCGATCTCAGCCCGCCAAGCGGGTGGTGGCCCGGCCAGCGGGTGAAGGCTCATCCCTTGCAGCCCTGGCCTTCGCAGGGATCCACACCCTGGCTGCCATTCCTACACAGACGCCTTCTGCTGTGGGACACCTCAGGCCTGCTGTCACATTCTGAGGACACTGCAGGCCACTGTGCCAGGCCTCTCCCTCTGGATGTCTTTTTACTTCATTGAATTCGTTTTTCCTCCAGCTTGAGATCAGTGCTTATTTAATCGAGTCTCGTCTCTGGTAGCAATTTTCTCTTTAGTACACTCACTCAGCACTTAGGCCGTGCATGGAGCCCCGAAGCGCCTGCTGTCAAACTGGTGCCTGCCGCTGACTACTTGGATGTGGGACAGGGCCTGACCCTCAGCGTGCTGAGCAGGACAGCACCATGGCGCGGTGCTCGGCAATTCACTGGGATATTCCTGGCTTGGGGGGGGGGGCATTAGGGAAGCACCTTGAGAGGCAAACATAGAAGACAAAACAGTGCCTGACAGGTTAGGCATTTCTTTCTTTTTTCAATCTTTATATATTTGGTACAGGGTCTCTCTGTACAGCTCAGACTCATAGTGATCCTCCTGCTCAGCCTCCCCAGCACTGGGATTACAGGCATGAGTTACCCCACCCGGTTTTGGTGACTGGTGTGGCATGCACACCTTGTGACACCAGGGATTGAACCTGGGTCCTTCCTTTTGCAAGGCAGGCACTTAGACCACTGAGCTGTCTCCCCATCCCAGGTTAGGAATTTCTGCCTGCTTCCTGCGCTCTTTTATACCCTGTGCCTAGGAGATGGCACAAGTTGGTACTCATTTGATACGGTTTACATGAATGAATTAATAAGAAACTGAAGTGAAGCAAAAGTGGGAGAAGGATATTCTCATGAAATACTCTCCCTGAAGAAGGCAAGCAGGCCCAGAGAATCGGAAATACTGAAAAAAAAAGTGAGTTACAACACATATAAATATTGAAATTCAGTTGTGAGAAGTGTATGTTTGAAATCGTAAGTTCAGGATGCCCCTGCCATCTGAGGATACCTAGTATTATTATAGACAGCTAAGCTAGGCAAAATATTGTAGATAGTCAGGACTAGGCCCTCAGGGGAGTCAATACAGAGGAAGGGATCACATTAGAGCTGTGCCCAGAGGAACACTGTGGGAGGCCAGGCCTCAAAATAAAGACAAAATGAACAGGCCTACATGCCTCCCCAAGAGACACACAATAAATGAACATCGGTCACCCCAGTGGGTCACCCCAAGGTCCCCTGATTCATCTCTTCCTGAAGAGGTCCTTGGGAGCTGCTTCCCCACTAGACCAACATTACCTAAATGCTAAATTTGTCATCATCTTGGCTGATTTCCGTTTTGTCTCACATGGTACCCACTCTCTAAAGTGGAGTCTGCAGCGACCCATTTTCTGGGTCCCGTCCTGTCTCTCAGGAGTGCTCTCCTCCTGTCTGTCTCTCTGTCTTGTCTATTTCACCAGGGAGATAGCTCAGTAGAATAAGCGCTTGCCTGGCAAGCTCAAGGTCTGTCTTGTCTGTTTCTCAGTCTCTGTCTCTGTGTCTGTCT
>NW_004524588.1:27046880-27071823 GCF_000260255.1 Octodon degus | reverse complement strand
TCCCTCCTTCCCACCTTCCCTCCTGCCTCGCCTCCCTCTCTCTAAATAAGTCCTACTCTTAACCTCCGCTGTTCATTCGAATTCCTTCGGGTTGTGGCACACAGTGTATCTGACATCCGCAGCTGAGAAGTACATGCTTTCCTCTACGTCTGCACGACACACAGCTTAAAGACTGTCGGCCAAGTGAACATTCCAGCAACGCTATGTCTTGTTTTCCCAGTTAAGTCCCAACAGGAGCAGTCTCTCACATCTCTTTGTGTCCCCGACCTTGACACAAGGCCCTATGTCCTACAGTGTGCAGGGCGTGTCTGATGGAGATGGGTCACAGCCAGAGAGAAGAAGCCTGACTCGGAACTGAGGGCACGTGCTGAAGCGTTGAAGCCACGCTGTCTTTACAGCTGACAGTTTTGTAATAAGGGTGTACATGCTACCCAAATGCTAAGGAAAACATTCAGAGCTTTCAGCAATCATCCCCTGTAAGCACCCTGCTTACAACAACATCACCACCACCACCATCAACAATAAAAAATACATGAGTTTGTGAGATTATGAGAATGTCAGTGTCTGTAAACAGCACAATAGAAAGCCTTTCCACAAAGACCAGAGCAAAGCCCTAGCTGCGGCCTTCCTAAATCTTTTCTCCATGACAGAAACCTGCCCGAGTTCCCTCTGTGCTTCACTTACAGCACTGACATCTGGGAAAGACAATTCAATTACAAAATGACACAAGTTTGTATTGGCTTGTGCTTCTTTTTTTTTTTTGGCAGAACCGGGGATTGAACTCAGGCCCTTGCACTTGCCAGGGAAGCACTTATTCCACTGAGCCACCTCCCCGGCCCCAGGCTTGTACTTCTTATTTTACTCTTCAAGAACATGTGAAGCAAAGTGCTCTAGAACAGTGATTCCTACTTCTTTGGGGTGCAGGATGTTTGTTGCTAAGGAAGCCGCACGCACACTTAGAAAAGTGCCTGCGTGCATCCCAGATGAAACTGCTAGGTGCCTGTCGACTTCCCCACCCCGTCTCTTAGAGACAGAGCCCTGACTCCGTGCAGTGTATTCTGCTGGTACCATGTTCCTCAGACTTGCTGACGGAGGTCTCGAGGGTGCATTCCGGCCAAAGGCAGAGACCAGTAGCAGGACCCCAGGAAAGCGGCTCTCTGGCAGGAGCACGACTCACCCGTGGGATAGTTTACTGTTTCCTGTTTTCTTCTTCCTGCCTGAAATATGAGCACAGGGCTGGTGATGTTGGCTGCGAGCCGCCTTAGGATGCAGCCAGTCACACGCTGAAGAAGGCAGAGTGGCATGGGCTCTTGACAGTGTGGGCTTCAGACTAGCCTGAGACGACATCCCCACGGTAGCTCCAGGAAAGGGAGGGGAAATCCTAGACATGGACGGGAACTTTGTGTACTTCCAGGGGATCCCTGCCTCTCCAGGGCCCAATCACAGGCCACATTCCAAGTAATCTGTGTCTTGTCTTTCAGTCTCTGTGGACAAGCAAATAGCCCTGCTTTTGCTCCAGAGCAAAGTCATCTTAGCGGAATACATATGTGTCACATTCCTAATGTAGTGGAGAGACAATCCGGTTCATTTAAAGATGTGTAAATGAAGCAGAGCAGCATATTTAAAATGTATTTAATGGGCCAAGAATATGAGTGAATGAGGAGTGTCAACAGTTTCTCCTTCTTTAGAAGATGTTCTGTGTGACTTCCTGTAAGGATAGAGGAACACGTAAAGCAGAGAGAAGGTAGGAAACGTAAGAGAATAGTATAAGCTAAGTAAAGAAGTGCACAGAGTTCTGAGGAGACTTGAACAGATGCCGACAAGAAGGCAGACGCGGTATCAGCCTGTTCTGGGGCCGTTCTGAAGTCCAGGGGCGGCGGGTGGGTGATTCTGGGTAAGCCTTGTATGGAGAGGCGATGAAAAGATTTCATTCTGGGACTGAAGTGGAATGCAGTGCAGTGCCTGGGGAGGCTTCAGGGGACACACTCCACTTTTCCACTGTCCCTGGGAGGCAGGGGAAGTGTGGGGGAGGAATAGGGTCCCCTGGAGAAGCAGGACTGGCTTTGTGCACCGTATATTTGTGATTGTTAAAGAGCAAGAAATCTTTCCATGCCTCACACTACCTGGGACCAGATGAGTTATTGGGGGACTGGAGGAACCCAGCATGCAGAGAATCTTCGGCTCTCCAGATAATGAGGAGCTCACAGAGCAGTGGACGTAAGAATGCAGGGCAAGAGCAAGCAGGGACTCGCACAAGGGTCGAGCGTGGCCTTAGTCCCACAGATAAGTGGGAGCTGGAAAAAGACTCCAAGAAAGACAGCATGGTCAACGATGGGATGGGTGACGGAAAAAAGATGGGAAACCGAATAGTTGGCTTCTTTTCACAGTTATGCCTTTCACTGATTCTTAAGAGCACTTACCAGAGTATGGGATGTTTGGCTGTAGATTTCCCACATTTCTTCTTTGGTCTTTGTAATCTGGGGGTGGCCTTGTCAAATGTGAGTTTATCTGATCTTGTGGCGTGATTTTCTCCTTAAAAACACAAATGAAAACATATTAAATTGTGATATTATCTTTTGGCCCATAAAAACTCAGGTACTATTTGAATGGAATCTAAGAACCACTGTTGAGTCTTGCATCACAAATCATGAACGCATTTAGTTGAGCTAATTCAGAGACAAATCTTTTCAGTTTCAATGAAATTCCTGCATGGAAGTGCCCTTCCTTCCTTCCTTCCTTCCTTTCTTTCTTTCTTTCTTTCTTTCTTTCTTTCTTTCTTTCTTTCTTTCTTTCTTTCTTTCTTTCTTTCTGGAAGTGCCATTTCTTTCCATAACACTTAACCTAAAATATTTTGGTTCTTGTAACTGCTTTCTTTGCCTTTATTTTGCAATTAGATTTCTTTTTCTTTTCTCTCTTTCATTCTTTCTTTTTTCTTTTCTTTTTCTTTTTGCGGAACTGGGGATTGAACACAGGTGCTTGTGCTTGCCAGGCAAGCGTTCTCTCCAGTCCCTGCAATTAGATTTCAATGAGAGCTAATTTCTGTCAGTTTTGAGGAGGTATTTCTAGCTGTGTGCTGTGGCACGGCTGATACATGTTGGTGTCTCTATATAATTCTGGTGCTGTAGAGTGTGGAAGCCTAGGAGCAGGGCCACAGTGCAGGCTGCTTGTATAGTTTTTATTGTTGTTTGTTTAAATTTGTAACCTTGGGTAGGAAACAATGTCAGGAGATAACCAATTAGGGAGTGGGGTGCTATGTGGATATCTCTTTTTACCCTTCATTCTTAACCCTCCATGGTAGGTATGATTATGCTCATTTAAAAGAAGAGAAAATGGAAACTTCACTCGGCTAAGCAAATTGAGAGCAAATTCGGAGTCATAAACTCGGGTTCTCTCCTGTCACACGCAACCAGGGTGCCTTGCGACTCAGTTTCTCAGTGATCCATTTAAAAAGCATAGAAATGTCCAGGGCTCTTTCCTTTCTTCCGGAATCAGCCACCTTTAATGCTTTACAGTGAGTAAGTCTGGAAGCTAAGACAGTAAGTAGCGACATTCTTTTCATACTTCAATGCCATCTTCCAAAGACCACCAGGAGCCCACCCACGCGGTGTGTCACCCATGGCCACAGGGAAAATGCACATCCTAGAGGGCCTTGGGTCTCAGGCAAAGCCTTAGACGGGAAGAACCTACTGTGGGCCTGGACTCTGTGTGAGCAGGGATGGCCTGGGGGAGCCGGGACTTCTCCTAGACTGAGAACTGCCAGAAGAGCAGGTGACTGTGAGATCGAGTAGCAAAGTAGTTGTCCTTGGGACTGCGGGGTGTTGGGCTTCTGTAGGTCACATAGTGACCTCGTTTACATCTGCTTGAGGTTGCTATTTTGTAAGCTTGTTTATGTTCACCAGAGAACAAATGACTTGTTTAGACAGGTCAGATCACTTGTGCACATCAAGGGTGGCTTTATTTTTTCTCAAGGTGGATCAGGAAGTTTCTGGAATTGCTTCCGAGTAATTTTACACATACTCCAAGGCAATTTTTATTTTCAAAACTAAAAATGATTGGCATAGGTAGAGACAGAATACAATTATATAAAAATTAATAAATAGAAAATAAAGCTGGGGGCTGGTGAGATGGCTCAGTGGTCTAAAGCACCTACTTAGAACAAGCTAAACTAAGCAAAACACAGGGAACGCGGTTCAATCCCCAGCACCACATGCCAGCCAGTCCCGCCCCCTGGTGGGCTGAGCTGGCCACACACACACTAAATAAATAAATAAATATTTAAAAAAAAAAAAGAAAAGAAAAGAAAGCTGGGTAATAGATAGCTTCATCAAGTTCGTAGGTAAAAGGTAGAAGCCAAATGTACACTGCCCGATTTAAAACTTACTTAAACCATGTGTTTCTTGGTTTGTTATCAAATCTCAAATCTTTTAAGTACAATAAATCTACTCTGAAGAGAGGTAAAGACTCTTAATTCAACAACAAACTAAATTTGCTTATTTCTAAGAAAAATCTTGAAACACTCAGAGATTTTTGAACATTGAGTTATTCAAGTGCAACACAATTTTGATGAGCTAAATATAAATGAATCAGAGACATATGGATTGCATTTCTTTTAAACATAGGTTTACACATTAAAGGGAAAATGTGGCTAGTGAGACTCTCTTTTTGGTTTTGCGCAAACTGTAAATGTTTAAGAGACAGCTTGAGATGTTCCATGAACCTAAACGCGGCAATGCGGTGCTGCCCTGCTGTAAACTATTGTGTAAACTGACAGTTTCGACTCTTAAGCCAAATGTGGGACTCTAAAGTCCTTCTTTTCCAAAAAGTATCTATCTCACATAGTTAGATGTTTCTACTACTTAAATTGAAGAGGACAGGATGTACACATGTATGTTTGACTCCTCACCATTCAAACCAGCATTTATTTTTATGTAGCTTCAAGCAAATGATTGGCTTTGGGGCTACAAGGGCTTCCAGGTGCTGTTCAGAGTTAGCATTTGCATCTATGAAGACCTGAGTTTCTTAAACTACTTTTCCACAAAGAGGGAGGTCTAATGGCCTTGCATATGGAGGTGGCATAGAGCTGTCACTCTACCACTTCCCTGAGATGAGTAGCGAAGCCTAAACCCCGTTACTGATGGGAGATGGTGACATTTTGCTGGAGAATGCCTTTCCCTTTCAATGCAAGTGTGAAGCCACAGGCTCACCCTCAATGGATTTCTGTACCACATGGCTTTTGTTGACCAACTAATGTTTTAATTAATTTTATTGAGAAACAAATAGCAATGAGATAGTTTTAAAACAGGTTAGTTGGACAGTTTCAATAATGAATACATTGCATATTGTTGTCTTCATAGTAGTTGTTCATAATATAAAATTCAGACATGATATCCTGTCCAAACACTATTAGTACAAATCTTCTCATTGAATTAAGAGAAAGTAGCTGTATATCCATCCTATTTTGTATATACATATACAAAATGGTCCTTCATTTATATCCCTTTTTTGTTTAGTTTTGTCAGAGATGGGTATTCCACTGCCATTTAAATATTGTAGGTGTGTGAATTCAGCAAAATAATCCAATATAGATGATGTAGAGTGTGCCCAAGGAGAGTCACATGGAGAGAAAACATTCTCTCAGGCTTTCACAGAGAGCAAATTGGTCAAGCAATGGCCGTGACTCATCCACATGGCTGACACTGACAAAGGATCTACAAACTGCCATATAGGGTTTCAAGGTAAATCTTGAGGGGATTTGACTGACCTTATCAGAAATAAAAGTTACATTTCTTGTTATATAGGTCTTGCTTTATCTTGGTTTTAACCATCCAGCAGAAAAGTATAAACGTGAGGTATGAAAAGTGAAGCCATATTACTATGCTGAGCTGTGAGAGGCTCAAGTCAACAGCCTCTGACCCTGACAGCCCTGTAGATGACCAACTAATTTTGAGCAATAGCCCCGTCTCTTGAACTGGAAACCCTAGTAGCAGAATCACTTGCCACAGTACTTGTCTGTTTTGCTTTGCTTGTAAAGATATCCATAATAACGCAGGGCCTCCCTCGTGCTCCTATTATAAGAGTTAATCCTTTAATTCCATAAGAGCTAAGCATGGTGCATGGCACACGGTAGGTACACAATATGTGTTGGCAGTGACAGCGTTCATTGTGACAAATACTACTTATTCTTTTTGTGCTTCATGGTGGAAACACAACAGCGTAAGGATGCCAACCTGCACAAGAAAAGCTCTCAGCATAGGTGCCTGTGTAGGCCTGTCGGAGGACCACAGAGCCAAGCTCACGTGGTCGCCACAAAGACTTTCTTCCTGGATACGCTAAAATGCACAAGGTGCTCTATGGTGTCCAAACAAAGAGAAATGTGAATGGTTTATAAAAACCAAAGAAGGGCAGTCTCACTCTCATTAGCCTCCCACTAGTTTCTGAAGCCAGATCTTAATTTTGAAAGACCAAATTGACTTGCTGAATCAAACTTAGAACCTTGAGCGTGCCAGGCAGGTGCTAGGCCACTAGGTTTATGCACAGTCCCAAGGCGACTTTTGAAATGGCTCTCAGAACTTGAATTTCTTTAAAATCAGTTGGGACTTGAGTTGGTTAAAGTGAAGTCCACTATGTTTGCCCCTTGAGGCTGGGGAGCACATTGGCTTCTCTGGCTGGATGCGAGTACCCACCCAGGTCACTGAGGAGATGCCTGGGTTGGGAGTGTCCGGGTAGCCAGGCTGTGTGCTTGCAAGCGTCTGACAGTGCCTGAAACCACTGTCTGCATACTGTCATGTACAGAGCCGACTCCTTTTACAGCCAGGCCCTCTTGTTGCCGACAGGGTAGTGGGCAGAAAAAAAGGGGAAGGGGAGAAAAGGACCGCTCTTTGCTGGGCCAAGAAGTGTGTGCCTCGGAGTCAGAAGGAGAAGGAAGCCTTACCGTGTCCACCAGCACGTGCTGCTGCAGGAGGAGCTGCTGCTTCTGCTCCATGAGCTGCCTCTGGAGACCCTGCTTCTTGCCTATCAGCGGCTGATTCAGCAGCGACTGCTGGGAGCTCACATAAGCACTGACTGTGTTTGGATTGGAGCAGGGACTGGGGCTGGGACTGGAGCCTGTGCTCTGGCTGACCACAGAGTGTTGATCCTAAAAGAGAGAGTGGAAAATCTACCATGAGTTAAAAGGAAAAAAGGTAGCGCAGAGACCATAAGCTTACATTCCAAACATTTATTTTCATTGTGCTAAAGATCAAACGTGGTTAGTGGACTGGAGATCAGAAATTGCTTTTGACATGTAGAAGAGGTGATTACATATCACAGCCACACAAGCAGGTAGGACAATGACATTAGGGCCCTGGGAAACTCTCACGGGACTCTGATGGCAGAGCAAACATGCTCCAGAAGGTGTCTGTGGAGCCTCAAAGAAACTGTTATACCAACATGTGGCCAACCTCTCCATTGCTCAGACACCGAGAGTAACACGTCTTCCGTTTCCCATGAAGCTAGTGTGGGTGGTCGCCAGTCCAGCGCTGACATTGACGCTTCAGTCCACGCACTTCAAAGCTAAATAGCCACCTCAGACAGGGGACTTTGCGTTGTCTGGCTTTCTGTGAGAGGAAGGCAGGAAAGCCTCTAAGTTTTTGTTATCCAAACACTCTCAGACTTGGAAAGAACCTCACTTCTCAGGAGCTTATTAACTCCTTCCCTACTCAGTAACTTGAGAATCTCAGAATTATCCAGTAAAAGAACACCCAACCCAATGACCATGAGGAAGTATAGCTTAGAATCTCACATTTTTTGCTCAATTGCCATTCTAATCTGAGAACACTACCCAGTGTTTAGACACTTGAGGACCCCGCAGGACAGAAAGCCCAACCCAGTGGGCCACTCTCCTCAGTTCCTAGTGGTGCATCTAGGGTCGGGCTGGACACTAGTGGGGTTAAAGGAAATCGAGGGAACGCTGCCACGGAGAATGCATCACTTACGAGGGGAGAAATGCTCAAATGCATGTATACAAGAAATTATAGTCAAATTTTATTTATTTTTAATTTGGTTCAGGATCTCACTGCGCAGCTTGGACCCATAGTGACCGTCCCGTTTTCAGCCTCCCGATCGCCGGAATTACAGGTGTGTGCTACCACGCCTGGTCTTGGTGGCCAGATTAGCGCGCCTGGCTCGGCACAGCAGGTGGTGCTGGGGGTCACACCCCTGTTCCTGTGTGTGCCTAAGCAGGTACTTAGTTGGCTAAGCTATCTCACTAGTCCCTGTAGTCAGATTTTAGATTATATAACATAAATGCAGAGCCACAGATAAAGCTGGAAAGCGCAAAGTCCTAAGTTTGATTCGAGTATCATATATATGATATATATATATATATTTAAAATACGTATGGTGTGTGTACATATACTGTGTTCATATGTATACGTGTGTACACCTATGTGTCTCTGTACATACAGGCACAAAGCCAAAGACCCTCACGCCCTAACAGCAACTGCGTGGGAAGCCCCGCGTCATGCCGATGCCCTGCTTTGCTGGGGAGGGGCTGCGGCTCTAAGCTAGACAGCCTGCTCGGGCGCTCTCAAGCTCACTGGCCCCGGAAACGCTCTTCGAGAAACCCGAAATGGTAAAATCGAACTCTCATCTCCCAAGTGCACTCTGAGTTTACAAGAGACAAAAAGAAAAAGCAACGGTCCTGCTGTCTGCTGAGTGGACGTGACGAGGGCACCCGCGTTAGAAACTCGCCTCCTGCTACCCGCTTTCTTCAGTTATCTGATGAACCCTTGAAGACCGTCGCAATTCAAAGCGTGGACATGCCTGCAATTTGGCGTTACTCCAGCAATTCCTGGAGGCTGGCGGCCTTAAAAGCCAAGCGACACAGAACAATCCTGAGGAGCGCGGTCCGGCGCGGTGCGCGAGGCGCACTGTCCTCCCGCAGCAGGGTGGCCCCACGCGGCGTCCCCAGCGCTCGCCGCCGCGCTGCTCTGCGCTGGGCGTGTCTGCGCCGAGCTGTCCCCGCAGCACGCAGGTGGGGCCGAGCAGGAGGACGCGGGGGCCAGGGCGTCGCCTCCGCCGCGCCGCCCTCTCTGGCCACACGCTGCGCAAGTATCGGGAGCTGCCCTCTAATAACTAGTACGGACCTCCGCCAGCTCAGTCCTTCGGGGGTACATTCGTCCTGAGCCCGATGGGACTCCTGCACGTGTCCGCCCACCTCGAGGCGTGCGGACGTGGGCACCGGCGGCAGACGCAGATCTGCGAGCGAGAGGCTTGAGAGCAAGGGAGGAGGAAACGCGTGCAAGGTCGAATATTCGATCCTCACAGACTAAGGGGAGAGGCGCGCAGAGCCGGTGACAGGTAGGAGGAAGCAGCCCGGTGCAGCGCTGCTGGGAGGGGTGGAGCGGAGAGGACATGCTGGGGGCGGTGGGTGGTCCTGCACTCTCTATTTCAGAATAGAAATAATCTATTCTACGAATTTTGTCATTTTATGCTAGATTTTGAAAAGAGGACTTTATGTTTAAAAAAAGTGGTTGACCACCTTTCTCCACTTTTTTTTTTTGGTACCAGGAATCGAACTCAGGACATTTCAGTTGCCAGACAGGTGCTTATTCTGAGGAGCCACGTCCCCAGCCCGCTTCTCCCCTACCGGTGGGAGTGCAGACTGCTCCAACCACCGTGGAAGTCAGTGTGGAGGCGCCTCAGAAAGCGAGGGTTGGGCGGCCCGTTCAGGCAGGCGACTGTCCTCCTGGGTATTTTTCCACAAGGACTGAAAACATTGACATATGGGCACCCATATTTATAGCACCACAATTTGTCATAGCTTACTCTTAGAAACGATCCAAATGTCTATCAACTGAGGAATGGACAAAAAATGTGGTACTTTTATACGGTGGGGTATTACTCAGCTATAAAGAAAGATAGATTTGAAGCTTTTATAGGTAAATGGACCAACTAGAGACCATACTTGGTAAGTGAAGTAAATCAGACCCACATATGTAAGCACCATAGTGTCGCCCTCGTGTGAGAAGCTGAAAGAGGAAACAGGATCCGAAAGGCACAATGGATCTTGTAAAAGGGAACGAAACTGCTCAAAGCCAAGGGACATCTGGGATGAGGAAAAAGAGCAAAGAAAGAAGCGAGGGAGGGAGAAATGTATATATGTGCATACACAGGCCAGCTTATGTGATTACTGCCCCTCTCCACTGGCCAATGGAAAAGAACAGCTAATGCTTAATTTTTTTCTCTTTTTAAGTTTTTTGACCAATTTTGCATGCTCATATCTGGTAATCTGAACAACTAATTTGAAGACAACAACTTGCAATATAACAACCATTGCTCAATTTCTATCATTTTGTTTAGTGAAATTCTGTATCATTTCTAAACTTTCTGGATTGGGTCTTTAAATTTTGAGGTCCTAGTGTTTTTTAGTTCTTTATAAATTCTAGAGAGCAGACCTTTGTCTGAGTACTTATTTGTCATGATTTTTTCCAAATTTCTGGGTTGCCTTGTCACTTTGTTGGTAATTTCTTTTGACGTGAAAAAACTTCTCAGTAAGAGCAGGTCCCAGTTGTTAATTCCTTCAAGTGTTTCCCGTGTGATCTGATTTATGTTCATGAACTCTTTGCCTACACCTATGTCTTCAAGAGTTCCTCCTACTTTCTCTTCCAGGAGATTTAGTGTCTCTGCTTTAATGTTTTGATCTTTAATCCATTTTGACTTTAGTTTAGTGCATGGTGATAGACCTGGGTCAAGTTTGAGTTTTCGGCATGTAGAGAGCCAGGTTTTCTAGCACCATTTGTTCAAGAGGCAATTTTCTTCCAGTGAGTAAAGTTTTTTCACTATTTTTTATTCCCTTTAAAAAATAAAAAAAGATACGTAGAGGCAAAGGGAAAGAAACAGTTCAAGACTCCTCAGACATTTCATGCAGGGCCACAGAGTGGACATAAATCCTGGCCCACTCGGCCTTATGTTTCCTTTCCGGCTAATTGTGTGATGCGGTAGGACTTAGTTCACCTCTAAGAGCTTCAATTTTCTTATCAATGAAATGGGAACACTAAGAATAATGAGCGTACGAGATCCCTGGAGGAAATAAAGGAAACAGTAAGTAATAAATGACAGCTACTCATGGTTGCCAGTGCTGTTTCAACATACAGGAATAAGGTCTAGTTTTGTTTCTCTCCTTGCGAAGGAGCCAGGCCTCACAGACTGCTCAAAGCGCTTGCTGAACTACGCTAACTCCATCAGCGATGTCGAGGTTGCAGTTTAGCGGGAGACTGCGAGGCACCCACGGAGTTAGGGAGCGCCTTCGCTGCCGACCTGAGGAGCCAGGAACGGCTGTCGCTTGTGTGTGCTTCTACACAGGTTAGGACAGCTCCGGGCTCTGCTGTTTGTTCCTTGCCATGTTGATTGCATTTAATCATCCAATTGCTTAATAATGCAGCGTGATACACGTTGACCAGGTACTACACCTTTGCTTCCTCTATTTAAAACGAAGGTAATTTTATTAATGACACAAAATTGCAGCTGGTAAAATTTACAAGAGTTTTCGGGACATAAAACCTAATGTATGACCTTAAAATAGAACTCTCCTAACATACTTTAATATATAATATATATTATACCTTAATATATACTTTAATAAATTAATACTATTTTATTATTGATTTCTTTTCATATTTTTCAATATTATAGGGATGTTTTAGAGACAACTTTCCTCACGAGGAAGATCACCTCCTTGTGCTGGGAGTGTAGATGTGACACGCTGTCCTGTGTGTCCCACGAGGAAGATCATACTCCTTGTGCTGGGAGTGTAGATGTGACACGCTGTCCTGTGTGTCCCACATGTGGGTCGGCCCTGTGCTCTCCAGCTGGCAGTAACCTCCAGTACTTATTTTATGATGAACACCCTTGTCCCTCATTTCTATTATTTATCTGGAATATGTAGGCATTTGAGTTCGCGATTCCCAGTTTATAGCTTAGCTGAGAAGACAAGATATAGACACCCCCTCATGCACACGTTTAAGATTATGATAGTGAAACCAAAGCAGAACGCCTTTCTTTTGTTAGGATACCTGCTGGTATCTTAGTATTAAAAGCTCGGTCTACACACCCAATCCACTAAAGCATTTGTCAGATTTGCTAAGTGCTTAGGATGTACTAGTCAGTTTTCTATTTTATAGAAATTAAAAAGGAGTCAGACGTTAGAAAAAATAGGAGACAGAAAAGATGTGGATGGTGTTCAATGTTGGCAGAATTGGTGAACTTTGAAATGATTTCCAGAGAAATCTGGAAAACCACCCTCAGATTTATAAAAGATCTGTATGCCAAGAAAATCCAGCTATGCCTCTTTCTCTCTCTAATCAAACAGATGGACTATGCTAAATTTAGTTCCATTCCTGCACAATAGCAAAAGCTATTCCAGGACACTTTTCCTGAGAGTTCTGAGGGGCGTCCACATTGGAAGCCAATGCCAGGGTGGTTCGCTGTATGGAGGAAAGAAGAAAAGATAAGCTGTCTTGGGATTCTGTAAGCCTCTAAGCATAGCTTCTAGCCCGTGGGTCGTACATTCACTCTGCTACCTGCATTCTTCTAGCTCATGATTGAAATGCTGTTTAGCTGCCGTCACATTCTTTTGCTGTCGTGTTAGCTGGAAACACAAACATCTCCTCAGACTTGCTGTCCTTGCCAAGATGTTGTGCAAACTTTGGTACTTAAAATATTTTGAAAGAAAAATATGCTTCCCTGCGTTGGCGCCGAGCTCCGCGTTCAGCGGCCCCCTTGCGCCAGCTCGGCCACGCAGGGTCTGACATCACAGAAAGTGCCTGTTTGTCCTACAACACGCGTTTTCTCCTGAAGGGCATATGAAGGTCATAGTAAAAAGTGGTGCATGACTATCCTGTAGGTGACATTGTGTGTGTGGCCACAGAGTACTTCTTCTTCTGTTTCTATCGCTACAGCCTTGTAAGTGACAGAAAGCACAGCTTTGCAGAGCAGGTGAGCTGAGCATTAATCTGGCAGCAAGTGAGCCATCCGACTGACTTCAGTCATTACGTTTTATGGGTTTTTTCTGATTTCAACTATAAAATTATAATATTTGATCTTAAACCACAAAATAGGTTCCTAACCTTATCACCCTGAAATTTAATATTAATTTACATTTAATATATACTCACAGTTTTTCAAATGCTTGTGCATGTGTGTGAATGTATGTGTATTTGAGAATTTGAAGACTTTTATTTATTTTTATTTTTTGGCAGAACTGGGGATTGAACTCAGGCCCTTGCGCTTGGCAGGGAAGTGCTTATTCCACTGAGCCATCTTGCCAGCCTCCAAGAATTTGAAGACTTTTAGGTCAGTAAGATAAAGCAGTATAGCACCGTTTGAAACTACTTGATTTTTGGTTTTATCCAGCATAAGACTGCCATACCAATGAAAGCATATCTGTATTCTTTTAATAATTTCCACCAATAACCACTTTGTATCCTTAGTATTATTATCTTTGTTCTATTCTTATTCATTCAACAAATAAGTTTTGAACATTCCTATGCATGATACATTCTTCTAGGCTTGAGGTTAAAGCAGTAAAAAGGAGTCACAATGGCTTTGTATGAACTTAAAAATTTTATGAGTCTTAGAATCAGAATCTCTTAGTGGGATAAATCCTTTTCCTAAAACACTCCAATCAATGCAAAAGAGCTTACAATCTACAAAGCAGTTTCAGCACTCAGCTACACACGAGTGTTCCTGCACTTTCCCAAGGCCCTCTTCTGGGCATCCTCTTCTCCAAGGCTTTGGCATTTCATTCCTCTGCCTCTCTCTCTCCTCCCTCCAACCTCCCTCCCTCCCTCCCTCCGTCATGTAGCCCAAATTCCAAAACAGAAGTCCCTTTTATCATATCCCTAAAAAAAAAAAAAAAAAGGCATTAACATCTACTTATATTACAGAAAACAATCCAGGTGCAATAAATGAAATACTTTTCAAAAATTTTAAGCTGTTATTTTTAATAGCATCTAAGTGAAGAGAATGCTAGTGTGGATCTTTGCACGTGGCGGGCTCCATTCATTCACTTATTTTTCACGAACAGCTATTACCCCAGTACGACTCATGTGCCAAGCAATGCAGTAGACGCTAAGGGGTCAGGACGATCTGCACACGGATACTCACGATAAGGCTTTCGCCTCCTAGACGGGGTACAGTTACACTCCGGATTGTGGGTGATCCTTGGCCACTGCAAACAATCAAAATGCCATGTCTGTGGAAAATTCTGCCACTTGCCTACACTCTGAAGCTTTAGATCCCGGGAGACCAACACGAAAGCCAAAACCTTCCGCTGGAAACAGAACATGCTCACCAGTGACAGTGTGCGCATGCGTGATGTGTTTTCCGCAAGCAGGTCTCATGTACAAAAAATCTGGCCAAAATTCTTTGCCAGGCTTGTCACTTGGCTGGTTTCATCCCTGGTTCACGGGTCACCAGCAGGCACGTTAAACCAAAGAGGCTGCAAACTATGTCTATAAATCTGTTAGAAAATTGAGTGAATACTTGAGCTCTTCTAAATTGCACAACCTTTTCTCAAAGGACAGCTTCCCTGTCTCCCTGTTAGTAACGGTTTCTGTCAAGGTAGACTTGAAGAGCTTTTGGAAAAATGAAATGAAATTTAAAAATTTAGAACAAAGCTCATTACCTAAGTCCTGCCAGCTAGCTCAGCAAAATTAAACTTTCTAATATAAACATTTAAAGAAAGTATGACGAAGACAATCTTGCAAATCCTGGCACCAAGGAGAGACTTGGCTACTGAGGCTTCCCTTGAGGGAGTGTCTCTGTCACTCGAGGTCAACACGTGAGTTACCTTTTAGAACATATTCGCTAATAAAATGCTGGCATTTCCTCTCTTTCAGGACTTGTTTCAGCCAGTGCTAGAAGAGGGTCAGTTGGAGCGAGTCCTGTGGCGGCCAGCTAGCGCACCCCTGGCTTCCTGGAACTGCATCACAGTATATAGACCATTGAACGTACTCGTTTTTTCTGTTAAAACAGTTTTGTGAGGAAAACAGTATACGGTGACAAAGGGGTCAAATTTATGATTTGGTAGGTATTGTTCTCTTATTATTAAAAAAATCTAAGAAATACGACAGGCACTCGCCACCTCTTTGCAAAATGGATCCTCACTTCTCTTATGCAGAAGGTGTATTTAATGCTTTCTTCCCCCCAAGAACAGAGTCATGGAGGTTCCTCAGATCCACGAGAACAGCCTGGTGTAGGCTGGCTGCTCGCTCTTTTGGCTTCCAGAGTTTGGCAACTGCAATTTGCAAAACAAACCCAAGATACTCCCCCGTCTGGGCAAGTCTGCATAGCAGATGCCACGAAGAGCCTGCCATCCAGCCCGTCTTCTCCCCCATCTTTTGGCCCCACGCTTCCCCTCTCATCTCGGCCCTTAGGCAGTATTCACGTGCAGTACTCACGTTCAGAGCTGTCTGCTGATAAAGCCCTTTATTTCTCTCTCTGCCTGAGAAACAAGTTGCCCAGATTCTGCTTCCCTCCAAGCTTACAGGCCTACTCACTTCCAGGTATTTATTTGGGGAATGAGCACTGAGATAGTAATAGAACGGAGGACTGGCAAGATAGCTCAGCGGACTAAGCACCTGCCTAGGCAAGTGCGGGGACTGGAGTTCGATCCCAGGCATGACATGCCACGCTGGCTCTGCCCCCAGGTGCCCTGAGCCACCGAGTCCAGGTATACACAGGAGAACCACTATGAGTCCGAGCTACGCAGTGAGACCTTGTACCAAATACATAAAGATAAACAAATAAAATAGTCAAACAATTCTTGTCTGATGCAACAGCAGCAGAAACAACAGTGACACCCACAATGATGACCCCAAAGCAGTTTATCAGGAAATCACCCAGAAAGCAGCTCATAAATAGAAGATGGTGGGAACCCAACTGTCCTCTCCTTGGGTCACCAGGCTGGACAGTCCTCTATTTCAAGGGGCAGCAGGCAACATGATGTGCCACTCATGTCTGTCACCTGCTTTGGTAAACAAAACTTTAATTGGAACACAGCCATACACATCCATTTACATAGGGTTGGTGGCTGCTGTCACACTAGGTAACAGCCTTGAATACCACGCAGACCTTTTGGCTCACAAAGCCGGAGACGTTTACTACTTGGCCTTTCACAAGGAGAGGTCGTTGGCCTTTGCTCTGTTTAGCTACGTTGGCCACATGGTGCTAGACACTGGTCTCTCAAGATGAAGAAATACCTTAGAGACAGTGCCTGGTGATTCTTGGAAGCAATTGGCAAATTGGGAATAAGAAACGCTTACCCCGAGGTCTGTGCACAGTGGGGACTGAAGAGCTGCTCTCAGACTCTGTACCGAGCTTCTCCTGCAGATGAGAGCATGGCCCCCAAAGGTGAAGGAATCACTCACACAAGGTCAACACCTAACTGAGAAACGCAGAATACATGTATTTCCAACTCCAGGAAAATGCAGGGAGGGGAAATAAACAGAGAACAGTCCCTTGAGAGGACCTTCATTCATCTGGTGGTTAGCTCTTGAGGTGAGGAGTGTGTTGATACATTGAAAGGCGGAGTTTGGAAACATGGAAGAATGTGTTTGATTTAGTATTTTTCGTTGTTCTTTATGATTATGAGAGCAAGCTGCTTTTCCTTCTGTTTAGAAGGGCACTTTGTATTCCCTGGCTCAGCAGGGAAATCTTACTCATACGCGTATAATTTGCTTGCTTGCGATGAGACGATGAGTTTTGTAGTCACTACGGCGTTCACCCTCCAGATGTTACCTAGCTTCCAAGTCACCGGGACTCCGTGTCTATTCTTGGCCTCTGGGGTAGACACTCAGTTCAGGCTGCCACAGTGACCAGTTGCATGAGCTGAGAACGGCATCTGGGAGGGACAGCTGCCAGCAACAAGACATCAGTGGGCCCGGGTGGCGCGGGGAGAGTTCCGTGACACAGGGGAAAGAACGAGGAGTTCTTAAAAGGAAAAATCTTCACAGTTAGGAGGCCTCTGTGACACAGCTAAAATTTCTGTTCTGTATGTAAGTCGGCTTTCGGCTTTCCTCCCCTCAGCAGCGCTTTCCGACTGTTCCTTGCAGCCCAGTGCCTCGGAGGATTTCCCGAAGCTCTGGATTCTGCCTCTCACATTCCACAAACACCCATACAGCGGCCACTTGTTCTAGGATGTCGTGGAACTACACATTCTCTAAGCACCTGCAGACCACCTGCACACCTCGCGTCAGGAGCCTGCCTCCTGAGGCCGGTGTTTCTGAGGGTATGCGCTGATCACTCCCTGGGCGATCCATCGCCTGCACACGCACTCTCAGCTTATAGTCACCTGCAGCCCTCGTGCCTCAGCCAGCAAGCCCTGACTCCTGGAGCCTAAGACTCAGGATTCAATCTCTGCAACATTGTTCTTCTCCTCCACACACCTCTCCCACATTCTGAGCCACAGACACTGAGACGTGACACCAACCTGCATCCCCAAACTCAAGTTCGGGCCACATCCTCTCTGCCCCTTCTGACCTTGTCAGCGCTCACCCAGGCTCCCTGTCTGTCGCTTTTCCAGGAAGTGTCTGACTTGCACACACAGATCCAGGCCTCTCTCCTCTGCGCTCCCGTAACTCCTGGTGCCCTTGCCTTGGGCAGCATTTGGCACAATTGGTCTGTGTGGCTGGGGGCTGGGGCACAGGCTCCGTGACACTGCCAGGGTACATGGGGCCTCCCAACGTGGGTTTTGAATAAAAAGAATATATGAATGGAGGATAGGGCATTGTGAAGCAGAAAACAGGGAGAGAACTCGCTGTTACAAGGGTAAAGGATGAAAATGGTGGCTCTTTTAAAGGTAATCAGAAAACTGAAGTGGAGGAAAATAGGCAGAAATTGAACACGACTGTTAAATCCAGTTTAATGGCTGTGCCACCCTACAAGGACCTTTGGAGTAAAGGGTGTTTAGGATGAGGGGTTAAGGATGATGGAGATTGTGACAACGATACACGTTGGAAAGCATGAAGAAGGCGCTGGAGGAGTACAGCTTCTGCTAAATTATTGTCTGAAAACCATGCCGCCAGGCCATCTGTCGAAGGCTCGAAGTTGTTGTCTCACCTAATTCTCATAATAATTTTGTCTTATCATTATTTGGGTTTTAAGTGTGAGAAGATAAAGCTTGAAAAATTTGTCTTTATTTTTTTAAACACTTGTACCTTTAAAATTTGAAATACCTTACAGGTGACTGGGCTTAAAAATACAAGGCAACAGACTAAATATTTTTTTTTCTTTTTTTACATCTCTCTGTTCTAAAAGAAATTTGAGCTGCTACAGGCAGCTATAACAAAAAGCAAGTTCTGTGATCAGACATACCTGAGCTAAAATTCCAGCTCTGCTTCTCAAGTCGTACAGGGACAATAACACCTCTGAGGTTATAGTTTAAGTGAAGCACTTTGCAGAGCGGTATCTGGCATGGGATAGGCTCAAAATAAATCCCGAATGCCTCTTCCAGTTAGTCTGAACAGTAGACAGGTATATCATGCATCTGGCATGTGTTTGTGGCCATGGAATAAATAATATACAATTTTTAATTGCTATCTAGTGAGAGTAGGATGCACTGCTAATGGTACTAGCCATGAACCGATCAGCAGCAATTATGCAGCGCAGTTTTCTTTTCTTTTTCTTTTTTTTTGGTGGACCTGGGCATTGAACTCAGTTCCTTGCACTTGCCAGAGAAGCGCTTATTCCACTAAGCCATTTCCCCAGCCCCTGCAGCGCTGTTTTCAGTCACTTACCAGAGCAACAATTGGCGATCACCACCGTTGCGTCCACCAATCAAAACAAGACTGGGAAATAGTGTGTAAGTCTTCTGTTGCCTTTTCCCCATGAATTGTATCTATATTAATGGCTTATTTTTGTTTTGGTTTATAATTCATTTCAAATGCATATATGTTAGTAAAAGGCAAAAGATTTATGCAAACTGAAGAGAAATCAGAGTATGATAAGCAACCAGTTAATACCTTAAAATCCTCTGCTATTCCTGAAAGCTTTGGAAGGCATGGTGTTAGATGGGATAAGTTATCAACATTTTCTGTTCTTATTAAAACTAAAATTGACTCAGTAAATGAGTAGTAATGAAGGATGAAGACAGGATAAAGGTTACCACAGTTCAAAAGAATGAAAGCCTTTTAAGGGTTAGGTCTCAGCTTCAAGCTATTGTCAAATTGTACATGAAACGAATGGAATTACAAAATTTGACTTACAAAGGTGGGTTCCTACATCTTGAAAGAACATAAGATGCTTTGTTCTGGAACAAAACCCCCAATATTTTTGACTTTATAATTTCACCTCAATGAAAATTATACAGATTAATTCTAGTTTCTTAAATGTTTGTGTAAGTTTCTAATAGATCAAAGGTTAAAGCACAGAGACAACGGGATGCCTTGCAACTGTTTTCATACTGTTGCCTTGTGCCTTAAATAACATAATGTAAGTTAAGTACCTTTGGCTCATAAGTTGTGTTTTCTGTGATTTGAATGATGGTGTTTCTTATGAAATTTACATTCTGACTTAATCCTTCTTATCACGGTTGTATTAAGAGTGGAGCCACTGAAGTGGGAGTGGGCTCAGAGCTCCATTTCATGGACGAGATTAGCTGCCCTTAACGAGGGTGCCAGAAAGGGGGATTCGCCTTCTGCCTTCCACCTTTGCCAGGCGGATGCCACCCTGAGGGGACCCGCTGATGGGCCAGCCCTCACCAGAGCAGCGCTGACAGCCTGAGGGTGGGCCTCCCAGGCCTCAGTACGGAAAGACGCAAATGTTCTCCTCCTTCCAGTACTGCCCTCGTTTGCAGCGTTCCCTTACAGCAGCACAGCACTTGAAAAGGCACTTCCTTTCAGCAGCTATTTGCTCTCACAATTTTTCTCATTCTTCTTTACCTTACACCTCTCTACTGTTACAGCCAGCAAGTTAGATAGAGCTGGGTGCTCCAAGGAGCCAGAGTAGACGATGGCATGCTTTGCAACTGTGGGAGACGGGCACCTGGTGTGGGCCAGACCTCAAGGCAAAAGATGAAGCAAATGCACCCACAGACCTCCCTAGGGATAGACAACAGGGGTTGATAGTCTACACAGGCCTCTGTCACCTTGAGGAAGAGCCACTAACCCAAACTCCTGCAGGCAAGACTTGCTATTCTACATTCATGCCTGCTGGCTAGGGACTTGCTTCCTTCTTTGAGCCCCACTTAATCAATTTTACCTGAGCAATTATGCATGCAGTCTTATTGGTTGATCATAATTTTGTCCCACCTCGTGCCCACCTTATGATTTCCCAGTTTCCCCACCTTGTACCCACCTCACCTTGTGGTTTTACTTTTATAAAGTCCCTAGGAAAGGAGCGTCCTTGGCAAACCACTCGGGACCTGTTCTGTCTCTTTCTCAGATAGAAGCTTTCTTTCTCCAAATAAGTATATTCTGCTCTTAATCTCCAATGTTCATAAAATTCATTCTTCAATTTTAGGTTTTTTTTTTTTGTGTGTGTGTGTGTGTGTGTGTGTGTGTGTGTGTGTGTGTGTGCAGGGTCTCAGTATGTGGATCATGTGCAGTGATCTTCCTGATTTGTGTCTGCCTAGTGCTAGGATTACAGGGGTGCGCCACCACGCCTAGGCTCCATTGCTGGCTCAGCATGCCTGGGGGCGGGGCTGGTGCTGCATGCAGTGCCGGGTTCAAACCCCGGCCCCTGCACTTACCTAAGCAAGCAAGCACTTAGTCCGCTGAGCTATATCGCCGGCCCTTCATTCTTCAATTTTAGAGAGCCCGAGCTCATAACACACCTTATAGGCTGGGAGCTTCCTTCCCCATATCTCAGTGACATTCTTCTAGGCATCTGTGATGTGAGTCTCTTTAATTTTGCAGTCTTCTTTCCCAGTTTAAAGTCCGTATGTTGCATTATAACCTCTAAACTCCACTTGAGTACTGAAATGGTTGGAATCCTATTTTTATCTAGTCAACTGAACAGTAAAAACCATTTTAATTAAATAACTCAATGTTTTCCACATCTGAAGTGCAGCCTAACCACATGACATGAAAAGGTCTTGCATCTGTCATGAACGAGCAGTGCACTGAGCCAGCTGGCGGTCCAGGAGGGGAGACCATGCTGGTCCTCTTCTCCTGATGCAACTGAGATAAGGGACAGAAGCTTGGAAATGGAGATGGTGAGAAAACACATTAGCCTGAATTCTGGATGTGTTCATATAAATAAATATAAAAGGTACATGTGGTGATACCTTTTGACTTTCCTCAACTGATTCCATAAAGTGGCTGCATTATTCTCTAATTCAATAAAAAAGATTTGCAAACTATTTTATTAGAAATGATGTTTAGGCTTTAAATCCTCCTTCTGAACTAAAATATATAAAACATAGTAACCTATAAACTTTATAATGTAAAGTACTTACAAATTCTTACATATTTTCTTTATAAGAAATTGAACAAATGCCTTGGTTATTGCAGGTTTTCTATCAGGCACACAAATCTAGACACACTGATGATCTACAGTGACTTTGTTCAATATCTTCAAATGCATTCAATCCTCTAATGTGATGTGATTAGCTATTTTTGAATGTATTATAATGACCACAAAGGACATTAGAAAGGAGCCATCTGTTCTCTGTTAAATGTAGCTCTGAAATCTCACTTGGATTAGCAGAGCAAGCCACTAAATACTTCAGGGGGACTTCAAAAAAGCTAAATTCCCCCTAAAAATTGCAAAGGGATGAACTTCAAAAGAGTAGAGGTTTTACTTGGACCAACTCCCAGAAAATCAGGTTATTTACCAAATCTTATTTATGCAAACTAGCCAAACACATTTTGATCTCAATAGTACCAAAACAATGTTTTAGAAAAATGATAACCTTAAATGAGAAGTAGAGAGGAACAGAAAAGGTTGGCTGTTGGGGCCTGATTGTCCTTTTCTGTCTGCACTGATCAAATTTGCTGTACAACTATTGGCCAGATCTGCTGTAAGCCTTAGGTGTGCCTAGCTTTTTTCTAATTCTGTTGACTAACATGAAAGATATTTTAAATAGATATTCACATTTTTTTCTCCCTATTTTCTGTTTAGACTTACAAAGTGCACTGAAAATGCCAAGTGAACTCGAGACACCGCCCACCAAGGCGCTCTTCATCTCCAAGGTCTCCAATGCATCTCTGTGTCACGAGTGGACTCGAATCTGCTTAATGCGCAGAAACAGAGAAGACTACGGAATAAGGTGGGTCTGTCTTGGTACCGTCCCAACAAAGGTGACTACTGTCCTTTGGAACCTGATGCTGCCTCATATTTATCTGTGTTCTACAATATACAAATTGCCTATTTACCTGCATATTTTCTCTCACTACATTATGGTCGATTTAAGAACAAGGAGTGTTTTATTCGTCTATGCATTCCCAGTAGCACAGGTAAACTTAAAGTAGATATTCAGTATTACTTGCTACTATATAACAAGTGCTCAAAAATAAGATGAACTACATTTGTGATTTACAACTAGTGTTATTAAAAATCTAACATGTATATCAAAAGTTTTCAGTAAAATGACAAATATCAATATTAGATACAATATGAAATATTTCATGTGTGGCTATTGTCAATACAAGATACTACGTAAATACTTTTGCTTTTAATTTAAACTTTGAACTTAAATTCAGTACGTATAGATATATATGAACTTTTAACCTTTTCGTTCAGCAATTCGGATGGTTGGCCTTATTGGATTCTGTTTCTCGTCAGTGGAAACAGATCCTTGATGTGAACACAACCGGCCAGTGATTTTTCCGTGTGGTGAACGTTTGCGGTTCGTGTCCCGCGCTGCTGGTCGGGGGACAGCGCAGGCAGGACCTGGCACGCTGGTCATCACCAGTGTTTACGCCGCCTTGTGCTTTCCAGATCCGCACAGCGACTCCACAAGGGTCTACATCGGGCCGCAGCACAGTGCCAGCGGCTGCCTGGATCCAACTAACAGGTCACTTAGTGTAGATTTGCACATTTATGAATATTTAAATCCAAATTGTGATTATATTTGAGCCAACTGGATCCCCTTTAGAATTTTAAAATGTTATCAGCTGTCCTCAGAAGAAACAAATGAAACAAACGTTTAAAAATTTATAGTTTCTCCATAAATTTAATGGAACTTAGGCCAAGCACTTAAAATACCACACACTGGCTATCATGGAAACTTAAAATGAGCCCAAGGTTTGCTTAGCACATGGATTACCAAATTGTTTTGAAACAAATCACTTAACAAATCTGCAAAATCAACAAGTGAGTTGCTTTCCTAGGAGCAAGATAGAGCTTCACTATCTGATCCCAGATGTGATTTCCTTTGAGATGTTTTAGTTGAAGTCTAGCACACATATCTAATTCTTTCCAGATAGTCATGTTACTTTGCTTCTTGTGGAAACACTGTCTTGGCAGTATGTGAGGTTCCACTCTCATTTTTAAAAGTTGCTCTTTTTAAGATATACAATCAGCATTAGTATTCCATTTGGGGAAATGGGATATTAATAAGTATTTGGACAGACCCAGTCCTAGCCCAGGCCTGGTGAGTGTGTGGGAGAGCTTCTGGCTACCCTCCACCGGCGGGACCTTTACTGGTCCCACTCCAGGCGCAGCTTGGGGAGACCCTTTTCCACAACCCCCTTGGGATGCCCCTTCACCACTTCGCAGCACCTCCCCCACCCCGCCCCCTGAGTAGGAACTTCTGCTGCGTTCCGGGAACCCCTAGACCCAGTCCTAGCCCAGGCCCCGTGAGTGTGTGGGAGAGCTTCCCACTACCCTGCGCCGGCGGGACCTATTACTGGTCCCAGCCCAGGTGCAGCATGGGTGAGACCTTCTTCCACCCCCTTGGGACGCCCCCTACCACTCCACATCACCTCCCCCACCCTGATCACCAAGTAGGAATTTCTGCCACGCTCCAGGAAATCCCACACCCAGTCCTGGCCCAGGCTCAGTGAGTGTGTGGGAGAGCTGCCTCTCCCCCCTACTCTACCTTGTCCCCTCCAGGCTCAGCTCAGGCCTGGCATACAGGCCTGGGGTGAAACCCTGCAGCTGCAATCCCTGCAGAGAGTGCAGAGGATAGAACCACACAGCTAGTCCAGAAGCATAAAGTCTTGCCAGAGGGGCATAACAGGTTCACCCCTAAGGGCAGCAGCAAGAAAGAGCTGAGCACAGCAGCCAGACCCAAACCAAGAACTGCTGGATAAATCCAAACTTTGTAGATCTGCACCTGAACTTCAGTACGTGCGAAGGTTATAACTACAACGAAGATCTACAACAAAGGTCAGAAGACAGTGCTACACAAAATGCTGAGAAAGAACAAAATGCAACCTCAGAACCCAAGCCCACCCATAACAAGTGTAGAGGACACTAACACAGAACAAATTGCGAATCACACAGCTGAAAGCAATGAATCAACAGCTTCTGAAATAAAGAAACAGCGGCAGAAAGGTATAGAGGAACTCAGATTAGAAATAAAAAAAGAAATCCTTGAATTCATAACATGTGCAGTAAAGAATCAAATGCAGAAATATATGGAGGAAACCAATGCCCACCCAGAACAAGTGCAGAGGACACTACCTCAGCTCAAATGCATGAATTAAGAGCGTCGATACTAGATAAGCAACAGCAGAAAGATATAGAGGAAATCAGAGCGCAATTCTTTTCTGAAATAAAAAAAGAATTCTCAGAACTCATAGCAGATGAAGTGAAGAAGCAACTACAGAAACATAGGGAGGAAGCCCAATCTGAAAAAAATACTGCAGTAAAAGAATTTCTAACTGCTTCTAAAGAAGACATTGATAAAAAAAAATAGAGGAGATTAGAAAATGATGGATTCCTTGAATGAACAATACAGGAAAGAAATAGATCACATGAAGCAGAGTCAAAGAGATATAGAGCAAATTAAAATCTC
>NW_004524588.1:27012001-27039912 GCF_000260255.1 Octodon degus | reverse complement strand
ATGGATAAAAAATAAATATAAAATAATAAAAACAATTAGAAACCAAAAAAAGTATTTGGAGCATTAATTAAATATTTTGAGCTGTTTGGAAACAAAGTAACACTACAGGGTGTCGTGTTAATGTGGTTAGGCATATAGTAAGAGAGGAAGGACCAACTGGGTCATCTGAAAGCACTGCAGCTCACTGAAGATGCCTGTTCCCATGTCCCTGTGTCCCGCAGTCCTGCCCTCCAGTGCTGCCGCTTCTCTTTACCTCTCTAATACATTTGAGTATCATTGCTGTACAATTCACGCCTATACATTGCTTAGCTTTGAAGATCAAAATGATAATAATCTTCAAATTTTATCTGGTTCTGCTCAAAAGAGGGAGTTGGTAATTGGATTTGTGGAGAAAGTGAAAATCTGGACCACATAAGCTTATTTTAATAATTTAGCTATATTTATTTCTAATAAAAAGCAAACAGAGGAGGCCGGGGAGATGGCTCAGTAGAATAAGTGCTTGCCTGGTAAGCACAAGGGCCTGAGTTCAGTCCCTGGTTCCACAAAAACAAACAACAAAGCAAACAGCGGCTATTTGTGTGTGATAAATAATTTGCAGTCAAATTTTACTCTAGCAGAACCAGCTGGGGTGCTTACTAGAACACTCGCCCCGAAAGGCTTGAGGAAAACAGCGTGGACATTGTACATAAATGGTCACTTCTCAGGGACAGCAGGAGAACCATGATCACATGTCAAGGAGCACTTTCGATGCTAAAAGAAAGCTGTCAAGTTTTCATTTAAATGTAAATACTATTCACAATGCTGCAGAGCGTGTAGTTTATTTTGACGTGCTTCCCTACGTAGGACTTCAGCCTAGCTATTCAGAAATACCGTCCAAGGACCAAGCCCACAGAGTGCTCAAGGCCTCCTTAATATAAATACTTCGATCAAGCCTAAGTAGACTTACAAGGCTGGTTGTGGGCGGCGTCCTGCGGAGGGCTCAGCGCGGCCCAGCGGGTCAGGACAGCCTGCAGCTCTCCAGGGCACCCCCTCGCAGCCGGCCGGTCTTCGTGGACAACCGCGCGGGGACCACCGCGAACCCCCGGAGCCTTCCTTCAGTGGATGACGCTGCCGTAGCACCAGCAGATGTCGGCGCGGTCGGAGAAAACTTGCACACCCTTTACATGTGGGCACACATTTGGACCCAAGAGGGACGCCATGGAAACTGAAGTGCCCCTGCGTTGCACATCGGGGATATTCTCCCAAGAAAGCTGAGTCAGGGATTTGAATGGGAACCATTTCTTTGTATTTGGGAGACCCCGATGCCAGCCTGTGGGCAGCTGCTGGAGCCGGCCTCCGGCTGGCTCAGGCAGTGTCACCTGCGGCGCGAAGCAGGCAGCTGCCGCCTCCGCTGGCTGCTCGGGGCTCAGCGCTCGCTGCCCGCTTGGCGGCCGGCCGGAGAGAGGTGGGGAAGGCAAGGAGAGCAGGGCGCGTTCTGTTCCGAACCGAACAGTACGCACGAAAACCCAGCAGCAACACCAAAAACCGAATAGTACGTACAGAGTAAAACAAGGAAAGCTGAAACATGCAGGCATAGGAAAGCAAACAGACAAACAAAAACAAACAAACAAACAAACAACAGAAACCACTAGGGGAAGATCTGGAGCAGGCACGCGAGCCCTGACTTCAGCCAGGTGAAGCGCGGCCAGCCCGGGCCTGCGGGCAGGACAGCGGGACGGCCGGCCACGTCCGCACGGCTACATCAGTACAGATTTTAGAGGAATTTCGCTATAATGGTGTGACAATGATTATAAGAATTGCATAGTTTTATAAGCTTACTCCAGCCCAGAAGGAAAGACATACTGTTTCCTTCCTCAAAACGTTCGTGATCTTTTATGGCGATACATAGTGAGAAGCGCTCGGCAGGCCGGGACGGCGCGCGTCGGTCGCTGGCCCAGGAAGACGCGAGGCGCGCTCCAGCCTCTCCCGCGCTTCGGGGCTGAGACCCACCCTTGAGGGGCACAATTCGATGCACTACCTATAGAAGGCAAGATACGTGCAACCTGACTACGCCGAGCTCGGAATCTGTGTGGCCTCCACGAGTGACGAGGTCCGCGGACGGCGAGTGCGCCGCGGCGGGCTCTTTTCCCGCAGCCCGCCACCGCACGCTCCCCTCCCGCCTGTCTCCCTACGAACGCCGCGAGGCTGCTGCCCGCGCAAATCCCGCCGCCGAGCCGGGTCCGCCCACCGAGCCCGGATCCGTCCGCGCCGCTGCAGCCAGGCGCCGCCTCCAGGCCGCCGCTAGGGGCGCTGCGGAGCGCTCGGCTGCAGGCCCGCGGGGCGCAGAGGGGGCCCCCTGCAGCCAGCACCGGCAGAGCGCGAATCGCCTAGCGACAGAGCCGAGCAGGCCCGCGGTGCCGCCAGGGCCCACAAGCAAGTCTTTGGCGAGAACAGAGGCTGACAGTGATTAATCGTCAAGCGGGTCCTTGTTCCTCGCGCACGTGCTGGCAGCCGCCTCCTGCAGGGCAGTCTGGCCTGCTTCCTGCGTCTGGGCTCCGCTGTGCCGCCTGAAGGGACACCAGGCAGCCTCCTCTCTGTCTTAATTTCAAATGCTACCCCATGCACAGTTTCTGCGTGCACAGGTCTTGGCTTTGTTCTGAGCCTGGCCGACTCTGATGGACACAGGAGTGAGAACACAGTAGGCCAGTAACTTTCCCTCGGCTTCCGGATTATCTTCAGCGGCAGCCGAAGAAACTGACTCAGCACTGTTGGGTACAATAAGCCTTTGCAATCCGGTGGCTTCCTTAAGGGGCACAGTAAGCTGATACAATTTATCTCTGTGGTGGACACTGACACCGCCACTCAGAGTATGTGAAAGAGGCTTCGGGGTGATGCACCCAGTGCGTCTCAGATGCAATGAAACACTCTCAAGATGCTCTTTCAAATAACCGTTTCTGAAGGCGACAGAGCTGTGATGTGCCAACGGTGCCATCACCGAATAAAACCCTTTCTCATGTGGCTTCATTACTTGCCTACGTGCTGTTCATCTGTTTCAGTCCGTCGCGCACCAGAATATGCATTCATTATAACGGCCGAGCTGGGCGCTCTTTATTCCCTCGCTTTCCACATGTAGCTATCACAGGTGGCTTCTGAGCAAGGACATCAGGGCAGGAGGAGACCGGGCATAAGGCAGACTTCCAGGAGGTGACGGACAAAGCTTAACGAAAATCGCAACCACAGCAAAAACATGGCCAAGGAAGCCAGCACGGTAAAGCATTGTTTTTCTAATAATAAATATCACATGTAATAATAACAAGGTGAAATAACCCTAAGGAATCTTTGCTATCTATTAACTTTTCAACTAACCAGACTTACATGATGTCAGTACTCCAGCAACCTTAGTAGTAGATTTTAACTTGTACATTTGCAATGTAAAAGCTAAAGCAGGAAATCTAGTTACAAAGTATAAAGCACTTAGAATAGAGCTGCAGTTTCCTTAAACTGAGCTCATGTACCAAGGAAATAGAGATGAGAATGACATTCTTCAAACAAAAAGAACACACTATCATGGGTAGCTAGCACCTTCACATACATGTGTGTGACAGGGATGACATGTGGTCACTGATTCTCCTGCGGAGCAAAGTGACCTAAGGGAAAACCTTTTATAAAGTGAACATCTTTTAGCCAGAACCTTCCAGGCTTCACCTTTAAAAACCAATCTCCGTGTTCTCTGACCTGTGGAGGAAAACAGGGATGACCTGCATAGGGAGGGGCTTAGGATTGAATGGGCTCACGAGACAATCAAACCAACTCATCTTACTTTGACTCAGTTCAATTAATTGCAAGATACTCTAATTGAGTCTATGCATTTTGCAGTTGGGGTAAATTAACTTCATTTTACACAAATATACTTTTTAAGCAATATTGGCCTGACTTGGTCTGCTTATCCTGTCTTTTCTAATTAGAAGCTAAGCTTATAATAATTGGTGGCTGGAGTCAAAGCCTTAAAACAGAGACCTGAATCAATTATAAATTGAGCCTCTCAAACTACGTGTGGATAGCATAGAATCACTAACCCAGGGGCTGGGGAGGAGGCTCAGCAGCATAAATGCTTCCCTGGCAAGTGTAAGGGCCTGAGTTCAATCCCAGGTTCCGAAAAAAAAAAAAAAATCACTAACGCAATTTCCAAATCATGGAATATGCAAATCTCAAATAAATTTAGGTCCTTATCCATTTGGGTAATTAACCCATGAATATCAAAGAGCTGGGATGTATCGGAGACTTAACCTCAATCCCTACTATGCTGGATGTTTTATGGGCTATCACATTTCACACTGGGCCCTGTTAGTATCCCCATTTTACAGATGAGAGAACTGACATTTAGGGAGGTTAATTCACCTAGTTTATGAGCAATAGAACCAAAATTCCAACTCAGGCATCTTGACTCTAGAGCTCTGTTATCAGGCCAGAAAAGAAATACAGGAGCAACTCAGCGAGAGTCCTTGCTGCACCGAGTGGGGAGGCCACGCTTGGGCGCGCAATCTGGAAGGTGACGCAACAGAAGCCCCCACGTGACAGCGCAGTTTGGTAATAGGGCGCCTGCACCTGACAGAGAAGCAGCACGCTGGCGGGAGCTTGGCTTTGTGAACACTGTTCTCATCATAAAAGCGGTAAAATGCTTAAATGCCAGGATAGTAGTAAATTTCAGTGGATGTAACATCTGTCAAAGAAAAAAGCATGGGCCGGGGAGATGGCTCAGTGGAATAAGCGCTTCCCTGGCAAGCGCAAGGACCTGAGTTCAATCTCCAGTTCTGCAAAAAAAGAAAAAGAAAAAAAAAGAAAAAAAAAAGAACAAAGCACACTGTAAACTCTATGCCCCAGTTGGCTGTTCGTTGTGGCTTAATGTGAAAAATAAAAGCATGAAGCCACGACGCATTTTCTCCGGGCAGATCCAATAAACACGCGACAGCAAGTAGCGATAAGATGAAAGAACGAGGAGGGCTGCCAGAGCATATTAGTGGCGGCCTGGGAATGCCCAAACAAGTAGGGGCGTCTTCATGCCCCAGACAGACAAAGCCAAAGCGGCCCAGCATGCTGAGCACACAGTCCACAGCCTGCGGCTCTGCCGCCAGGAAGGTGGCCTTGGGTGTGGCCTCAAGGGCCGGGCAATTGATTCGAGTCTTAGCATCTCGGATTTTCTCATTAGTGAAATGGACTTCATGACTGAAGAAATCAAAGGAGAAAATGCAAATAAAATGTTTTATATTATCAAGGCTTGATTAATAGAATGGATATTAATATTATTGTTTTTGTTATTGCTAATTTATCAGATGAATGTACTTTACAGAAAAAATGTGATTTTAGGAGAATTATGACAGAGATCATAGATTTGTGGCTTCCAGAGTTCTGAGATTTTTTAATCTCTAGAGAATAAACCTGAGAAGCCCTTTGAGGCTATCTTTAAGTGTGTCAGCAAGCCGAGTCCACAGTCCCTTTGCTCAGACCCGAGTCTTTACTTACACTGATCAGCCCCCACGGTTGCCTCCAGCGGCACACGAGATCGGGCCTCTGTGTCCCTGCACACCAATCTTTGATTTATGAAATGAAGTGCAGCTTACGTCAGGAATCCAGAGCTGCACTCCGACAGACCACTGAGGACAAGGCCTGCAGGTGTAGGGGCAGCTGGGCGGGGGCTCAGGGCGGTGGGGAGCAGAAGGCAGAAAAGCACAGCACGGGGTGAGACACACTGAAAGGGGAGGCAGGAGATCCAAGAGTCGTCCCGACTATCACTAGAGCTTTGGGGGCTCTGGGGCGACGAGCCTGTGAGGCCGCCACCTGCGCAGCTTCAGAGCCCTTCACCACCACGCCTCCAACAGCTAGTTTTGTTGGTGTTTCAAATCCTCCCTGTCTTCTGACGCTGAAGGAAACGTGCACCATCCTCTCTGGAGATCTTCAGCTCCTGGGGGTGTGGTGGGCTTCTACCGCTTGGGCGGAAGCGCATGAGGATAATACTTTACAAGGGCTCTTGGAAAGAAGGGGGCGCCTTATGTTCATTTCAGCAGAACTACTCAAAAGGCCCCCTTAGTTTGCATCTTCAGGAATAATGGCTTCAAGAATACAAAGAAAAAGGTGTAAAAACTAAGCTTTTTACAGTCTTTTCACATTAGACCTCTAAGACTTCTTTGAGTTTAGCAAGAACAATACAAAATTGTGGGTAAAGTTTGTTTAAATAGTGAAAAGAGGAGAAAGAACCAATCAAAAGAATCTAGTAACACTTTTTTAAATGACACATGAGGACTAAATAAAATGTACAATTTCTGCGACTAATACTAACCTGTAGTAATTTAAAATTTTAGTAAGATTACATATATGAAAACTAGCCAATAATTAATAATAATAATAATAATAATAATAATAATGATAATGGCCAATGTGTATGGAAGCTTTGATATGTGTGGCTGAGTTAGTCTTCTCTCCTTGCTGGGACAAATACCCAACATGCAAAAGGAAGGAAGGAAACGTTTATTTAGCGCACAGTTACTGGAGGCTTCAGTCCACACTCAGCGGGCTCCAAGGCAGGCTGGCACATGGCAGCCATTTAATGTGGCGGAAGACAGCAAAGCAGCAAGAGCACAAGGAGGAGCAGCAGCAACAGTGGTGACAGGGGAAAGCCTCTACCTCTCTTATGTTACATTCAGGCTATCCACTTCAGGCTGGGTGTAGCTCTAACACCCATAATCCCAGCAGTACTAACCCATAATCTCAGCCTTGGATCAACCATAATCCCAGTGGATCATGAATTAATTGCAAACTCTAGAAGTCTATCCCATGACTGCATAAGGCTTTAGAGGGACACTTAGAGACAAACCGTAACAATATTTAAGGCATGTTACTAAACAAATTAAAGACACTGTCCTGTTTAACTTTTAAAATAGTCTTTTGAGGTAGGTTGGACTAGTTATTCCAATTTATAATGAGGAAATGTGGCTTACACAAGTTAAGTGAATTTCACAATGTTCTTTGATTAGTAAATAGTGAATACAAATCCAGTATGAAAGGACAAAAGTGCTTTTGTTGTTTAAACTCTCACGTCTGAAAAATTGTAAGCAAAAGAAATAATAACACCAAAGCATGCTGTAAGCCCATGAGATTACATCAGCCTGTCATACTTCTTTTCCCCAACCCTTTACCTACCCTGCTTGCTTGCTCGCTTCCTTCGTTCCCTTCCTCCCTTCCTCCCTTTCTCCCTTGCTTTACCTGCCCTTGCCTTCCGTTCCCCCTTCCCTTCTTCCTTATATTTTGAGAACCTACTGTGTCTACAACAGGAATGGTGGTAACAGCTGTGATAAGAGTTCTAGCCCTCCTGGAGGCCACATTTTAGTGTAGAAAGACAGATAATAGACATTTGAGCAAGCAGTAGATCACACGCTAATAAATGATGTAAAGGAAACAGGCTTGGGGATACAGTATGTGGGTGGTGGGAGTTGGGGGGTGGATTAAAGGAGAATGCGGAATAAGCCGGACTCTGACCTGAAGGAAGTGACGCAAGAGCCAGGGCATAGCTGGGGACCTCTGCTTCTGGAATGGGACATGACTGTCATGCCCAGACCATGCCATGCAGGCTGGTGAGAGTGGAGTAGAAGACAGAAGACTGCAGTGGGTAGGTGGGGTGAGACGAAATGGTTCTATAGGATTTTGTAGATACATTTTAGAATCTTACCTTTTAATTTGGGTAATAAGGAAAGCCATGAGAGGACTTGGAATGGAGGTGAAGCATGAGCTGATGTGTATTTTAAAGATCATTCTGTCATTTTTGTGTTGAATAGTTTGTACTGGGAAGAAGACCAGTGAGAAAGGCTACAGAGTAACCCTGAGAAAGCTGGCCATGGTTGGGACACGGTGGTGGCAGTGGGATGTGCCTGGAGCCTACAGGAGCTCGGGAGGCAGAGCCACTAAAGTCATCCAGTGAGCTGACTGGGGAGAGAGAGAAAGCAACACACCAAGGGCAGCTAGAAGATTCTTGGACTGAACAGAGAGACATACAGAGTCCTTCTTCAGGCGAAGACTGAAGTAGTTTTGCTTTGCTTTTGTTTTGAGGGCGAAGTATGATGAGGGGTTGGGCATTGGGAATTTAACACAGGGGATCTCAAGGCCTCAAGGCTTACTGCACATCCAAGGGAAGCTGCCAGGTAGGCAGCTCGATCCAGAGTCTGGAGTTCAGGAGAGAGATCCAGGCTACAAGTGCAAACTTGAGAAGGGACTGTGTAGAGGAGGTATTTAATACTGTGACGTGACTGGTGTCACCTGAAAGTGAACGGAGATGGTGAAGAGACCAGAGGACGGACACCTGGGCTTTCAATTGCTTAAGAGTCTGGCCAGTGAAACAGGAAAGCCAGCACAGGCCAGTCCAAGGCACGCTTGAGAACCACGGGGAAAAGGTGTCTGGGCGAGCGACGGCGGAACTCCGTGCTGCTAAGCCGAGAATGACGTGGGCTGAGCCAGCCCCTGGAATGGACGGTGGCGGTCACGAGTGCCATGAAAAACCACTTCCGTGGAAATGCAGCAAGATGGGCTGGAGACAAAGCAGGAAGCGGGAGGCAGAATTTGGACAACTTTGCAAGGAATATTGCTGAAAACAAAGCAGAAAAATGAAGAGGTAGCAAAAAAATGGGAGGCATTTTTGTTTGTCTTTTAGATGGGAGAAAAATTTGTAGGCTTATGAGAATAATTCAACGAGAATGTGACAAATGTCTTGCTAACATAAGCTATTCTTCTTTATGGTATATATGATTTAGTTTGTTGGGCTTTACTGATATGTATGAGGTATGACAGAAACATACAGCGAATGCTTCAATTTTTACAAATTTATTACCATAAAGGGCACATTGCCACTAATTCCCCCCAAATTCTCCCCTTAGCTTCAAACACACTTATCATTCTTTTTACTTTATGAAACAGTTGGGGAAGTCCTCTTTTGTGAGTGTCTTTATGAGGCGCCATGAAAAATATGGTGGATGGTACTGTTGAGTGGGAGTGCCCCCCAGTGAAAGGCAGGCTTGTACAAAACTCAGGGGTCCCCTAGCCCAACCTGTCTCCCAGGTCTGGGGCCCTGCGGCTTCTGGCTATTCCCCATACCAAGGGTAAGTGTTTTGAATCAAGTCAGGACATCAAAGCAGCGATGACAATGCAAGCAAAGGCACCCAGGAAGGAGGACACCTCCACTGCTGCAGAGAGTACAAGATCACTGGCCTCAGGTGTGTGAAAGGAGCGTGTTGGAGATGGGCCACTGCCAATGTGTCCTTTGCTGTAATACATGTTTTAGAAACAAATGTTCATTATATCTTTAAAGCACACCTCATGTTGGCTTATACAGCAGACAGCATTACTAACGAATACGTTGGAACTATCCTAGCATCAATGACAGCCTCTCACTCTCTGACCAGAGCAGTAACCTCGAGCACACCACAGGGTTTTGTCTCCCACGCCCCACAGCAGGGAGCTGTTGGTTTCAGTTTGAGGTGCTCTGTGTGCCTGCTATGTGCTCTAAAAACATCACAGACAACTCTTTAAATAAGGGACACGTTAAAGCCACATGGCAGAGCGAAGTTGTAGAAAGAATTAGCCATGCTCTCGCTTCCAGGATAGCTCCTAGCAGACCAGCATTTCTTTGGGCGGAGGAACCACAGCTTGCTGAGCCCTATACATACGAGCTTCAGTCACTCATTACAGCTCTGCAGCAGCCAAAGCCTAGCAATGATATACCAGAGAAACAGGCCTGCGGTGAGCGGCAGATGGACAAGCTCCTGCTGAAGGGCCAGGGCAGGTTCAGAAGCTCTGCTGTTGCAAAGACAGGAGACTGTGTGTGAAGGCTCGTTAGGAGTGCTAAAGCTTTTGTTAGGAACACTCAGCTGCTACCTCAGGCCTCTGTCCACATGCATGGCTTGATCCGCCCGTGTGCTCAGGTGGCCCTCCGAGTCTCCTAGCTGTGGGGCTATGGTACTTGGTTGGGAAGGGCCACTCAGCAAGGCCTTAGAGGGCTTTCTAGTCAGTAGCTCTGCACTCCGTCCAGGCAGTGCTTTAGGTCCAAGTCAGTCGCAGGCAGTGATGGAGCGGAACAGCTTTGAGCTCAGACTTAGTAGGGAGAGGGGAAGAGCCACCCGGAGCACTTTCCCAGCTCCCTAGGAAACTTCTGAACTCCAGATGGGACCGTGAAGACTCCCCAGCTCATCCCTGAGCAGAGTGGGCCTTCCAAGCCCCCTTTCCTACTTCCCCCCCACCAGCACACCTTCATGAGATTGCCATTTCTCACCAGAATTTTATATCCCCTTCTGCTTGCTTTATAAGTCTAGCCGGCATTTGCTTTCCCTGTTAGGACTGCAGGATTTAAATTTATGAAGGTCTCCCTTCTTATGGTAAAACTGATCTCAGCCAATGTCTCTTATTCTTTGCTAGCTCAGTACTTTTAAAACCTTAATGTGTGCATGAATCATCCTGGTAAGACGGGGTCTTCCTTGGTCAGTGTGGGCAGGCCCGTGTGAGCTGCTGCGGACTATGGCGGTACGAATGTGCAGCACTGCTGGGCTCAGAGCGTACGTGCGGTTTTGCAGGCATGCTCTACGCAGCAAGCAGAAGAGTCACTGGAGGGAGGACTTTACCCCTCAGGGGCAGAGTTTAAGGGAGATGTTTTCATCAGAATGAGAGAAATGTTAATTTCTTTCAATTTGTTTATTTATTTATTTATTTATTGTATGTGGTATAGGGTCTCAATATGCGGCTTGGACCCACAGTGATCCTCCTGTTCTCAGCGTCCCTAGCGCTGGGATTACAGGCATGCGCTACCACACCTGGTCGGTGGTCGGCTCAGCATCCCCGGGGGTGGGGCCAGCACAACATGTGGTTCTGGGGTTCAAACCCCAGTCCCTGCACTTGGCTAAGCAGGCGCTTAGTCCACTAAGCTATCTCATCGGCCCCTTTTTCAAGTTGAATTACCTTCAAGTCACCAGAAATTTAGAGCTAGAATGTAATAAAGCTAGACTGTAATGAAGGACATAATAACGGACATTAAATGTGGCTCTTTATGATTTGGCCTCCAAGGAGGATTAAACGAGCTACACAGATGGAGGTGGGGGTGGGGGTGTACCAGTTGCGTGTAAACATAGAAGCCTTCTTTGAACCCGCCTTGCCTGTCACCCCCCACGCGCGCTTCCGCAGAACCCCGGGCTGCTCCTGCGAAGCTTGCGGCAGTGCACGCGCTGGTCCTCTTCCGTACTAGATGGGAGGTCTGCCGCTACTCACGCTCTGTCCGCAGCCATCACACCATCCTGATCTCACAGAGCCGAGCCCTGAAGCATCTGTTAAGCAAATGACATCCTGGCTTCTGAAGTGGAAGGCAACAGTCTCCTGAGCCCAGTCCACCGTGGCCTCCAGAACAACGCGCTCCGCATTCTAGCTCCACAGCAGGACTGCATGTCCCGGTCTCTCTGTGCAAGGGCAGGGCGGAGCCTTGCAAACTTCCTCTTCAATACATGGGGTGCAGCTGCTGGCAGTGCCGAGGTGCTGGCTGCCTCCCCCACAGGCCAGACAGCTGTGCCGCTGTGGACGTGTGATGTCAGACCTGAAACACACTGGTGGCCCTGAGGTTTTGGTGTCACTTGCAACGTGGCCAGTGCTGACCCAGAACGCTTAGGGGGGTAACACTGAGAATTGCGGGCTATCAAGTCCTGTAAGTTCAGCAATCTTTTTCTTCTTGAAGCTGGGCTTCAGGTACATCCTTGAACGACATCCGCAAAGCCTTGGTTCCAGAGCCAACATTCGCCCCTTGGACCTGGTTCTGGTTGGAAGGGTCCCCACAGCTAATGACCTGTGCTGAGGCCAGGCCCTCGTGATGGCAGGGGTTCACCCTGCAGCCTGGCTGTGCTCCGAGCCCCGTGCCTGCTGCCTGGGCCTGGCGGCCAGATGCCTGGATCCCACTATTCTTGTTTCCTCACTCATGAGACCCTCCGTAGCTCAGGGCACTCTGAAGAAACTGCCGAATCCCACACTGCTAACCATGCAGCTGTATGTGTGCGGGTTTTGGTGTCACTTGCAACGTGGCCAGTGCTGTACTCTGCCTGCTATGATGCTCTCCACGCTGGCCTCTGTCCTGCATCTGTCTGCCCTCCAGTCTGTCCCTTCTAATAGGGGAACTCTGTCCCAGTTTCCTGCCTTGCCACTCTGCCCTGAATCACTGCAGCTAAATGGGCCATGCGTATCTGTGTCCACAGATGTAACAGATGGGATCTGGAGGATTAAGGTGGCAAATGGAGAGCAGGGAGCCTATAGAAGGATTAGTCTTTTGCCTCGTGGGGAGGGTAGAGAGGACATCAGGAGCTGATTCTGAAAGGGTCACTTGCTTCCATAAGCACATGAGTGTTGGCCTTTAGTCTGTCCTTCCTGTCCTATTGTTTATTCCCTTGAATGTTTGCAGAGGCTATCTAGAGTTAGAATAAAACAAAAAGGTTTGAGTGCTAGCTCTGTTGCTAACTGGCTGTGTGAGTTCAGACATCATTTAACGCCTCAGAGCTGCGCTGCACAGGTATAAAATGAGACTACTAATATGTGTCTACTGTTGCCTCCCATGAGGCTGACTGGCTCTCACAGGGGTGGGAAGGAAGACAGTCTGAGGACACACCAGCCTCTCGTGAGGCTTTGCTAATGTGAGGCACACGACAGTAGTGAGGGCACATGGGCACACGGGCAGATGGGGCGGCCCAGCGGGCAGCGGGCTCCACCTCAAGCCTGAGTGACCATGGCATCTTTGTATCCACATAGAACCAAACAACTGCGTTGCTATAGGAATGGGCTGGGAAACCCACTGCATCTGATGGAGGCACGGACCACAGGCAGGAAGGGCCCCGCGTGTTCAGGAACAAGAGATTCAGGAGCGTGAAACTTCCGAGGGCCAGGCGGGGTGGGCACGAGTGCTGCTGCTGAGTGGGCCGGAATCCCTGTACCCAGCATAATGGGCAGTGGATTATGCGTCAGACGGGAAGTCCCCACCTCCCTTATCAGCAAGTCCAGCCACACTGGTGAGCTGCGCAGAGGAGCACAGGGGCACAGGCGGCTGGCTGCATGTGCTGTTGCTGGGCGGCCTCCAGGCCTCTGGAGGCCTCCCTTTCTCTTGCGTCACACCCAAGCACACAGGCCCAGCCCCAGCCATTCCTTCCGGTCACAGCTGCCACCACGTCTAGAAGCCAGCCAAGCGCTTGCAGCAGGCTGCGCCCTCCCTTTCGGGGCCTGGACCACCCAGCCAGGGAGAGAGCTGAGGGGAATGCTGGGTTCTGTGGCGGTGACCAGCAGGGCCACCCCGGTGCACAGGCCCTGCCTCTGTGGGAGCAGGAGCTCGTGGCTCCTGGGGAGACATGGACAGACTCTGGAAGTCGTCCCCAGAAGCCCTGGAAGTGTGCACAGTGACTGCTCCTCAGAGTCTCTCCACCTGGTGTGCTCTGTTCTTACACAAGACACTCACATCACAGCCAGCGTCAGGCTTGGAGCAAACGGCGCAGCTGGTGTCCTGAGCAAGGCAGTGGGCAAGAACGAGCAGGGAGGAGAGGAGGGTGTGAACAAGGGCATCCGTGGGCAGGGCCAGCAAGAGGAGGCATCCGTCTCCTGAGATAGCGAGCAGGAGAGGAGTTTTGCTGACCAAGGCCAAATTACCTCTAAAATGGATGTGTCTGCTCTGGAAAGTGACAGATTAATTAAACTGCACACTCTCCATTGTCTAGGACTGCAGCAAGGTGAGATATGGGATGACCATAAAAATGGAAAGCTCAGATGTCAGAGACACAAAAGAGCTAAGATGAAGACGAGGAATGAGCTGGTTAAAGGAGCCTTCAGCAGTACTCTAGGGAAGTAGAACAGGGAGAGGCAGACAGATTTTTTTCATAGACAATCTCTCAGGCAAAAACATCATAGGTTGACAAGGAAAGAGCTGCAATAGTAGAGAAAATCATTTCTGCAAAGTTCCTGGGTCTTGGAATAAGAAGAGAGGTTCCTGGTGGGCTTTCCAATTACTGCTGAGTTGTGTAATCTTGTAAAAGTTGCTTAACCTGCCTGTGCCTCAGTTTTCCCCTCTATGTACTGGTGATTTTAGTTAACTCCAAACTGCAGCCATATTGTCAGCTCAAACCACCTTTTGTGTGTAGACAAGAAGCTATTTTAATCAGTCAAGTTGCAAGCAGCGCGCGCTGTTATCACCACAGCAGTTTTACTCTCCTACACGACTCTGTGCACTTGCTGGATGTACGGACACTGCACGCACAGCGTAAGATCCGTGCCTGCTACCGACGCTTCTGGGGAGCTGAAGCCTCAAGACCTCCTTCGGCTAATTCCTCTGCCTGCTGAGTGGCTACAGCATGGTCATCGAGGACGTTGTCTCCTGGGATACCTACATCTCTCCACCCCGTGCAGAACCTTAGTGTGGATCTCGCCCACTCACCCTACAGAACTTCTCTGAAGAGCTTTCTGAATTGCGCTGGTATTTTCACAGTCTCACTGTCTGGAGACCCCAAACTCCCCGCTCTTGCTTCTCCTGCCTGGTCCTCGTCATCCCCAGTGCGCTCTGAGGCCACCTTGGAAGCCTCTGCCTAGGTCACGTCGGCCATGTCTTCTCAGTGACGCTACAGTGGTCTGTTCTCCGTTCTGTTATGTCCTCTAATAAGTCTATAAACAAAGAACAAATCGACCCCAGGTATCACTTAATGGGGGTCACTGTGTTGTAGGTATCATAAGAAGCACTGCGCAGAAATGATCTCATTAGAGTTTTACAAAGAGTTTTACTAAGATAATGCTGTTATCATGCAATTTCAAAGGTGAGGAAGCTGAGGCTCATATTGTTTAAAAGCAGCAGAGGCGGATGGCAAAGAGAGAAGATTTAACCCCTGCAGTGATGTGCTGTTAGGAGCTGTTCACTTATTAGCCTCCTCCACTTCCTCTTGAGCAAGAGGCCCCCAGAAGTGGGGCCACACTTTAATTCACCCTGCACGAGAAGCGCCTCAACAAATGAAAAGATACACATGTTCTGATTCTTATGAAGCAACACAAAAATATCAACGTCCCTTTTGAATTGAAGTCAGGAAAGTCCCCTGAGGGAGCAGGTCTGACCTGGATCCCTGGGCGTCATCTTAGCCATTGCTCATTCTTCCAGCGACTCCACTCCGAGCGCCTTTTCTCACGCAGTGCCGCGCGCCCCTGTGGGAGCAGCCCCAGCCGTTGAGCGGCATTTGTGTAGCACCCCTGTAAGCACATCACTGAAGTAGCACATCTCCACCTCCACAGTCTCCAGCACACAACAGACTTCATCCCGTCTCCTAGAGCGTGAGTAAGCGAGCAGGCACATCATGAGTCACCGCCTGCTCCACCAGGAGGACGCGCAGGAGAGCTTGGAAGGGGGTGAGAAGCTAGGCCCTGGGCAGCAGTCGCGCTGTTCCTGCCGGTCCCGTGCGTGCCATCTGGCCTCTCAGGCTCAGGCAGGCCCAGCACTGAGCTGCTAGGACTCTGGCCGCTGAGCTGGGGACGAGCAGTCCTGCCAACAGCCCTCGCCTTTCCTCATGCGCCTGCCCACTTATCCATCCCCTCACGCTCCACTCACTCACCAAATGTTTACTAGTGCTCGTAAGCCCGGAAGCTCTGCGCAGCACTGCAGCACATTGTCCCCTGGTGTGAAATGATAAAGCCGAGAAAGCTGCCATCCCCACAGCCCTGAGCAGCCGAGCGCAGGCCAGGCCCTCGGCCGCAGGGCGTCCCGAGCCCGGCAGCCTGGCGCTCAGGCCCCCCAGCCTCTTCTCTCTAGCGGCCCCAACCTGTGGGGCTCACACCTGAGCAGAGGCGCATTTGAAAACATCACGCTGTGAAAAGCCCTGACAGAGGTGAGAAGGGGTGTAGCTCGGATCTGGGAGGCAGAGCCCGGAGGGGAACACTTGAGGAGGCTGGGCTGGAGTAGGCCTGGGAGCTCCTCAGCGCGGGACACAGGCGGAAGGACAAGGGAGCCAGCGCCTCCGCAGCCATTTCTCGTCCGCTCACACGAACGCTGCTCGGGAATGAGGTCTCAGTCTGTCCAGTTGTCTGCACCTTGTTCTATTTAGTATTTAACCCAATGCAGGGAAATTTCTCCCCCAGACTGAGCTCAGTACAAATGCATGTGCATTGAAATATGCATTAGACACGCTGCCCTGCACCTTCAAAGTCCTATAAATGATACTTTTAGTCACGTATTTGCTCCCTCAAAGCTTACTTCACCGTGGTCCTGAGTGTGTGGCTTAGTGGTGCAGGGCTTGCCTAGCACACGTGAGGCTCTGGATTTGAGCCCCAGCCTGCAAAACTAAACATAATGAAACAAAACCTGAAACTCTGTAAGGCCCTGAATGGTAGTCACACCTCTGCACATGCAATTGTTTCTCCCGAGAGGCTCTCCTTTCCCTCTTAGAAATACTTTATCACATTTCGCTTCTGCACCTGGCTACCTCTTCATATCCTCCAGGTTTAGCTCAATGCCGCTGCCTCTGGTACATCTATCCTGATGCTGAAGAAAGTTGGGTCCCCTGGTGGTGTAGCCTAAATGCCTCTCATCATGGTGTTCAAGATGTGTCACCCTCATTTATTTAACTATCATCCCCTTCAAGTGTTCAACTCCACGAAAGCCTAAGGCTTATTTCTAAATCCTCAGTGGTCAGCAAGATATTTGGAATATAATAGACAACAGTATTTATAGAATGTATAAATAAGCAAGCATTTGATCAGGTTTTCTTTTCTACAATGTTAAAACTAAATACTCAGCAGATTCTTACATCCAGGAAATAGACTGAGAACACATGAAGGCATGTAGAAAGAAACTGTGTTCTAAAACTGGCAGACTGAAACGTCACACATGCATAAGATGGTCACATCTGTTATTGTACCTATAGCACTTCCTTAAACATACAATAATTTCCCAGATCTTATCAATATTACAGTCCTATTTTTTAAATAATGCTACACATGAGATATTTTCTTTCAAAAAGAGTCATAAAACTGTTAATCAGTGAGGCAGCGTTTGCGGGAGTTGCGGCCTGTGAACAGCACGCAGAGCAAACTCAGGTCAGGGGGGCACTCTTCGGGTCCCATTTACTGTGCTTTAAACATTTTGCACTGAATTTTATATCTTAAAGGATTGATTTTTCATTTTGGTTCAGAGGTCTCTGCTTCTGAAATCTGGAACATCTGGAAACGAGTGGAAGAGTTTTTTAGAAGATCAGCAATGAGGAAACAATGTTTGCTGAAGGACTGTGGGCTTTCACTTTGCTCCGCGTGAGGCCGCCTCAGGAAATCGCTGGCGCCCGTGTTGCCCGTGCAGCACTGTTCCCCTGCTGGGCTGCGACCTAAGAGAAGTGCACCAGGTAAATGTTCTTCCGGTCTGTCTTCCAAGGACAGCTTCTAGGCTGCTAGTCGTCTACCATCTTGGGTGCATTTTTCAGCTACATGGGAGACCAAATTTTCTCCAGTTCTAAAATGGTTTACAATGACAATGAAATGATTAGTTCCTGTATTCACTATAGTGGATTAGATAAAGAAGTTTGCTAACTTTGGGGTGTTGGCCAAGGACTGTGTGAGGGAAAAGTCCCTCGGGAGAGGGCTAGGCTAACAGACGCCTCTCACTCCTGGCTCCCCACCGTCCTCCTTGGTCTTGTTCTCTCTGTGGGCTGTAAAGTGCCACCACTATTGTCTCATCAGCCTTACGCTTACCTGTTTGGTGGTCCTCAGAAGGTAAGTGGTGGGGCTTTGGGTAAGGGTAGACTTCAGTGGCTGAAAGGTGGGTTACAGCCTATGTCCTGAGACCCTCATCTCCTGTCAAGCAGAGTGTGTGTTTTTATTTTGAGTATTGGCACTACTACGTATATCTTTGGAGAAAGCAGTCTCCTATTTTTTTAATATTCGCTCTAAAATATGAAAACAGTTCGAAAGGAGCTAACACATTTCTGAAAAAGAAAGGTAACATAGGAGGAATTACTTTATCAGGTGTATGGCTTATAAGACACTATAATTTAAGCAATGTGAATTGGCTCTGGATAAAATGATCAATGGAATAGAATAAAACAGAGCTTAGAAATAGACTGACTCAAAATATAAGAAAAACTGTTACAAAGGAGTTTGGTCACTGCAAATCCATGAGGAAAGAATGGAATATTTAATAAATGCTTATGTCCAAACTGTCCACCAGATGTGAGAAACAGTTACTTCCTTATATCACGGCAAACCCACACATAGAATTTTCTGCTGATGTCCCTGGAAAAACAACTAAAAACTTAAAGTTTCCCGGATGGTACGGTTCACTCAGGCCTGCTGAGTGCCCCACTGTGACCCTGAGGCAGAGGGAGGTGCACACAGAGGACTTGGAGGGGACAGGTAGGCTTCACTTCTGGATGCTGGGCAGGCGGATCGCTGCCAGGGACAAGCTCATTGCCCGGGGTGCTGGTACAAAGCAGAAACCTGCGCGCCTACCACAGCCGGGGGCGCGCGCCACAGCTCAAGCGACGCTCCGTGCCCTCCACAGCTTGAGGGACTCGGGCCCTGTGGTTCTGTTCAGCCCTCCCTTCCTGCTCCTAATCCCTAGGATGCACCGAGCTTTGGGGGAGTGAGTGCGCAGAGGTTAGGAGCGATTCGAAAGCCTGATGGCGTGACTCATCCACATGGCTGACACCGAAAAAAGACCTACAAACTGTGGTTCAGGGCTTCAGGGTAAGTCCTGAGGAGATTTGACTGAGCTTGTCAGATACAAAAGTTACATTTCTTTTTATATAGGTCTTGCTTTATCTTGGTCTTAACTATCCAGCAGAAAAGTTCAAACACGAGTATAAAAAGTAAAACCATATTAATATGCCGAGCTGTAAAAGGCTCAAGTCAACAACTTCCGACATCCTGCGGATAGCCCACTGCTGTTATGGACTACTGGACGATATTGGATTCCTCTGCTGAATTCATGCACCTGCAATATATGAATGGCAATGGAATACCCATGTCTGACAAAAGTAAACAAAAAAGGGAGATATTCATGAAGGACCATTTTGTAGTGAAAAAAAATATATATCTGTATATACAAAACAGCATAGATATACAGCTACTTTCTCTTAGTTCAATGAGAAGAAAGTTTTGAACTAATAGTGTTCAGACAAGATATCATGTCTGCATCTTGTACTATGAACAATTACTACAGTAATGCAATGTATAAAGGCAATATATAAATGTAAAAATGCAATGTACTAACTATTGTTACTGTACTACTAACCTGCTTTGAAACTATCTCATTGCTACTTCTGAGTAAAATTATTTAAAAAATAAAAATTCAGCTGAAAATACACACAAAAGAGCGATTCAAACCCAGCTCTGCCTTCTGGGCTCGACTGCTTGACTCTGACCTCTGTATTGCCTAGAGACGCAGCAGCAGCCGTGTTGTTGGGGCCACCGGGGATAGTAAGCATGGTCGTGAATGCAAGGGGCAGGCACGTGCCTAGAACAACCAGGTGCGCAGCAAGCCCGGGCGGCCCCACCGGCCTTTTCTCCTGAATTATGTTTGAACGTTTCTTTTTCTCTCTTCAAACACTGTATCGTTTACATTTACAGCGCTGGCCGTCTTGCCTGTCTGCCCTCGTCAGAGGTGCTTCTGTATATTTCATCCGCTGATTCCTTATAAGAACCCCTGAGGTAGATGCTATTGCAGTTCACGGGTGTGTGTGTGTGTGTGTGTGTGTGTGTGCATGTGCATGTGGTTTCTCTTCAAACTATGCTGAAAAAGCAAAAATATACCTTTCTGTTTACAGTTGGACATCTCAGAATCATTGATGTGCTACAGTGTAGTATTAATTTCCAGAAAGGAGTATTTCTCACATGTTTAATAGAGCAGTTCTTCAAGTTTTCTCAGAATATAGCTTGGGAAAATGTTCAGAGGACAGACACTGGGTAAAGAGAGCCACATTTATGATCTTGCACATCCGCCAGGATGTGTGCTTGGAGCACAGTGTGCTTAAGGAGGCCTCGTGCTTGACGTGCTTGTTATATGACTTGGAGTCTGGCCCGCCAGTGGGCAGCCTGGGCTGATGCCCGCCACCTACAGGGGAGCCCACAGTCCCAAGTCTCCTCGCACTGAGAATGTCTGGGGCTGGCTGTGGCTCGGTGGCACCCACAGGCTTAGCACACACGGGGCCTGTTTTCAATCCCCAAAACCCTCCTCCCCAAATTAGGATACTGTGTGTTTGAATCTCGGTGAGAATGTGGACCGATTGGAACCTCAGGCAAGTAGGTAAGAAAGCAAAATGATGTACAGTACTCTGAAAACAGAGTGGCTGAGCCCTTCAAGGTAAATACACAATTATCGTGATGCGACAGCTCCACTCCTGAGTATTTACTCAGGAGGAATAAAACGCTATGTTTGCACAAAAAGCAAACTGGAAAGAACCAGAATGCCCTTCATTTGGCGACAGGATAAGCAGAATGAGACGCACTCATGCGGCGTAAGCAGTACTGCTCAGCGCTACACTAACTGAACGGCCGACACTGAGCCGCAGGAACAATCTCAGAGCAGGCAGCAAGCGTCAGGCACACCACGGAAGAGGCCACGTGCTGTCTGCTCCCATTCGTACAGAGCTCTGCAGAACGACGCTAGTGGAAATCAGACCAGGGGCTGCTGGAGCTGAGGGTGGGGAGGGGCTGGTTACAAAGGAACACAGGCAAGCTTATGCGGTCCAGATCATGGCTGTGGATACACATTTGCCAAAATCTGGCCAACTGTTTAGTCAGTGCTATGGAAATCACAATGTAATAGCAAAAACGAGGGCTGGGGATATAGCTCAGTGGCACAGTGCTTGCCTGGCAAGCGCGAGGTGCTGAGTTTGCGTCCTGGCATGCCCCTACCCCCCAAAAAGTGAAACTGAGAACCCTACAGGCTTATTATGCTGACCTTGTAACTGCCTGATATCATACTGGTTATAGTCACTCAAGTTCTTGTCCCTCGCTGAGGCCGGCTTTCCTCCGTGCAGAGCGGTTTCCAAGTGTCCCTTTCCTGGGGCGGATACATCGGCCACCCCTCCTGTAGCGCACAGCATGCACTAGCTTCACTGCAGTTTCACATGTTGTCTTGTCTAGATCACAAATTGCAGACAACAAGGACCAGTGCCCACTGTGGATAGACAGTACCCATTAAGTTGTCCTGGGGCTCGCTTCGGCAGCACATAGACTAAGGCGTCGTGGGGCACTCGGATAAATCAGCGAGTCTGCACTTAGCTCATAGCTCCAAGTCCATGTGTCCCTCAGAGGCCGCCGGCCCTGGCAGAGGACTGCACGTGTAAGATCTCGTACCTCATGCACACACAGGTTTACTAGACTCAATGCTGCAGACCCCACTCCGGGGCGATGGCTGCGGCTGTTTTCATCTTGGGGGGTGCACGGGGCACATGCTGAGGCCTGGGGCAGAGCTGGGTCTGCCCGAAGCTCCCTGAGGTAGAGCCGAGACTGGGTCGCCTCTGGGATACCCAGTGCCTGGGAGCTCGCTCCAGGCTGCACCGTTGAGGCTTCTGCTCTTGCCCTGAGCGTTCGTCGGAGCACCTCCACACAGCCGCGCTGTGGTCCTGCTGGAGTTCTTAGCACAGCGTGCATCGCAACGTGGCGGGTCCCCAGGTGTGCTTCTTGGGCCTGAGCCTGCTCCCAGAGGCAGTGCTGGCGATGGTCTCACTTGCGCGCACGAGGTACGAAGCACTTTGCAGGAGGTTCTCAGGCCGGTCCTCGCTTCCTCCTTATCCTCGTTCCTCCATCTTCTGCTGCTGTCCACTCCTTGAATTTCAGTTTCTTCGGGGAAAAGCGACTCTCATCGTAGCTCTTTTCCTCCAAATAAGCCCCGAAGGAAGCGCTGAATATGTTTTATTAGCTACATTCTATACAGTTTTAATTGTAATAATTACAGATACAGTTCAACATCGCTAACATCCTAGTGCTTCAGTGGGCCTGAGGGACACGGTCCCATGCGGGCGGGTCACAGCTCATGCCCAAGCCAGGCCTTCGCCTCCGCATCTGGTGGCGCATCCTGGACCCAGGCAGCGCAGAACGGACCATCTCAGGGTCTTTGCGTTGCTCCTGAAACAGCACAGCCAGCCATCTGGGGCAGCTGGTTGAACAGCCTGGGGTGTGTGTGTGTGTGTGTGTGTGTGTGTGTGTGTGTGCGATATCTCCTATTTAAAAATCTTCATTAAATAGTTGCTTTTTATTAACTATTTAATTAAAGTGATTCTAATTACTTACTATAAACCTCCTCATTTATGCAAAAAGGCTTTGTAGGAGTAGAAAAGACATAAAGAGAACTCCGAAGCCTTTTAAGTGTTGCCCAGGATTCCTTAAACCAAAATTATTCTTGATACTTGACTGAACATTCAAAATATTTTAGACATGATAAATTTAAAAATCATACTCTAAAGGCATAATAGGGAGCATTTCTTTTTATTTCTGTTACTGGGGGATTCAACCCAGATCCATTACACTCACTACACCCCAAGCCTACAATTTTTTGTTTTTTGGAAACATGGTCTTGGTCAGTCTCTAAGTTGCCAAAGCTGCTGCCACTTGTTTTCTCCTGCCTCAGCCTGCCGGAGTACTGACTCTGCAGGCGTGTGCCGCCACTCCTTATAGGCCACAGTCTTCAGCACTGGACACCAAACATGTGCTGTGAGCCTGAGGTCAGGTTTGGTCTAGCATATGTGTCCAGGGATCAAAACATTCATCCGGCGCCGGCTGGTTTTGTCCCGGACCCCAGGCATTCTAAGCACAGGGCTTTCAGTGTCTGACACAAGGGAGACACAAGAAAGTATCTGGGAGATTTAGTTTTAAGGATTAAAAGGATTTTGTGCTTCTCTAAATTATTTGGACCATCCTCATTTTTAAGAGGCTGGGTTTAAGGGCAGACTCATATCACAATTAATAAGAGTAACATGGGCTCTGAGGAAGGGAAGTCAGAATTTAAGTCCCAAACAACGAAGAGTGTGCATACCTATGACACAGAGAAAAGACTGAAATGTTGGCGCTGTTCTGGCTTGTAAAGGAGGCATATGACAAAGCACAAGGCAGGCCAGCAAAGGAGAGCCTACCACACTCGGGGCGGTGGGGGAATGCAGAGAGGAGACAGGGGTAAAGCTACTGCAAGCCATGAATAAGTAATTCACATCTTCAAATTTGAAATGGAATATCTTTTTAAAAGCCAGGAAAAAAAAAAAAAAGCTAGCGCGTCTTTTTGGCATGCTCACTAAAACTTTCTTGTGAAACAATCTCGCCTAGAAGATGGGTCAAATTCTTGCTTTTTGAGGGCATGAAGTCTATGAAAGACAGAGAGACTGGGTTTGTAAGGTTCCAGGCTGTGCAGTGGCGTGGAGTACAGCCTGGCATCAGGGCAGCGCGAAACCCTGGGCGGTCTGAAGTGCTGGCGGAGGAAGAGATTCTTGTACAGGAGACACCAGTTAGGAATGAAGAGCTGGACTGCAGATCTCAGGAGCGCGAGGCGGACCCGGGCGGATGGCTGCCGTTTTCGTGCGCTTGCAGCAGACTCCGCGTCGGGTTCTCCGAGACGCCGTGCAGGCATCCGGCGCCTCTCCCTTCAGCCAGGAGAAGGTAAGGGCACTTCTGTCCCCAGCATTCAGCTCTGCTTCACACAGACAGAGAGGGGGAGGAGAGACGGCCAGCGTGGAGCCAGACTCGGCCCTGGGCCTGCCCCAGCCGAGTGGCTGTGGGTGGGCTCGCTCACCTACAGGGTCTGGCATTTGTCCTCTGTGAGAGGAGGGTGACAATACAGACATCTGAGAGCGGCCACGAGGATTAAATGTGAACAAAGTGCGAAAGTGCCTGGGACACAGCAGAACCTTCACATACGGACCACCCAAGTAAAATAAAGAAGGAATATAGTATTTAAAAAAAAATTTCACCATGGTATGCTTAAAATTTTTTGTCAAAAATATAGCCCATTCTTTGAGATAGCACACATTTGGTATGCATATAAGAACAGAAAAATGCTTCATTTAATAGTTTATGACAGCATGACGCACAATTAGAGAAACACAGACAACTAAGGTAGGGGTTTGATCCCTGGCACCACGTGCTGTGCTGGCCCTGCCCTGGGGCACGCTGAGCTGGTCACCAAGACTGGGCGTGGTGGCACATGCCTGCAATCCCAGCACCGGGGAGGCTGGTAACTGGAGGCTCACAAGTCCAAGCTGCATAATGAGACCCTGTAACAAATACATTTAAAACAAAACAAAACCAACAACCTAGGTAAAAATTATCCTGTCTACAGTAAAGGACAAGGGAAAAGTGGTGTTCAGTGAAGGCGGACAAGCTCCTTAAGTTCACTCTAGGGGGCTTTTGTGCCTCTCACAAACAGAAACCATTGAGCACAGATTCATATTAAAATGTTGTAGCATCACTGTGCAGGAACACAGTGGTAAAGAACGTGAACTAAACCTCCCCAGCTCCTGGCCCCGGACAGGGTCTCTGACCCCTCATCACAGCGGCAGTGGGGAGTGAACAGATCTAGGAAAGACGGAAAATCTGAAGTGCCCGCCTCGGGCTGGTGAGCAGGCATCTGCTGTGATTCTTGGGTCTGCCGTGGACCTTTTTGTATTGGTCAATGAGTAGGAAATTAGATGTTAAGACTGAAGAATATATTAAATCCGATAACTATTTAAAACTAGAGATATAACCAAGACCTTCCATTGTAAACTCTGGGTCCAAGATGCTATGACACTACCCCCCAAAACTGTGGATCCCAAATAATGTTTCCTGCCCTGAACTCTCCAGGATGGCAGCCCGTCTAACATCCAAGCATGCTCTTGCTGATTTCAGCACATATTGCGGTACTGACAAACACTGGGGGCTTCCTCCCTGACTGCATTCCCAGCTCAGAGGGCTACAGTCCTGGGCTTGGGACACCAAGGAAGATACGTGAAAGCTGAACAGATTGTTTTGAACCTGACCCACCTCAGAAATTCAGTCGGCATCTGCGAACAGCGCCGGTTGTGTCCACACTGTCGCTGGCAGCCAGCACTTGCCTCCTCCAGTCACCAGATGAGTTCTGGGATGGCTCTGCCCACAAGCTCAACTTTGGCTCACTTTTCTTTTTTTCGGCAGAACCAGGGATTGAACTCAGGCCCTTGCGCTTGCTTATTCCACTGAGCCATCTCCCTGGCTCCTGGCTCACTTTTCTTCACAACAACTAAAGCCTCAGAAACAGCTCTGGCTTTCCAGCTTCCTGCTACTTTAAACCTGAAAAGCTAAGGGACACACCCTCAATAAAATAAGAGTAATTGCTCTCTTCTTTTAAAAAATCACCAGTAAGAAGATCTTTAACTAAAGTCATCCCAAAGTCCAGGTGTTGTCTTTTTCTGTCTCCCATATGCACACATGTATTTGGAGACAAATACACTAACACACAGCTGCAAGCCAACTGCATTTCCATTTGCTAGCTGCTTGTAAATTTAGCCGCCTTGATGCTGAACCACATACCAGGGGTTGCCTGGTGACCATGGAAAAACAGTACATACTCAAAGATCTGCAATCGAGGTACAAAGCAACATAGATTGATACTGGGTTTTCTGGACTTAATTAAGGCTATGGCCGGTAATACATACAGTGCAGGTTAATTCACAGAGGACATGCAAAGCAGAAGAGACTAAAAACAGGGAAGTCAGAGGCAGCAACTCTCTGGATCTGTTCTCCCAGAGGCAGCAGCATTCAGACAGTTCATCCACAGAGCCAGCAGGTGTTTCTCTACGATTTCTCATCCAGCATGGTGAGATTTTTTTTTTTTAAGAGTAGATTATATTTACTGGGGGGAAAGAAAGCTCCTATCTGAGAGAAGAACAGAAAGGGGGCCTGAGTGGGTTGTCCCCCTTACACGGTGAGTTTTATCTGTTTCCTTGTCTGCTTAAATTTCAAAGCTTGAAATTTGTCCCTTGATATTTTAACTCCCAATTTTAAGTTAAAAACCATCCCAAGAGACAGCTTGGCTAACAGTGTGAAGATCACTAGATATAGACTAAAAGTAGACAAGGTGTGAAAGATGTATTATATTAGCTTAGTAAAAAGAAGATTTTCTCCATGCTTTTGTAGTAAAATCAGTATAATATTCATAAAATTTCTATAATATTTGTAAAATTATGAAAGATGTAAATATCAGGAATTTAATGTTTTATACTTAGTATAAATATTTAATATTCTATACTTAGTATAAAATAAAAGGATTGGGGGAACTTATTTGAAACTGTATTTTATGGAATTCTACTATGTTGTACTTTGGTAACACGGGGTATGTGCTCCAAGGAGAAATGGGTGTCACTGTTGAAAAAAACACTGAAACACTTTTTAGTTGCTCGTTTGCTGTAGGACTCCGTAACACCTACAGTATGCTGAGGTCTAGTTATCTACCTCCTATCTACCTATCTCTCTCTATATATGCATTTTGTTCCTTATTTGAATTGTGTGTGTGTATGTGTACGTGCGCGCATGCGCGTGCGTGTGCATTGTGTAAAGAGTTCACATAATTCAGTCCGGGATGCTTTCTACTGAACACATCTCAGGAACTGCTGATTGAAGGCAAAATGCAAAACAGATTAAAATATGACTAAATTTTGAATGAATTCCATGTTTTCACTTGATTAGTCACTCAGATCTTTCTCCATCCGAGGCGCTGTGCCAGGCACTCCCGTGTTACCCCCAAGAGCTCGCACACGCGGGAGTCCTGCAGGGAGCCCCTCTCATTGCAGGGCCTTTGCAGCTGCTCTTCCTTCTGCTTGGGCTCCACTTCTTCAGTCTCTAAATCCCAAGTCTCTTCTATGTCGACCAGACAGAGAAGGTGCCCTCACAAATTATGTGAAGCAACAGCCCGTAATGCTCTAACTCTGTAGCTTGCCTGATTTTTCAAAGAAACCAATATAAATTTACATGACTATTTATTAGATTGCTTGTCTACTCTATATTAGAACTTAGCCTTATAAAACAGCTCTCTTTTCCTTAGCCTTGTATCTTCACTCTTTAAAACTGTGCCTGACACTTAGTAGATGTTCAAAACAATTTGTTGAATGAAGAAGGAATCAATCAATCAATCAATCAATCAATCAATCAATCACTGTAAGAGCCACAGAGAGGAGCTGAAGGAATTTAGGTTGAGGTTTCAGAAGAAGGGCTATGTAGAAAAGACACACTTGAGGCTGGCAGCACAGATGCGCAGGTTTCTAATGTGGCACAAATGGGGTGGGCAGTCTCTGACCAAAGAGATTTAAATAAAGGCCTGAACATCCTTGAGAAGGCGCCTCCGCACCGGCATAGAAGACGGTCACAGCCTGTGCACATACGCGGATGTGAGACGCACCAAACAGCGTGGGTCCTCCCGCCCAGCTCCACTCGGGTCTGCAAGCGTGGCCTACCCGCTCGTGTTTTCCTGATTCCAGGATTCATTTATCCATCCTTCATCTGCTACGTGACAGTTACACTTCCAGGCAGTTGAGATGTAGCAGTGAGAATAACAGAAAATACATACTTCCAGAATTTACATTCTAATGGGGGGAAAATACACATATATTTCAGGACAGAAGGTGGTGCTGTGGAAAGCAGAATGAGGGACATGGGTCACGTGCGGGCAGCAAAGTGTAATATACCTACAGAGAAGTGTGTGCATCAGCAGCGCACCATCTCCGAAGCTCCACACAGGAGGAATCTGCTGCAAGCAGCGTGGAGGAAAACCGATGTGCTCTCAGCAGCTCAGAGGCCTCCTTGTGCGCCTCCTGCTGCTAGCCGCCCTGCTGGAGGTTCCATTCTTCTGACTTAAACAGAGGAGCACAGAGTGTTTGTGTACTTGAACATAAGCACGAGTGATAGAATGTCATTTTCAAATCAAT
>NW_004524588.1:26996729-27011901 GCF_000260255.1 Octodon degus | reverse complement strand
AAAAAAATATATATCTGTATATACAAAACAGCATAGATATACAGCTACTTTCTCTTAGTTCAATGAGAAGAAAGTTTTGAACTAATAGTGTTCAGACAAGATATCATGTCTGCATCTTGTACTATGAACAATTACTACAGTAATGCAATGTATAAAGGCAATATATAAATGTAAAAATGCAATGTACTAACTATTGTTACTGTACTACTAACCTGCTTTGAAACTATCTCATTGCTACTTCTGAGTAAAATTATTTAAAAAATAAAAATTCAGCTGAAAATACACACAAAAGAGCGATTCAAACCCAGCTCTGCCTTCTGGGCTCGACTGCTTGACTCTGACCTCTGTATTGCCTAGAGACGCAGCAGCAGCCGTGTTGTTGGGGCCACCGGGGATAGTAAGCATGGTCGTGAATGCAAGGGGCAGGCACGTGCCTAGAACAACCAGGTGCGCAGCAAGCCCGGGCGGCCCCACCGGCCTTTTCTCCTGAATTATGTTTGAACGTTTCTTTTTCTCTCTTCAAACACTGTATCGTTTACATTTACAGCGCTGGCCGTCTTGCCTGTCTGCCCTCGTCAGAGGTGCTTCTGTATATTTCATCCGCTGATTCCTTATAAGAACCCCTGAGGTAGATGCTATTGCAGTTCACGGGTGTGTGTGTGTGTGTGTGTGTGTGTGTGCATGTGCATGTGGTTTCTCTTCAAACTATGCTGAAAAAGCAAAAATATACCTTTCTGTTTACAGTTGGACATCTCAGAATCATTGATGTGCTACAGTGTAGTATTAATTTCCAGAAAGGAGTATTTCTCACATGTTTAATAGAGCAGTTCTTCAAGTTTTCTCAGAATATAGCTTGGGAAAATGTTCAGAGGACAGACACTGGGTAAAGAGAGCCACATTTATGATCTTGCACATCCGCCAGGATGTGTGCTTGGAGCACAGTGTGCTTAAGGAGGCCTCGTGCTTGACGTGCTTGTTATATGACTTGGAGTCTGGCCCGCCAGTGGGCAGCCTGGGCTGATGCCCGCCACCTACAGGGGAGCCCACAGTCCCAAGTCTCCTCGCACTGAGAATGTCTGGGGCTGGCTGTGGCTCGGTGGCACCCACAGGCTTAGCACACACGGGGCCTGTTTTCAATCCCCAAAACCCTCCTCCCCAAATTAGGATACTGTGTGTTTGAATCTCGGTGAGAATGTGGACCGATTGGAACCTCAGGCAAGTAGGTAAGAAAGCAAAATGATGTACAGTACTCTGAAAACAGAGTGGCTGAGCCCTTCAAGGTAAATACACAATTATCGTGATGCGACAGCTCCACTCCTGAGTATTTACTCAGGAGGAATAAAACGCTATGTTTGCACAAAAAGCAAACTGGAAAGAACCAGAATGCCCTTCATTTGGCGACAGGATAAGCAGAATGAGACGCACTCATGCGGCGTAAGCAGTACTGCTCAGCGCTACACTAACTGAACGGCCGACACTGAGCCGCAGGAACAATCTCAGAGCAGGCAGCAAGCGTCAGGCACACCACGGAAGAGGCCACGTGCTGTCTGCTCCCATTCGTACAGAGCTCTGCAGAACGACGCTAGTGGAAATCAGACCAGGGGCTGCTGGAGCTGAGGGTGGGGAGGGGCTGGTTACAAAGGAACACAGGCAAGCTTATGCGGTCCAGATCATGGCTGTGGATACACATTTGCCAAAATCTGGCCAACTGTTTAGTCAGTGCTATGGAAATCACAATGTAATAGCAAAAACGAGGGCTGGGGATATAGCTCAGTGGCACAGTGCTTGCCTGGCAAGCGCGAGGTGCTGAGTTTGCGTCCTGGCATGCCCCTACCCCCCAAAAAGTGAAACTGAGAACCCTACAGGCTTATTATGCTGACCTTGTAACTGCCTGATATCATACTGGTTATAGTCACTCAAGTTCTTGTCCCTCGCTGAGGCCGGCTTTCCTCCGTGCAGAGCGGTTTCCAAGTGTCCCTTTCCTGGGGCGGATACATCGGCCACCCCTCCTGTAGCGCACAGCATGCACTAGCTTCACTGCAGTTTCACATGTTGTCTTGTCTAGATCACAAATTGCAGACAACAAGGACCAGTGCCCACTGTGGATAGACAGTACCCATTAAGTTGTCCTGGGGCTCGCTTCGGCAGCACATAGACTAAGGCGTCGTGGGGCACTCGGATAAATCAGCGAGTCTGCACTTAGCTCATAGCTCCAAGTCCATGTGTCCCTCAGAGGCCGCCGGCCCTGGCAGAGGACTGCACGTGTAAGATCTCGTACCTCATGCACACACAGGTTTACTAGACTCAATGCTGCAGACCCCACTCCGGGGCGATGGCTGCGGCTGTTTTCATCTTGGGGGGTGCACGGGGCACATGCTGAGGCCTGGGGCAGAGCTGGGTCTGCCCGAAGCTCCCTGAGGTAGAGCCGAGACTGGGTCGCCTCTGGGATACCCAGTGCCTGGGAGCTCGCTCCAGGCTGCACCGTTGAGGCTTCTGCTCTTGCCCTGAGCGTTCGTCGGAGCACCTCCACACAGCCGCGCTGTGGTCCTGCTGGAGTTCTTAGCACAGCGTGCATCGCAACGTGGCGGGTCCCCAGGTGTGCTTCTTGGGCCTGAGCCTGCTCCCAGAGGCAGTGCTGGCGATGGTCTCACTTGCGCGCACGAGGTACGAAGCACTTTGCAGGAGGTTCTCAGGCCGGTCCTCGCTTCCTCCTTATCCTCGTTCCTCCATCTTCTGCTGCTGTCCACTCCTTGAATTTCAGTTTCTTCGGGGAAAAGCGACTCTCATCGTAGCTCTTTTCCTCCAAATAAGCCCCGAAGGAAGCGCTGAATATGTTTTATTAGCTACATTCTATACAGTTTTAATTGTAATAATTACAGATACAGTTCAACATCGCTAACATCCTAGTGCTTCAGTGGGCCTGAGGGACACGGTCCCATGCGGGCGGGTCACAGCTCATGCCCAAGCCAGGCCTTCGCCTCCGCATCTGGTGGCGCATCCTGGACCCAGGCAGCGCAGAACGGACCATCTCAGGGTCTTTGCGTTGCTCCTGAAACAGCACAGCCAGCCATCTGGGGCAGCTGGTTGAACAGCCTGGGGTGTGTGTGTGTGTGTGTGTGTGTGTGTGTGTGTGTGCGATATCTCCTATTTAAAAATCTTCATTAAATAGTTGCTTTTTATTAACTATTTAATTAAAGTGATTCTAATTACTTACTATAAACCTCCTCATTTATGCAAAAAGGCTTTGTAGGAGTAGAAAAGACATAAAGAGAACTCCGAAGCCTTTTAAGTGTTGCCCAGGATTCCTTAAACCAAAATTATTCTTGATACTTGACTGAACATTCAAAATATTTTAGACATGATAAATTTAAAAATCATACTCTAAAGGCATAATAGGGAGCATTTCTTTTTATTTCTGTTACTGGGGGATTCAACCCAGATCCATTACACTCACTACACCCCAAGCCTACAATTTTTTGTTTTTTGGAAACATGGTCTTGGTCAGTCTCTAAGTTGCCAAAGCTGCTGCCACTTGTTTTCTCCTGCCTCAGCCTGCCGGAGTACTGACTCTGCAGGCGTGTGCCGCCACTCCTTATAGGCCACAGTCTTCAGCACTGGACACCAAACATGTGCTGTGAGCCTGAGGTCAGGTTTGGTCTAGCATATGTGTCCAGGGATCAAAACATTCATCCGGCGCCGGCTGGTTTTGTCCCGGACCCCAGGCATTCTAAGCACAGGGCTTTCAGTGTCTGACACAAGGGAGACACAAGAAAGTATCTGGGAGATTTAGTTTTAAGGATTAAAAGGATTTTGTGCTTCTCTAAATTATTTGGACCATCCTCATTTTTAAGAGGCTGGGTTTAAGGGCAGACTCATATCACAATTAATAAGAGTAACATGGGCTCTGAGGAAGGGAAGTCAGAATTTAAGTCCCAAACAACGAAGAGTGTGCATACCTATGACACAGAGAAAAGACTGAAATGTTGGCGCTGTTCTGGCTTGTAAAGGAGGCATATGACAAAGCACAAGGCAGGCCAGCAAAGGAGAGCCTACCACACTCGGGGCGGTGGGGGAATGCAGAGAGGAGACAGGGGTAAAGCTACTGCAAGCCATGAATAAGTAATTCACATCTTCAAATTTGAAATGGAATATCTTTTTAAAAGCCAGGAAAAAAAAAAAAAAGCTAGCGCGTCTTTTTGGCATGCTCACTAAAACTTTCTTGTGAAACAATCTCGCCTAGAAGATGGGTCAAATTCTTGCTTTTTGAGGGCATGAAGTCTATGAAAGACAGAGAGACTGGGTTTGTAAGGTTCCAGGCTGTGCAGTGGCGTGGAGTACAGCCTGGCATCAGGGCAGCGCGAAACCCTGGGCGGTCTGAAGTGCTGGCGGAGGAAGAGATTCTTGTACAGGAGACACCAGTTAGGAATGAAGAGCTGGACTGCAGATCTCAGGAGCGCGAGGCGGACCCGGGCGGATGGCTGCCGTTTTCGTGCGCTTGCAGCAGACTCCGCGTCGGGTTCTCCGAGACGCCGTGCAGGCATCCGGCGCCTCTCCCTTCAGCCAGGAGAAGGTAAGGGCACTTCTGTCCCCAGCATTCAGCTCTGCTTCACACAGACAGAGAGGGGGAGGAGAGACGGCCAGCGTGGAGCCAGACTCGGCCCTGGGCCTGCCCCAGCCGAGTGGCTGTGGGTGGGCTCGCTCACCTACAGGGTCTGGCATTTGTCCTCTGTGAGAGGAGGGTGACAATACAGACATCTGAGAGCGGCCACGAGGATTAAATGTGAACAAAGTGCGAAAGTGCCTGGGACACAGCAGAACCTTCACATACGGACCACCCAAGTAAAATAAAGAAGGAATATAGTATTTAAAAAAAAATTTCACCATGGTATGCTTAAAATTTTTTGTCAAAAATATAGCCCATTCTTTGAGATAGCACACATTTGGTATGCATATAAGAACAGAAAAATGCTTCATTTAATAGTTTATGACAGCATGACGCACAATTAGAGAAACACAGACAACTAAGGTAGGGGTTTGATCCCTGGCACCACGTGCTGTGCTGGCCCTGCCCTGGGGCACGCTGAGCTGGTCACCAAGACTGGGCGTGGTGGCACATGCCTGCAATCCCAGCACCGGGGAGGCTGGTAACTGGAGGCTCACAAGTCCAAGCTGCATAATGAGACCCTGTAACAAATACATTTAAAACAAAACAAAACCAACAACCTAGGTAAAAATTATCCTGTCTACAGTAAAGGACAAGGGAAAAGTGGTGTTCAGTGAAGGCGGACAAGCTCCTTAAGTTCACTCTAGGGGGCTTTTGTGCCTCTCACAAACAGAAACCATTGAGCACAGATTCATATTAAAATGTTGTAGCATCACTGTGCAGGAACACAGTGGTAAAGAACGTGAACTAAACCTCCCCAGCTCCTGGCCCCGGACAGGGTCTCTGACCCCTCATCACAGCGGCAGTGGGGAGTGAACAGATCTAGGAAAGACGGAAAATCTGAAGTGCCCGCCTCGGGCTGGTGAGCAGGCATCTGCTGTGATTCTTGGGTCTGCCGTGGACCTTTTTGTATTGGTCAATGAGTAGGAAATTAGATGTTAAGACTGAAGAATATATTAAATCCGATAACTATTTAAAACTAGAGATATAACCAAGACCTTCCATTGTAAACTCTGGGTCCAAGATGCTATGACACTACCCCCCAAAACTGTGGATCCCAAATAATGTTTCCTGCCCTGAACTCTCCAGGATGGCAGCCCGTCTAACATCCAAGCATGCTCTTGCTGATTTCAGCACATATTGCGGTACTGACAAACACTGGGGGCTTCCTCCCTGACTGCATTCCCAGCTCAGAGGGCTACAGTCCTGGGCTTGGGACACCAAGGAAGATACGTGAAAGCTGAACAGATTGTTTTGAACCTGACCCACCTCAGAAATTCAGTCGGCATCTGCGAACAGCGCCGGTTGTGTCCACACTGTCGCTGGCAGCCAGCACTTGCCTCCTCCAGTCACCAGATGAGTTCTGGGATGGCTCTGCCCACAAGCTCAACTTTGGCTCACTTTTCTTTTTTTCGGCAGAACCAGGGATTGAACTCAGGCCCTTGCGCTTGCTTATTCCACTGAGCCATCTCCCTGGCTCCTGGCTCACTTTTCTTCACAACAACTAAAGCCTCAGAAACAGCTCTGGCTTTCCAGCTTCCTGCTACTTTAAACCTGAAAAGCTAAGGGACACACCCTCAATAAAATAAGAGTAATTGCTCTCTTCTTTTAAAAAATCACCAGTAAGAAGATCTTTAACTAAAGTCATCCCAAAGTCCAGGTGTTGTCTTTTTCTGTCTCCCATATGCACACATGTATTTGGAGACAAATACACTAACACACAGCTGCAAGCCAACTGCATTTCCATTTGCTAGCTGCTTGTAAATTTAGCCGCCTTGATGCTGAACCACATACCAGGGGTTGCCTGGTGACCATGGAAAAACAGTACATACTCAAAGATCTGCAATCGAGGTACAAAGCAACATAGATTGATACTGGGTTTTCTGGACTTAATTAAGGCTATGGCCGGTAATACATACAGTGCAGGTTAATTCACAGAGGACATGCAAAGCAGAAGAGACTAAAAACAGGGAAGTCAGAGGCAGCAACTCTCTGGATCTGTTCTCCCAGAGGCAGCAGCATTCAGACAGTTCATCCACAGAGCCAGCAGGTGTTTCTCTACGATTTCTCATCCAGCATGGTGAGATTTTTTTTTTTTAAGAGTAGATTATATTTACTGGGGGGAAAGAAAGCTCCTATCTGAGAGAAGAACAGAAAGGGGGCCTGAGTGGGTTGTCCCCCTTACACGGTGAGTTTTATCTGTTTCCTTGTCTGCTTAAATTTCAAAGCTTGAAATTTGTCCCTTGATATTTTAACTCCCAATTTTAAGTTAAAAACCATCCCAAGAGACAGCTTGGCTAACAGTGTGAAGATCACTAGATATAGACTAAAAGTAGACAAGGTGTGAAAGATGTATTATATTAGCTTAGTAAAAAGAAGATTTTCTCCATGCTTTTGTAGTAAAATCAGTATAATATTCATAAAATTTCTATAATATTTGTAAAATTATGAAAGATGTAAATATCAGGAATTTAATGTTTTATACTTAGTATAAATATTTAATATTCTATACTTAGTATAAAATAAAAGGATTGGGGGAACTTATTTGAAACTGTATTTTATGGAATTCTACTATGTTGTACTTTGGTAACACGGGGTATGTGCTCCAAGGAGAAATGGGTGTCACTGTTGAAAAAAACACTGAAACACTTTTTAGTTGCTCGTTTGCTGTAGGACTCCGTAACACCTACAGTATGCTGAGGTCTAGTTATCTACCTCCTATCTACCTATCTCTCTCTATATATGCATTTTGTTCCTTATTTGAATTGTGTGTGTGTATGTGTACGTGCGCGCATGCGCGTGCGTGTGCATTGTGTAAAGAGTTCACATAATTCAGTCCAGGATGCTTTCTACTGAACACATCTCAGGAACTGCTGATTGAAGGCAAAATGCAAAACAGATTAAAATATGACTAAATTTTGAATGAATTCCATGTTTTCACTTGATTAGTCACTCAGATCTTTCTCCATCCGAGGCGCTGTGCCAGGCACTCCCGTGTTACCCCCAAGAGCTCGCACACGCGGGAGTCCTGCAGGGAGCCCCTCTCATTGCAGGGCCTTTGCAGCTGCTCTTCCTTCTGCTTGGGCTCCACTTCTTCAGTCTCTAAATCCCAAGTCTCTTCTATGTCGACCAGACAGAGAAGGTGCCCTCACAAATTATGTGAAGCAACAGCCCGTAATGCTCTAACTCTGTAGCTTGCCTGATTTTTCAAAGAAACCAATATAAATTTACATGACTATTTATTAGATTGCTTGTCTACTCTATATTAGAACTTAGCCTTATAAAACAGCTCTCTTTTCCTTAGCCTTGTATCTTCACTCTTTAAAACTGTGCCTGACACTTAGTAGATGTTCAAAACAATTTGTTGAATGAAGAAGGAATCAATCAATCAATCAATCAATCAATCAATCAATCACTGTAAGAGCCACAGAGAGGAGCTGAAGGAATTTAGGTTGAGGTTTCAGAAGAAGGGCTATGTAGAAAAGACACACTTGAGGCTGGCAGCACAGATGCGCAGGTTTCTAATGTGGCACAAATGGGGTGGGCAGTCTCTGACCAAAGAGATTTAAATAAAGGCCTGAACATCCTTGAGAAGGCGCCTCCGCACCGGCATAGAAGACGGTCACAGCCTGTGCACATACGCGGATGTGAGACGCACCAAACAGCGTGGGTCCTCCCGCCCAGCTCCACTCGGGTCTGCAAGCGTGGCCTACCCGCTCGTGTTTTCCTGATTCCAGGATTCATTTATCCATCCTTCATCTGCTACGTGACAGTTACACTTCCAGGCAGTTGAGATGTAGCAGTGAGAATAACAGAAAATACATACTTCCAGAATTTACATTCTAATGGGGGGAAAATACACATATATTTCAGGACAGAAGGTGGTGCTGTGGAAAGCAGAATGAGGGACATGGGTCACGTGCGGGCAGCAAAGTGTAATATACCTACAGAGAAGTGTGTGCATCAGCAGCGCACCATCTCCGAAGCTCCACACAGGAGGAATCTGCTGCAAGCAGCGTGGAGGAAAACCGACGTGCTCTCAGCAGCTCAGAGGCCTCCTTGTGCGCCTCCTGCTGCTAGCCGCCCTGCTGGAGGTTCCATTCTTCTGACTTAAACAGAGGAGCACAGAGTGTTTGTGTACTTGAACATAAGCATGAGTGATAGAATGTCATTTTCAAATCAATCTACCTGTCACCTATGCCGTGATAGGTGTTTGTAGACCAAATGCTCATTCTGACTGCTGTACAACACATTCCAGTGTGAGGCCTGACCGCTATTTATGTTCAGCTGGGAGACTCTTGGGGGTCTTCCAGCTGTTGGCCAGAAATCTAGCTGCCATGAACGCTCTGAGATGAGCCTTCGGAGGGGTATGGAGTTAAGTGAGTCCTGCCAGGGATCATTATTGAGAAGGTGCTGATCCATTGAAGACCTACAGCTTGTAAAGAGGTGGGCAGGGTCAGAGGAGGGAGCGCATGCAGGCGAGCGGGAGTACTCCTGAGGCTTGGGGTGTTTGTGGTGCAGAGCACGCAGGGAGGCCGGCGGCTGGGCCAACGGCGGTTTCCCTCGCGGAAACGTCGCCTTCATCTGGGGCCTCCTTCTTGTTTTCTCAACCTGCGCTGTCTTCTACGTCAACTCGGGTTCCCCACTGGCCATCTACTCTGGGGGATCACAGTCCCCTTCCTCAGGCCCAAATGCAGTCGCGTCACTTGCCCAAGTCCTTCTTGTTAAGATCCCAGGGTGGCTTCCTAGTGTCATGTGCAAAACTTTTTGCTTAAGAAACGAGACTTCTTCATTATGGGTTGCCATTCAATTTCATTAAAAAAAAATTTTTTTTTTTTGTGGTACTGGGGATTGAACCCAGGGCCTTCACTCTGAGAACTATTCCAAACCCTTCTTTTATTTATTTATTTATTTATTTTTTGAGAGGTTCGCCCTAAGTCCCTCAGTTGTCAGGCTGAGCGCCAGCTTTCTATCCCTCCACATACCCTCCCACACACGTGTCCCTGCGCGTGTCCAGGTACCTAAACCAACCTTGCTTCTCTGCGAAGACTTCTGCCCATCTTCTTCCTTTACCCAATCTCACTGGAGCCAACAATAATCTCGCTCATACAAAGCTCATTCTTAGCTGGTTCTTAGTGCAGTCTTTCAGGTAGGACTGGGGCCTCATGGGACACACAAGGAACACTGTCTTCCTCTTATACTGGCCCACTTAGTCCTGTACTTTTGTGCTGACCTGGAGAGACTGATGTCAATATCAGTGATAAGCAGGAAAAGAAACCTGAATACTTTAACAAACAGACTTGAGCTCTAACTGGCAAAACTTGCTTTCTCCTGTAGAATGAGCCCAGTGACTAGGAGCAGGGACAGGGAAGTTCAAGTAGAATTCTAACCCCTTTAGGAACAGAAAAGCACTTCAAACAAGGAACACTGTGAGGAACTCTTATAAAAGACTTCAAGCGGAAATGAGAACACAGCTCTGCCATCTGGGCTATGGGAAGGAGCTACAAGACCCGCCAAGTGCACTTCAGTGGTCATGGGTGGGGAATCCTGTCTCCCTGAAGAGAGGGAGGGGATTCCGGAACTTGTGCACAGATGGGAAAGCACTTTGCATTACACGCAAAAATGTTCCCATCAGAGAAAGACCACGACTGGTGAGTTATCGCTGTTATTTTCTCCTGATTAAATCAACAACAAAAGCTAAGCAGACAATAGAATGTCAGCTTGAATAATTTAACTATGAAAAACACCTTGGGGCAATCCCTGTGCGCAGAGCCCTGTGCAGAGCCGCAATGGGCCACGGCAAAGGCGGCGAGCTCCGGGAGCTCCAGCTGAGAGGGCAGGAAGACACACAGGAAACGCTACTGGGAAGCAAACCGAGAGAGGACTTCCAGCAGAGACACTTAAGGAGACGACGCTGCAGGCTCACTAACAACGGGCCCTTATTACAGACTTTTAAAAATGCAGGCAGAGGTAATCATCGATGTCCTCAGGTAGGCAGGAGGCCAGGACCAGGCTCCGGGACAAAGCAAGAGCAGAGAACACAAGCAGTCACTAAGGGAGAAGTCCAAGCCCGTGGTGCTGACCACACGGAAGGCAAGCTGTGGGCCCACGATGGGTTCTGACACACTTAGGCGTCAGAAGCGGTGAGCAGCATCCTGGACAGGAGGGAGCCGGTGGGGAGGAATCTCAGGGGCAGGCGGCACGTGTCTGTGGCAGCCGTTCACGTGGTCACCTTGATCCCTGAGTATTATAGCAGCAACAGGACAGAGCACACAGGACCGAGCTGCCGGGACACGTAGACTTGTTACGAAGCTTCCTCACCTATAATTTTCTTCTTCCCACCTCATGCCTGCATCCCACTGTCCTTTGAGTACAAAACGCCCCCAGCCTGTCCTTCCCACACAGCTATGAGGGTACCGAGTGCAGGGAGCACGGTGCAGGCCTGGGGACTTCCACAGACACAATACTCTTGGAAAAGCCTGAAGCGTGGCATATGGTGAGGTCTCCACAATGTATCCCAGTGAGTGCAGGAGGCCACCGTCAGCTAAGCTGGATAAGGGTTGTGCCTCCAAGGCAGGAGAGAGGCGTCGAGAGTAGGGGTGCTGCTGCTTAAACACTCCTTGCTCGGCTCTGAAACCGGATTTCCAGAGAGATGCTGCCAGCCACACCCTTTAGCCGAGGTCTGAGTAAACTGGGGCCACAACTACGACTGCACAGCCACGATGCTGTGAGAGCACCCGCCTTGGTGATGGCTTTGGCGTGGATTCTAAGGGTTAGAGCTGTTAATCCAAAGCTACCGTACACGAGAGAAGAGAAGACAAAACCTTCTTGAGAATGGAAAGTATGTCTTAGCCTGAGCCAAAATTCTTTGGTTTAATCTAATTCTTAATTTATGCACTGGGTCAGAGAAAGACCTGAATTCATCCCATGGAAGAAATTTTTGTCAGTCAGATAACTGAGCTAAAGAGAAAATACCCTACAAATGGGTAAAGCTCTCTTGTACAACCCATGAGACAAATCAGGGCAGAAGCTGTGATTTAAAGAAACATTTGGCCACCAGCGTGAGGTAATGACAGGGATTTTTCTTTTAACCTCGTGCTGCTCCTCTCTCTGTTTCCCTCCCTGTCAGCAAACTTCTGTTTTTTTCTGCTTCTGTGATTGTTCCTGGTTTTGCCCTTGGGTTTCTGTTTTCCTAGGTCTTATTTCTGAATGAAAGGCTGTCAAACCACATAATTTACTTCTGAAAGAACGAAACCATCTTCTTTTCTTCAGCTTGCCTCCTGCCAGGCCAACAGGCATCCTGCTCACTGAGAGAAATGGGCAGGCCCTGGGGTGGAGACAGGGCAGTGCGCTGGGCCGGTGGCCAGGTGAGGCCGTGGCTGCTCAAGAGCAGCAGAGGCCGCCACGCACCGCCCTGCCGGGCTCGGGCCTGGGGAGTGATGCCCTGCAAGAATGTGCTGTTCCGGCCAGGACGCTGCCAGGAACAGCCCTGCGAGAGGACTAGGACAGAAGGGTGCTTTAAAAAGAACTGCGGCTTTAAAAATACATTTTCTTGGTCAGCGAAATGTTCTAGCTCAAGACTATGAATGGTAGATACCTTTGCCAGGCTAAGGCTTCTCTTTTCACCTCAAGTTCTGTAACAACATACAGCTTGTCTTCAAATTTGAAGGCCAAATGCTTCTATAAAATGGACTCTGATAATCGCAGCTCTGAGTAGATTTGAAATACTTTTAATCCAAAGGACAATCTTAGCCTCCAGGTTTGCATAAACGAAGTCCATGTGCATCAGAGCCCCTGAGGAAGCAGGCAGCATCTGAACACAGGCCCAGGACCACATGCCTTCCTTTTCTCCTCTTCCTTTCTTTGCCTCTCCCTTCCTTCCTTCTCTCCAGAATTACTTGTGCAGTATCTCATAAGTGTCAGAGTCTGTTTAGGGAAAGAGGATAGAAAATAAAACCTAGGTGTCGATACCAAGACCCGTGTCCTCCAGGTTAGCCAGGAAGTCTACCGGGACTCCACTGTAAAATTTATACTACAGTTCTTTGTAAATGTTTTGTCCCCAGGATCAGAGCCCTGTTTTCTAACAGTAAATTTGTTAGATTTTCCTCTTGTTTAACCCAAGAGCACAACAGGAGCGTACACAGGGAGGCCTGGAGTCTCCAACTGAGTTCCACACAGGTGGAGGCCGAAGCTTGTGTTTGGCGCTTCGTGCCTCCCATTCTCAGTTACCTCAGGCTCGTCTGTCCTGGCAAGGGACTGGCACGCGATTGCCCGCTAAACACTGCAGTTATTCAATGACTCAGAGAGTGCTTTTCCTGCCTAGCACCCATGTTTTAAATTTCATATCACCTGCGTAACCCACTCACCTTCCAGTGCAACCTCAAAGCAGTTTTATCTCAGATCCTGGTTCTGGCTCTTTATGAGAAGGGACTTTGGGTAAAGAACTCATTCTTTGTGTCTCAGCTTCTTTGTCTTTCAACAGGAATAAAAACTTACTTTAAATGTAGGCTTTGAGAATTTTCAACGCATGGGATACTGAAATCAAAAATCTAGTCTACCTCTTGGGAAACACTGACGAACATTCAATAGCTATTGATTATCTCTTCTCCTATTCACCCTTCTGATGATTTTCTTCAAGTATTAGAAAATGATTTTATTAAAACAAGCCAAACCACATTTGTAGCCCTTGGTGGAGAACCCAGACCTTTCCGGGTGCACAAGCCCAGAATGGCTCTCTGTTCTTCACACTGAGATATGTCACAGACCCTTTAACTTCTCATTTTAAGTTTTGAGATGGAGTCTTGCTAAGCCACTAGGCTGCCCAGACTGGGCCTCAGTTTCCTTCCTGAGGCCCAGGATTGCAGGGGTGCGGCACCACACTGTGCTCCCTGGGTTTCTCGCTCCCTTCCTCCGTGCTGCCTGTGGCCTCCAGGACTTGTCTGCACAGGTGGTATCAGCGCTCACTACTCCAGCACGGCAGACCTACAGTGCCACCAAGAGGGCCCTGCCTTTGAAAGGTGGCCAAGCCTTACAGTTCATCACAAGTACTATCCTTTTCCTTTATTTAATGGGTGGGCCATGCTACCTTGTGTAAGCAGGTTAATGGAAAACAATGAAAGCTGGGTGAGGAGGTAAAGGCACATCAGAATCGAAGTGTACCACACAATGAGGTGATGAAAGAACAGAGTGCATAGGTTAGCGTCCATCCTTCTTGCCTTCGAGGTTCTGAACAGAGTTTAGGGGGATAAAACTATTCCAATCCAATCCATCTTTGTTTTCCTAGAAAACCCGTCTTTTGCATTCTAATTTAATTCAGGAAAGAAAAAAAATGATTTTAAATGATTTTTGGTGCATGTAGGTCATTTTAGTTCTGTTCCTTTGCTGAGAGAATGTGTTAAGAGGAGTTGAAGCAAATAAGGTGAATGAAATATCTTAGTACATTTACCTTTGTGGAATAATTATATGATTGAATAAATCTCTTCTATATTCCTAAAAAATGGTGATTTTATCTGCAGGAACCAGAGTTTTTCCACTTTCTTTCCGCCCTCTCGGAGACTGGCACTATCTGCAAGGAAGCACTCGTTTATAGCCCCAAATGCCGACGCGTCTGCATTTCTGTATCTCTCCCTAGCCCATATGCAAGTTTTAACATTTATTTGACAATTACGCTGCCTAATTTAGAATCCTGCTTGCCAATTTCATATTCCGTTGTGGCGCCGATCTATGAATTAATCAGAACAAAGTAGGAACGTGCTAGCCATAGTGGAAGAATTTAGTTTAATTTTTCTTCTTGGCAGGAAAACATGCTGAAAACATTGTACATAGACAAAACATGTAGCTGGTTTTTTGGAAAGCTGCTAAGCTTCCATCATAATGAACCAGTCCGTGATGCGGCTAATATTGAAAGGAGGCGTCTATCGACTTAAAGCCGGTTCTTACACTATTTAGCATGTCTGCACAATAGATGATGGGTTTTAATCACCATTTCCTTTAAAAGGAGTGCGACAGGATAAGCTGGGGAACAGTGACCACAGGACTGCAAGCTCTAGGGCCAGCCTGGTAGCTCAGCAGGGTAAAGCGCCTGCTTAGGCAGAGCGCAGCCACCAGGGTTCGATCCTCGGGCCTGTCGTGCTGGCCCTGGCCCCAGGTACGCTGAGACAGCGTTTGAGACTGGGTGTGGTGTCGTGCGCCTGTAATCCCAGCACGAGGGAGGCTGTAAACAGAAGGATCACTATGAATCCGATTTAGTAGTAAGACCCTGAACACCCTGTAGACCCTGCCATACATACAGGGGAAAAATAAGAAGTGCGGCAAGCTCTGCTTGAGTTTTCCTCTTTCTACTCCATGCCTTTTTCTCTCACTCATTATAAACTCCATTTCAGAATAGATAATACAGAGGGAAATAAAATTTTCAAATAAAATAGAAATTTTACTTTGTCATATTTTTCCCTTTGTCTCATTTAAATGTTTTTTTTTTTTAAATTTTTATTTATTTATTTATTTATTTGT
>NW_004524588.1:26983596-26996629 GCF_000260255.1 Octodon degus | reverse complement strand
GTGCCTGTGCTTTGCTAAGCTTGTTCTAAGTAGGTGCTTTAGACCACTGAGCCATCTCACCAGCCCTGTCTCATTTAAATGTAATGCTCCCATTCCAAAGAAATAAGTCTCTTGGAGATGGAGAAGAGGAATTGGGGAAGGAGGGAGGAAGGAGGATTGGAAGTGGGGGACAGAGGGGTCAGTCGGGATCAAGATGTGATTCACACATACACCAGCTCCCTGAGGTGAACAGAACTGTTACGTATTACAAATGTACGCTACAAAAATTTTCTTTTAAAAAGTCCCCTCCTTGTTTTGCTTTCCCTAAGGTAAGCGTAAGTAATTTTTAAAGGTAACAGGAAGGCCCCTGCATAGATAGGTTTGCCTAATGGGAGCCGCACGGAGTTCACAAGCCTTTTGTCAAAATTTATTTCTTTTAGCACACACTTGCCATCCGTAACGGTCACATTCGGTTAGGGCACTTGGACCCACAGGAGCCTTTCTCGGGACACTACCTGGGACACAGGCCGTGGGCTCTGGGCCAGCGCCACTTGGCCGAGTTCTGGGGCGAGTGTCGGGCTCTTCCTGAGCACGGTTGCTTGTCGAGGCATGGAGCGAAGGAGACCTGCGGGCTGGTTGGGAGAGCGCGGCCAAGCCTGGCACAGTCCCCGGAGCTGGTCGGAGCCCAGGAGTAGCTGCTGCACCACTGTCAGGCCCAGAAGTAAGGGGAGCACTTGATCATCTTACTGCCCCCAAACTACTCTGTCCCGGATGCTGAGCGGGTAGACTGTCCCGTGGTTCTCACTGGTCTAACTCGCCCTGACTACTCCTAGTACGGGCAGTAATTCTTGCTAGCAATTTGAATCAGTGAAGTAAGGCCTCCCCGCTGTGCCTCTCACTAGGTGTACTGGACCCTGTCTACCTGTGTCTGGGATCCACTCACCTTCTAGTGGTGCAGAGAAGTGACCTTCCACCTTTTACTATGACTGTTTCTGCATTTTGCCTCTTTGCCCTCATTTGCTCCTCCCAACACTCTTGAAAGAAAGGGCAGAACTCAACAGATGCCCAGTAGCGCGCTCGGGATGGCTTGGGCTTGGCTTACACTGCTTGAAGCACTGGTGGCGCAGAAACTGAAATCCTCTGTGTGCACCAGCATGCGTGCGTTTAGAGAGCCACCCAGCCCTCTCAGAGGCAGCAGCGGATGGAAGTGGGGGCAGAGGGGCCCAGTAGCACCGTGCTCACTTTGGGTAGCAGGGCAGCAAGCATGGCCCTGGCCTCTCTTCCTCCTCGGGAACACATTTGGGGTTGGCATGAGAGGCAGGAAGTGTTCTTAACAACGATATCGCTAGGGTTCTGAGGCTACATTGTACATTCTGATTTAGACGGTGCGGGCAAAGAGTTAAACAAAACTCTCCCTTTTCTGCATGAGAATCTGACCTTTGGTTAACTTCTTAGCTTGGTTTCCCTGGAAACAGATAAAGATGGTATGTGTCAACTATGTTACTAAGCAACACTGCATATTGTAAAAATGACCCCAGGTTGGGAGAGTGAGTCTGAGCTCGGGGAAGTAGAAACGAGCTGCAAACACCTGGTGGGGTGTCATGCTTCGAACTTCCCCGGAGGGCAGCGCTTCTAGCGTGTTCCGGGAGAGGACATGGCAAGCTGTTTCTCTGGGGTTTCAGGGGAGTTTCAGATTCCTGGGGGACCTAAATCTTCTATGGAAAGGGATTTCCTTCATCGATTCAACATAGATCTCACTGTCTGGCAGCTGAGTTTCCAGGGCTCTGAGGAAATCGTGAAAGAATGCCCAGGCCCCTCACGCCAGCAGCCTATAGCTTCTGGGTTCTGTGCTTCCGGCACACTGAGCTCAAATGCTGTGTGCACCAATCTTGGACACCTCGATGTGTTGCGTCCACGCAACAGCCCGACTGAGTGTTCCAGGCTGCTTTAGTGTCTGGGAATTTTCTTTGGGTAACAGATTAGGCATGGCTTTCTAGGAAGGAATCTGAAAATACCTAGCTCTTTGAAGTGCTTTTACTTCCATAAGTAAAACCCATCCACTTATCCTTTCCTCCATCTATCCATCATCTCATCTATCCAGTAGTTACTTAGAATCTGCAAGGTGTCAAGAATTATGCTAGGTAAAAAGTCAAGGCCCTTTCTCTAAATAAGCTCTCATACCTTGTAGAAAGGGAAAAGGTCTTGTTTATGAGCAATAATAGTAACTTTAATGAACAATATTAAATGTCTGATATTGTATGAAGCACGTTATACACATTATCTCATTTGTTGACAAGAATTTGTGAGTTACGTATCATTTTCAGACATGTATATAAGTAGGAATTACTTTGTAGACTTTATAGACATGAAGCGGAGGCCCAGAGATGTTGCCTGGCAGATTTTCCTCTGCTTTGCATGAGCCTTAGCTTTTAGCTCCAGCCTTTGTGCCTACACCAAGGTGTTTAACCTGCTGCATACCTTAGCAGAAAGGGATTCTTTCCATACATGGCAATTTTTTTCTTACATTTTTTGTATAGGAGCTTTTGACTGGCACTTTGAATCTCTGGATTGCTTAGCAAGGGAACTGTGAAGGTAGGTTCCTTTGGAATGCATGTACCACACAATTGGATGGGAAAACACTGTCTCTTTGCTGCCCAAATTCCTGGCTCTCCTGACGCCTCCCGATTTACTGCCTGCTAACTAAGGCACACAGTAATCGGCGGAAGACAGGAAAGTGGAGGTGGGAGAGCACTCGTAGGAAATCGAGAGATGACGTCTTCAGCACCAAAGCTTGCCCAGACGTAACTGTGTATCCTGTGTTTCTCATTCTCCAGATTATGGAGGGAATTAGCTACTACTAATCTCCTATTAAACTATGTTGTTCATCTAGAGATAAGTGAGTCAGGCATCAATCTCCGTGTGCCACAGTGCCAAGCCTGGGGTGTAAGTATTCTTGTCATTACCACTCTACAAAACATGCAGCCAACTTCCCTTAGCCCCAAACACTAGTAGAGGGAGAAACCACAGTGCTAGGCTCTCACGCTCACTTCGGCAGCACACACTCACGGTGCTAGGCTCTGACGCCTTCCTGCCTATCAGCAACTGTTTCGTCAGTGTCACACGGACATCCAGTGTCAAAGCCATGTGGAGCTTCTTCTGGTCTGGGGCCTTTCAGCAGTTTTATGCTTTGCAAGTTTCCTTTCAAAGAAGAGTAATGCTCCCCAATCTGCTGCTTAGGCCACTCGGGTCTCACACACCTTTTTTGTAACTATCTTGTACTTCCTTTACTGGAATGTTTGGTTCCTCCAGTCTTCACTTAAGATGAGACCTAGAGCCAAAAATTACTGTGAGGAAAAGCTCTCAGAGGAAGGCTGTGTGTCAGGCGCTGAGGCAGGCCTGGGCCGATGTCGGGTGCGAGAGGTACGGGAAGGGCCAGAATGGGGGCATCTGGACCTGACGGGACAAACCAGGACCACACTCAGCACTCCCCTCAGTTCCCTGCCAGCAGTCGCTGAGCAGGTGCTGCACTAAGAGTGGGAACAGAAAGTCACTATGGAGAGGCTTCTGTTGGAAGTCACTTACTGTTCACATAACACAGGACACATTCATCCATTCATTTTTTAAAAAAGGAACATAGATTCACAAACTCTCAGAAAAGTAACGTTCACGACTTCCTCTAGCCTAGAGTCTTAAATTGTCTGACTCTGAAGAAAAATACTGTCAATTGCCACCAAAGTCTCCTCAAATGATAATTCTGTAGCAGAGTGATCTTGATTATCTCTGAAATCCCTGACCGAAATGGAAGCAATATAAATAAACATAAAGGAAAACAGGGTGCTGTATCACAACTATAAATTGCTCTGCCCCAACCTTCTTCCAATCATCCAGGGCCAAAGTAGGAAGCTGGCCTTTGCAGCACAGAATAGACCAGCAGCTGTTCTGTATCCTGCCAAGAGGAGAGAGTCTTAATATAAATAATAGCCAATGATATGCCCTTTGGGATCAGACACGCAACCAACGGGGGCGTCTGGAAAGAGCAGAGAGGCCTGTGGGACGAGGGGTGGCCAGCCCAGCAGAGGACGCGCGAGAGGAACTGCCATCCCACTTCCCGTGTGCTTATCTTCTGGGACCTTACCAGGGCGATGGCTCAGAGCCGCCCCAATTATGGACTAAGCAGAAAGCAGGGGGCAGGGCTCATGTCAGCAGACCAGCGAGTCGAGGGGTGAGCGGCTTGTGTGCTCGGGGGCACTCTTCCTCTTCTCTTCATTTGCTTGGGATTTTGTCTACTTCTTGCCTCCTTCTAGCCACGAATGTGTATTTTAATTCAGAAGCAGAGCTGGAGCTGACAATTTGGTGGCCTCACTTTGAGAGCTCTTCATGGGTGAAATTTGTTTTATTGCTTTACATTGTATTAGGATAGAGAGAAGAAAAGCGGAACGATGTTACAGTAATGCATGGGTCTCTTACCACTTCCTCTCTGCAAAATCCCCACAGGACTTCCTAGCCAGACGTAGAGTGGAGCTCTACAATTCTTCATTCCTTAGCACATTTTTCTACAGATGGAGAAAAACATTCTTTTCACAGAGTCTTACTTACCAGTGTCCTAATTCTAAGTTGAGACCCCAAACAAGTCTATTGGGGGGAATGCTGTTTATGGATACACTATTAATGTCTGAAAAGTTTAACAGCATATGGACATCCATAAAATTCATCAAGAACTATCTTAACAACTGAAGAAACAGGATGCTCGAAATACAAAACAACCTGTGCAGACAGTTAAAGGAAGGCTCACGCCGGGCCTCAGCACCGATAGGAATGCTGTGACACAGGACTGACCGCACACACTTCTACAGGGAGTGTAGGGAGGGTTCTTGGATCTCCTAGCGGGGGAGGGTGTGGGATGGGCGTGGTATGTAGAGATCAATTCTGCTAAAAGGGGCCCTCAGAGAAGGTCTGAGCCATTTGGCCTGCATTCATGTCTGCATGTGGTTTAAATTTTATACACTTACCCTTTCTCCAACATAACCCCATTTCATCACTCCTTCTCTCTTTTCATTTTCTCTTATATTACCTCTGGCTTTAATTTTTGGGCTCCCAAATGCAGTTTTGTAAGGTTATTCTTTCTCAGAAGATGAACATTTGTTCCCACGATTGCAAATGGAATGAAAACTGTAGGCATGTAGCTCCACACAAAATAGGAATGGATACGTCTTTCCCACTAGGAAATATAATTTTTCAATATTAATACGATACTAGGTTAGGGAGAGGGACTGTATCTGGGGACTGGGAGTTAGCCTGTGCTCAAGTCCTCAACCAGCTACACGTGCAGCGCTGGCCTGCTCCCGTTCAGCAGGGAAGTGCTTGGGTTGCAGTATCTGCGCTGCCCAGCAGGTGGCGTCTGTTCAAAACTCACACAAATCCTATTTGCATTTCCAGACAAGCAGGACACGGAATTCCGAAACCTCTCGTTTGACTTCTACACTTAACGTGGAAGGGCCGCGGGAAGCATACTTAGGGACTGAGAATTAATTCCCCTTCTTTTGGTAAGTCTTGCTTTTCTTTAGCCATGAGCACACACCAACAGGAATACTTAGGCAAAGCTCAGTAACTTGAGGGGAAAACACAGCCAAAATTAAACCAGGCGGTCTCCGCGAAAGGCCACCCGTCGCCACTCTCAGCGCTGGCCAAGGGCCAGGCACCGCGGGCAGAGGCGGAGCATGGGCGACCTCGGGCTCCAGCCTCCAGCTCTGCTAACGGGCAGGAGCCCGCTCCTGCGAGAGGGGAGCGATCGGCCTTCGTTCCTCCCCAGGGGACCGCTGCGGCCAGAGCTGTGAGGTGCGTCGCGCCACCCTTGCTCGGGCGCCTGCACGGCTCACGCGTGGATCGGAGATCCGGCGCCACATGGTCCTGGCCTGTCCTTTCGTGTTGAGCACAAAGAAAAACACGAGAAGGGGAGAGACAAGGGGCAGTCCGGGCAGCCAAGCTCCGAGCAGGATTTAAACAGCCACCCTGGTAAACATCAATCCGAGGACGCGGTCCACGACGTGAAGCCCGACTCCAGAAGAGACACTGGCTGTGTTTTCAAAGATCACTCTGTCTAAAGAAGATGCCAAGTTGAATCTCCCTGCAGAAGGGATCTTTCTCTAGAGCGCTGACCAGAAAGAAAAGCAGTGAAGCGAGGGTGAAGAATGCCTCGCCTGCAACAGTTAGAGCATTGTGGCCTCTTCTGGGCTCCGTGCAGTCGTGTCATCTGTCAGGGATCAGCGTGGCTCTGGGAGGGAGCTGGGCAGCCGTCGAGAGCTTTCTGTGCGGCTGCTCCATGGAGGCAGTTCACCTCTGGGGCCTTGGCCTGCAGGGGGGTGACGGGGGAGGAACCCCAGGACTGCTGGCTTCACTGCTGGGCGCATTTGTCCTGATACGGGTAGCCCCGCATGGGGCAGCGTGGTGGCACGCCCACGTGAGGTCCTGAGGGCACACCGCTGCGCCCGTGGCATGCCCACGTGAGCCTGATCTGGAGGAAGCACAGTGGGAAGTTGGAGAGCTGTGGGGTTGGCACTAGTTGGCAAAGTGCAGACGCAGGCAAGGTAGGCAGGACAGAGGTATCACACAAGTCTTTGAGTTCCGTGTCTCCTTTTCAGTTTCATAGACATTTTCTCAAGAAAAAAAAGAAACAAAAAACAAAAAACAAAAAAAACAAAAAAACAGATGTCCAAGTTCAGAAGCCAGTCTTAAAAGTGGATCTGCGCCTTTCCAACTTTTAACTAACACACGCGCTGCATTTCACCCCTGGATTCTCCGTGTACAGCCCAGGGCATATCTGTGCGGCTCTGTACGTTTGGAATTCTAAAATGCCTGACATTTCACAGTAAATGTATACAAAGGATTTTTCAGAAATGCAGAGTTTGAATGTGCGGAGCAGCTGAATAGTGATTTGCATGAAAACTGAAAGTATACAGTGCCAATAAAGCGTATCCGTGACATCCTGGCTCTTAGGGAAACGCACCTCGTTTGTTCACTCACAGATCTACTCTACTTCCATCTCAGGGTTAATTACCTTCCAGTTCTCATCCGCGTATGTGTAGGCCACCATTCACAACATGTCTGCCCACCCGCCTGCCCGCATGTGGGAGGCACAAATCTTCACATTCAAAGAAGAAAAAAAAAGTGGACAAGCCATCTTGACTACACAGTGTATGCTCAGACAAAAACCAAAGGGCATATCCTAAAAATATCGATGTCCTTAGAAAGGAATATACTGTTCAGTGTATTGATCTACATATTTAGATTTTCATTCTCTGTCCGATACATAAAAGGCAATGACTTCTTCCCTATAAACTCACAGGCAGTTGGAGTGTGGAAGGACTCTACACAAGCACCGACCCCTACCTGTTGGGTTCACACATTAGGGAGGGTGAGGCACAGAGACATCATGGTGTTTGCCCCAAATCACCCAGCAGCAGAACTAGAACTCTAAAAACTTACACACGCAAGTTGGCTACGCGGCTGTGGCCTCTGGGTTCTCAGCATCTCTCTCCTCTGCCCTGCATCCGTTCTGTTTCCCTCTCTCAGATTTTTTCTCTCTTTGAAGCTAGTCTTCCAGGAGCTATTTGGTTTGTGATTTGAGAGTGAGGTTGGCTGTGTGCTTCTCTTCCATCCTTTAAATTCTTACTAAGTGCGTGGTCTCATTTACCCTCCACCTCTCCCACATCTGTCCGTCCATGTATGCACCTACTCACTCATCTGTCAAAAAACCTATCCACTTCTCTATTCAAAACCAGCTTTGCATGCCAAGAGCTCACCTTGACCTGGTAAACACAATAAAACACCCCTGCTTCTCCCAGTATGGTTGAGTTTGCTCCTCAGTAATCTTTCAGCAAGTCCACCAGCCTTACAGTTGTTCTTAGCAAGTATTTCTCTAAGATTCACATATTACAACAAATGTTCCACTTTCCTTATTTTCTAAATACGGTAACATTTCACTTATTTGGTTTTGGCAGAGAACGAGGTGTTCCATATAAGTAAACTCTGCAGCCCACTGAAACCAAAGCTCTAAGCAGAAATCCTCCCTGAAGTGTTCCAGATTCCCTGCCTTTGGGAAGAATAGAAACTGAAATAATTTAACTTTTTCTGTAACAGGACCCCCGGCAATCTCTTGGGGCATCTGCTACTGTACTGGGCCACAGTGCAGTTTGGTACCGAATTTCCAGGTCTCCCCTCAAGGCTGGACATTGAACACTGTTCACCGCGAGTGAGGCTTCCCTGCAGCAGTCCTCTCCTCTGAGGCCCGAAATCCTATCAGGAAGTGTACAGACCGAGGTCTGAAGTCTGTCACGGTCAGTAAGCTTCGAGGCGGAGTCTGAGCTCTAGCCATGCCATAAAGGATGGACTGGGGACAAAAATTCCGTATTATGTCTTCAGATTACTTCCAAATTTAGGATGATGTGGGGGAGCTGGAAGTACCACACTGTCAGGGCAAGCTGGCCAGCATGGCAGGCGGGCCCGGTCTCCAGCCTCTTATCCTCCCCAAGAAGAGCCAGCAAGCCCAGGATGCTGAAGCCCAACAGCTACTCACCAGATGCAGGGCCTCCAGGAGATACTTGTGCCTGTTCATCTTAATTGCCAACTCCGCTGGACTCAGAGATGCCTGGAGAGGTTGTCGGATTGTGCAGTGCTGTGCTTACCAGCTGCGTGTGGCTGGGACACAGGTCACTGGGGCCACAGTGGGGCAGTGCGGGAAGGGCGCACCTTGCGCTGCTGCCCTCTTCTGGGCTCCTCTTCTGGGAGCCATGGCATGCCCCCACCACACACACCCCTGAAACCCTGAGCCAAAGGTACACCTGTGCTGCTGCTTCATGTTGGGGATGTTGAGCATTTTGTCCCAGCAAAGGAATGACTTACAGATAGCCCTGTTTAAGCCAAATCTAGTTCTTTCGATTCCTTCCTTCTAGAATTTGTTCCTATCCCACAGCACTGTCATCCAACAGTCCCATTTTCTAGTTGATAGTGTGACCAACTGTTGACTTCTGAACCATACCCTTCTCATAACAGGATTTCATTTACTCCCTACAACAACTTGGAGAAGTAGAGTCTACTACCTTATTTAAAGAAGAAACCAGAGGTACAGAGTTCAGGCAATTTAGAAAGGAGGGACTCTTTGCTTGACCTTCTTTGTCACATAATTTACATGCCTAAGAGTGTACCTCTGAAAAAGGATGACTCAAATAGATGAAGGAACTTCTTAGTCACCTTAAATCTACACCTGACATAGCTCTAGGTTATAAGATGAAAGCCGCCTTGTCAGCGATGAGGCTAGCGAGGAGCAGAGACACTGCTCAGAAGGAGTGCTGATGGCCGATAAATACTGAGTTCAACACCACTGACCACTACAGAAGTAGAAATGAAAACAACACTGACATTCCAGCTCACCCCTGAAAGAACGTCTATCAGGGAGAAATCAAATAATAACAAATGCAGGCCAGGCTGTAGGGGAAAAGAGTCCCCTGCACACCGCTGGCACGAACGCAAGCCAGAGTAACCATTACGCAGGTCATCAAAGAGGCTCCTGAAAAAACTAGAAATGCCTGTCAACCCAGCTACTCTCAAGTATCTTTTCAAAAAAGTTAAAGGCATCATATAACAGCAATCTATGCAGACCCATGTTTACAGAAATGCAATTCCTAATAGTTAAATCTTGGAAGCAGTGTATATGCTCATCAACAGATGACTAGGTGGAAAAAATGTGGTATTTATATACGATGGAGTACTACTCTGTCATAAAGAATGATAAACTTGATTGATTTGTAGGAGGATGGAGGCATCATTCATTTCATTAATGTTATTAATGAAATAAATCATTAATTTCATTAATAATAATATTATTAATGAAATAAATCAGTCACACAGCATGGTTAGGAGCTCCCCAAATATAGATAAAGAACAAAATAAAAGATAAGAGGAAGTAGCGAGACAAATCGTTCTCAAATGAGAGGAGAGAAAGAGATGAAGGGAGGGGAGGGAGTGGAGCGGAAAAGGGTAACAAAGGAATTATCTCGTGTTCTGGGCCGGTGCCAGTCCCACACACAGAACGCCATCTTGACATGCAGTGGTTGTGCACTAATAGAGAGCAAAGACAATTCCCCCGAGTTGACCTGGATTTTAGATTGTTCTTTGCCCACTTGCAGAATTTCAGTCAGCATTTTCCAAGCTTCTGCTGCACTTCCAAGTTTTCTGTGTGTGCTTTATGATGAATCATAACATCAAGAACAACACAAAGAGCCGGCCTGATAGCTCAGGGGACTAAAGTGCCTGCTTAGGCAGAGTGCAGCAGCCGGGGCTGGATCCTTGGCCTGCTGTGTCAGCCCCACCGTGGGGCACACTGAGAGGGCGATGGAGACTAGGCGTGGTGGCGCACGCCTGTAATCCTGGCGCTGGGGAGGCTGAAAACAAGAGAATGAGGACCAGTCTTATCTGTGTAGTGAGACCCTGTAGACCCCACAGGCCCTGTTCTAAATACAACAAGAAAAAAAGAGCAACAAAAAGAAGACCATGCTATGCAACAAGCACATGTTTCCAGAAGAGGAAACAGACAGCGCGACCACAGTTCACGCATTCCAATAACGTTTATTGGAAACAGGCAATGGGCAGACATTCTGCTAGTCACCAAGGACTTAGAGATGGGTACAATGTGTCCTTTATGAGTGTCTGATAGTCCCAGGGGACGGGCAGGACTGCAAGCCAACAGCTAGGCCAGTGCGACAAATGCTGAAATGGAAGAATGCTGGAAACTGCTCGGGAGCCCAGCACTTAACCGGAAGGGGCAGGTGGTCACTGAGCTCAGCTAAGGCCAGAAGGGCCGCGGGGAGGAGCGCGGGCACAAGCACGCATGCGCAGAGGAGACTCACAGCGTGTGCTCACCAAGCGGTAGCGCGGGTGCGAGCCGGAGGAAGACAACCACTTCATGTGATGAAGTGTAACCTAGCCACTGTGACAATGGCCATTTGCCTAAGTGCACTAACTAAATAAATGTATGACTAAATTTCCTGTACAACTATAAACAGACAAGCAACTGAAATTTTGGGAATCACAGTGAACCAGTGATGTTTTTATACCAACGAGGACTCCAACAACTGGGAAGCTAGCTGTATGTTACTCAGCACAGCCTCCAGGCCGGGGGAGGCTCAGCGGTACACTGCTTGCCTCATATGCGCAAGGCCGTTGCTTCAGCCCTTACTATCACAAAACAAACAGGCAAAAAACAAAAAACCCTCATTTCCTCCATTTATAAATCTCTGTCCTCAGCTTTCTCTAAGCAAATCGAGACTTTTCTGGCCATATGTCTTGATCTTTTTTTTTTTTTTTTTTTTTTTTAAAGACACTTCCATTTACGTTATTGCTCAGTACAAAATCACCCACATAAGCATTTTATGGCACTTCAATGAGAAGTAATTCCTGGACAAAAGGCTCCAGAACCTACACAATGAAAAGAAATGGGATTTATGTAAAAATTACATGGTATTGAATTTCATCTCTGAGTATGGATGTGTTGTGATTCGTTAAAGCCGAGGTCCTTCTTCTCAACAACAGAGTGCCATATTCAATATTATTACTCCCTGGAAGAAAATTAGGGTTTGCTGAAGTCACGTTTTTTTTCCTTTTTTTGTTTTCAGAACCAGGGATTGAACTCAGGCCCTTGTGCTTGCCAGGGGAGCACTTATTCTACTGTGCTATCGCCTGGCCAAAGTCACTGTTTGAAATCACAGCTTAGCTTTAGTTTACTGGACAGTGTGAAACCTAATGGGGTTGTCCCTTTGCAGACTGTTGCAAAGCAGTAGCTCAATGAATAATAAAATTATTTTACTAAAAATATAGTTTGCTTTTTATAAGACAAAAAGTAGCCTTCTTCAATGGTGTAAAGTGAGAGACTCGACCCAAGAGAGCTAGTGAGTTTTGAGTCCAATGAAAAGCTGAACCTACGAGTGGCTCTCCTGCTCCCTAAGTTAGTTTGACTTCTTAAGAAAGTCTGAACTTGTTTTAAGCAGAGCAATAGATGCTCTTAGGAGTAGAAGCTGTCTGATTGCATCGCACTTCTTTTCTCTTTTCCCCTCGACGACGAGATAGATGTGCAACGTCAGCCTCTGAAAATGCCACGACAGCACGACACGTGGTGCGGCGGAAGGGGCGACGCTGCCCCGAAGTGGGCCGGCCGAGGAAGGCAGGCCGCAGCGCAGGCTCCTTTTTGTGAACAAAGCCCCGGGAGAGGAGGCTAGAAAGGGAAGAAGCAAGTTCGGCAGAGCGAGTTTGGCTCCCTGCTAAGCAACCCCCTGTTCAAACGGAGGTAAAATCTAAGCGAGCTCGGTCCGCGGCCACGCAGGCTCCGCGGCCAGGGGAGCGTCCGCAGCCCGAGCGAGGCCCGGGGCTTTCTGCCTAGATCGGGGGTGTGAAGGCCCGTAGGTCAGCTTTTTCTTCTTCGTCGTCCGCTAGGTATGACCATAGTGAAAAGGGGAGGAGTCCACTTGCCCTCGGTGGGTGTTCTAGTCATTTGCAGCGAGCAAGGCCCTGCTTTCCAGTCTATTTGGTGTCCTGCTGCCTCCAGTGGCCTGCGCCCCGGGAGCACGCGAGGACGCCTTCTGATTGTAACCGGTCGCCCGCGGTAACAGGAAAGCTAAGGTAACCGATGACCGGTCCGCGTGACCTACGGGCAGGTCACCTTCAGGCAGGTCACCTTCAGGGACACAGGCCCCCCAAGGCGGCGTGGCGCTCCTTGGCCGGAAGCCCGCCGTGTCCACCTGAGGGGACTCGGATGTCACGCGTGGGCGCTGCCGCGGCATGGGGGCTTCGCTGAACCCAGACTCACAGCAGGGCAGAGAACCATCGCCTTGGGAGACAGAAGCCCGCCTGGGCCCCGGCGGAAGAAAAAGTCCCACTTGAAAGAAAAATGGCTATTTGAATATTTGTGCCTTAAAAAAGAGTCGCCTACTTTGATGTTCTTTCTTTTCATAAATGAAGAAAAAATAAGTACCAAGCCAGGGAGGAGCTGGGGTCAGGCATATATATA
>NW_004524588.1:26915488-26983496 GCF_000260255.1 Octodon degus | reverse complement strand
ATTTTTAATTTTTCCCCCCAGTTTTGATTTGGGTTACATAGAATGACTTAAAGGAAACAAAAAGTTGCTACAACTGTGATGTGGCATTTATGACAAATGCTTCCCCCTTGCGTGCTCAGACACTGGGCGATGTCACTAGCCATGCCAGGGTGTTGGACAAGGCCGCGTTTCCTGTGCTGTTAACTTGTCAATAAGCATGTAGACACTGCAGCGAAGCACAGGTAAAAAGTTCACGGGGTGGGGCTGCAGGAAGCGCTCTCATGCTACAGGCTTCCGCAGGCATCCAGCTGGAAGTCACTTGGGAAGGAAGTGGGAGGGCGGGACACATGGTAGCAATTTGAAGTGTACAGAGTGCGGGATTTAGGGGCTGCAGCAGGGTGGCAGAGCTTTCTCTCAAAGGGATTCTGCAATGTGGAGCGGTGGAAGGAAGGCAAAGGTGCAGCCCAGTCACCTTGTGCTGGAGCACGGGAAAGAGCATGCCAGACAGTTCCACTCTTAGAGTGGTCTGGAGGGGCTGGGAGCTTCAGTGTCACCAGCTCTCCTGAACCCTGTAGTCTCTAAGATCTGCCTTAGAAGCATCACCAGTGAAGTGGGTTGTTCCTTTCCTTAAAGGGTCACCTAGAATTGGGGGCCTTTTTCTTCCTGGGCCTTCTTCAGCGGTGTGTGCTCGCTGGTCTCTCCTTGCTTTCTGTCTCTCCCAGGGTGAGTTGATAAGCATTTGAATGGCCAGGGTGATGTCTTGCTCATTTCTTTGGCTAACTTCCGCCTCATTCCAGGAAAAGCCTTTCAAAAGTCCAAACAGCGCTCCTGAGCAAGGCCTCTGGTGCAAAGTCCCTTCCTCGGAGTTCCAGGCGAGCCCATCCCTGGCAGCCCTGGCCTGTTGCTTGTCCTTCCTTTCCTGGTGTGATCCTGCCACCCCTCTTGCTGTCACCTTTCTGTTACTGAATCTTCCCCCAAGCTCAGGACGTCTTTCTGCTCCCCCAGGTTATGCACCTTGAACTTCCCAATGCTTCTCCTGTAACTTACTCTTCACTTTCTGTATTTACTCAGTATGTGTTTCTACACGTAGTTTAAAGTTCTGGGAAATCAGAGCATGTCTCTGCCTTTTGCCCCACTATACCATGAGGCTTAGAGGTGAGGCTCTGGGGCATGAGAACTTAACAAATTTTTCAAGTAAGAAAATTAATAGTAACCACCAGGGTGCTCCAGTCTGTGCCAGAAAGAGTGCCAGATACTTGGTGGGTTTTGTGCCACTAAACCGTCCCAGTGCTATGCATTCTGACTACCCCTCTCTACAGATTAGGAAACCAACCCTTAGGGAGTTAATGGCCCAGGTCATCTAACTCAAAATGCTGAAGTTCCAGGCAGCACTCTACCCCAAAGCTTATGACTTTAAATCAAGATCCATCCATCCATCCATCCATCCATCCATCCATCCATGCATCCATCCTTTTCTTCTCTCTCTCTCTCTCTCTCTCTTTCTTTCTTTCTTTCTTTCTTTCTTTCTTTCTTTCTTTCTTTTTCTTTCTTTCTCTGGTCCTACAGATTGAACCCATGGCCTTAGCACTGAGCTACATCTGCAGACCTTTCAAAAAACTTTTATTTTGAGACAGGGTCTCACTAAATTGCTAAACTGTGCAGACAGCCTCAGACTCTCAGGCCTCACAGAGTGTTGATATTGGAGGTGTGCACGGCCATGTCTGGCTAAGCACACTGTTCCCTAAATAGCTACTCAGTAAATGATTTTGCTGGATGAGACTGGGCACCCCGATATATTTTGCACAGTCAGGAAGCCCAGGCTGGGTGATTTGTGAGGTTGAGGGCAGCCTGGGCAACCAACACAAAGAACCTACCTCAAAAATAAAGAAATACTCATTTTTATAAAGGTGAAGTCTTGAGAATATATTGGTTTTTCTCAGTTTGCTACTCTCTCTATAATCTTTACTTGATTTGAGTTCATGTGATTAGAACTATTCCTAATTCTAAAACTCACCTCTACATTCCATCCCCAAGCCCAGTCTCCGCTGCCTTTACTGCAACCTGTGGGCGCCATGGCTGCTGGACGCGAGCTCAGCCAAGGGCCTGGGCTCTGCGCAGAGGGTGCCTGTGCCAAGGCCAGCGCATCCGTGTATGCGCGCGCCAGGGTGGCCAGGGGTCTAGGCCCACGACCAGCTGGCTTCCAGCTCGTTCTTCCTAAGCTATGTGACCCAATATGGCCTTTCAGTGGCTCCCCATTCACAGCACGACAGACTCTAGGTTAGTGTCAAGGCTCTGAAGCACGTCAATATTTACTCCATCATGAAAAGTATAAAATTAGGTCATTGCACAACAGCTCGGTGTGGGACACTCAGCTAGCGAGGTGACTCAGTAAAGGGCGCTGATCTTCCCGCTCAGATCACACATTCCTGGACAGAAAGGTAGGAGTGTGCCCTGTGAAGCACCAGGGAGGCCACGCTTGAAAATGGTGCATACATCGGTCAGGTTCACGCTAGAAGATACCTGTGAGAGAAGAGCACTTCTGATACCCTTCCGATTTTAGGGTGGGCACGGTCGATGAAACGTCTGTGTAAGTGACTCGCATGGCTTGTGAGAAAGTGAAGAAACAGTTTCACAGCAAAGATGCAGGAGCCTAAGCTGTGGAGGCAAGGTGTCTCTAAGCAGGTCCGCTCTGTGCCCGCACACTCATGCACTGCGCTCACTCAGTGTAGATCCTTCCGGCATTTAATAAATCTGCCAGTATATCTTACACCAGGTAGTCTCTGTAAACAAGGCAATATACTTCCCAATTGTATGATTTTGTGTAAGTTAATTAACCTGGGTGCATCTTGGTGGGTTGAAGACAACAGTATTCTCCTCAAACATATTGTACAAGGATTAAGCGAATTAACCATGTAAATACTCAGAGTAGTACCCAACACAGAATAAATCTTCACTGGATTTTAGTTACTATTGCTATTATATTAGAAATAATGAAAAATTTTCACTTTTAATTCGAGTTTCATATTTTATACACTTGATCATTGTTTATCATTTTGCTTGAATTCTAGGTAGAATACAGGCTGAAAGCTTAGAAATTATTAGGATTTATGCCTTAAACCAAGGCACCCGCTTCCCAACAAGAGAGTGTATTTTTAAGAAACTAGAAGGAATGTTTGTGTCAGAGTGGACAGGAAATAGCTTATTTCTATAGCTTGAAATATCTGATTTAAAAAAAATGATTTGAAATATGTTCTGAATACATGACTGATGGATTTAGGAACGCTTAACCACATTAAAAAAAAATTCAAGAAAAGTCACTAAGCAAATTGCTTGGTTCTGTCACCCTTACTCTAAAGCCAACATAAAGGCAGAGATGCGTGTGCTGCACCCCGGGTGGTATGGCAGGCAAAGCTGGGCATATGGATTTTTGCATTAGGTCTTATATACAATAGTGTGTGTGTGTGTGTGTGTGTGTGTGTACATGCACTTTTCTCAAACACTCACATACACACATACATGTACATAGACATGGACAGAAAATCAAGTAAGACAGAGGTCTTAGTGTCGCTTTAGTTTCCCGAGGTTCTTTGGTCAGCCACATAGACACTAGCAAGAGGAATCAGGATTCAGGTCATGCCGCTCCCTGGTACGTGCCAAGATTGCGGTCCTCCCTGGTTCTGGCAAGCTACCGCTCATGTGAACACCCGTAAGCCAAGAACTGTCGTAACATCTAAACCCAAAAAACACTGCTTAACACTCGCAGTAATCATCTGCGGGAAGCGCCATACTCACTTTCTTAGATGGGGAACCCTGAGGAATTTAAGCCCTTTGGGAGCAGTCACAGAGCTAGGGATCAGCACAGTCAGCAGGATTCTTTTGGCTGGCTCAGGAGGCCTTGAGGGCAGGTCTGGTAAGGCATGAGGATCTGGGAATCGAACCACAGCATCCTGAGCAGTCCTGACTGCTTTGTTTAAGCAGGCACTTAAACAACTGAGCTAATCGTTTCACAGCAGAGCTGGTGTTGCTCATTACAGCTTTGCTTGACACTGCTTAGCTTTGGTGTTTAGCACAGGGAAAGAGATTAGGTTGGTTCCTGACTCCCGGGACCCCAAATTCCACTCCCATTTTCCTCTCCAGCCCTTTCCCCCTCACACAGGGACAGGGGACGATGATCATAAGCACTGGGACGCCCTTCTCATGGAGCGGAGCTGCACAAGCCGGGAAGCCAGCGGTTCTTCGGAACTCTGACCCCTAGGAATCAGCATGGCACCTTCCTCGGTTCTGTGTAGCACTGGCTCTTCTCCCACACCCAGACCTTGCTGCTGGGTCATCAGCGCCTGGGGTCCTCTCACTAATAGCCCAGCAGGTGTGGAACGAGTGCTTGTGTGCTGAATAGCCCTTGGGGTGGCATGAACTGCCACCCTGAGGGCACGAGGCAGAGCTCATCACTGCCGAGGATGGTGGTTCTGGAAGGGGAAGGGGGTCGACTTCCTCCTCCCTGGAGGATTCTTTGCCTCCCCCTTGGACCCTCAGCTGCACTGCGGCTCTGGGTGTGTGGGGAAGGGAGACAGAAGAAAAATAAGGTGGATGACATGGAACACACTTTACTTAGCCTTGATCATGTACCCTCAGAACATGTTCTCTATTGATGATGGACCTAATGCTGTTTCCTTTGGTAAGAACTAACCTAAAACGAGCCCAAATTTAGCTCAGTCACCAGGATCAGACTTGAAGGGATGGATTCCATTTGGTAAGGAGTAGGATAACTCCACAGGTCTCTGATGTGTCCAGTGAATACTGGTAAAGCATTGACTGTATGCCAGACACCGAAGAGTGGGAATACCGCAGCAGGTGAAAGCAAAAAGGCAGCGGCTTAAACTCTATTAAGAGTTTAAGGGTGCTTAAACTCTAGTAAGGCTAGACAGACAGTAAAAATCACAAGAAACCTGAATAGTGTGTCCAAAGGTGCTAAGACTTATGGAGAAAAACAAGTCTAGATAAAGAAGAGGGAGGTAGAAAGGGGACTGGAAGTACGAGGTCTCCTAGATGGGCACGTATTTGCTGCATTCTGGGAAGGTGGGTGTGGCTGGGTGGTAAAGAAACAGAGAGCATTGTGGGAGTTATGGTGGGGAGGATGGTGTGTGTGTGTGTGCGCACGTGCATGTGTATACATTCATACATTTAGCTTGCAGGCAGATCCTGTAGGGCTTAGTGATGACTTTGGCTTAGACCTAGGAAGATGAGAAACCAGTGGAGCAATCTTGAGGGCCGACAGGGTAGGGCAGGTATCATTCTTTGCTGATGTCCCTGCGCCATGCAGCAAGTGTCTGACTTGCCTTTCCAATTAGACTCAGCCTTGGCCTTCCAAACTCTCTCTTTGCTGCTAAGCTCCCATCGGATTCCTCCCAGCAGCCATAGTGTCTCCAAGGCCAATACCCGCTGTCCAGTGGGGCCTGACACTGCTTGAGAACCAGCTCTTCATGACACAGACTGCATTTCAGAGGCCTTCTTCCAGCCCACACAGCATGCACTCAGAGAAGTAACAAGGGCACATTTCTACCAGAGCAAATGCGCTTCTTACAGCCAAACAGCACTAGAATGGCAATGTTTCTGTCTCAGAAAGTAAGTCTGTGATGTCAACAATGGTGCTCAAAACACAAAATGATCACATGATCTCCTTACTGAATGCAGGATAAGCAAGAATTCAACAAATAAAATGCTCCTGGAAATTATACCCTATTTGGGATTAAAAAGAATTATCTTAAAAAAAATTTTTTTTAATGTATTTGGTATAGGCTCTCACTACGCAGCTTGGACTCATGGGGATCCTCCTGCTTTCAGCCTCCCCAGTGCTGGGATTACAGGCGTGCGCCACCACACTGGACTCAGTGTCTGGCTCAGCACGCCTGGGGGCAGGGCCACGTGGCATGTGGTACTGGGGGTTGAACCCAGGTCCCTGCACTTACCTAGGCAGGAGATTAGTCTGCTGAGCTATCTCACCAGGCCTAAATCATCTTTTAAATCTGTCCTTGGTAAACATGATTTAGAATATCAAAATTGCTTCAAAGAGTTTTTAAGAATCCAAGAAGGAATAATTATTCAGTGGGGTCTACTGAGTTCTTTAAATAAGATATCTCACATTAATTTGGACTTTAGATTTGAAAATATGTATCTATAACTACCTGCTTTGGATTAGTTTTCATTTCAAACACCTTACACATTTCTAAAGAACTTCAAGGATCGTATTTTGTGAGCATGGGGTTTCAACTTGCGCATCTAAAGGTCTTCCAGACCTCTGCACAGAATTCCCACATGTTTTCCAGGCTTATGGCCGGAGGGTGATGACAGAATCAGATACACTAATAAACAGGGCCCCATAAATCGAACAATGTCTCCCAGGAAATGGGCAGTTTCAAGAAGAAAATACCCACCAATGTTAGGTTTTTAACAAACATCTCCCTGATATTTCTGGTTCAACAAGCTTTCCTCTTACTATAGTTAAATGTCGACAAAGTTGTTACTACTTAATTATCCGACTACCCTGGGTCATAATACTAATGTGTGTATCGTTGCACTTCGGAAATGTTTGCTCTGTTGACTGCACTCATTGTTCCTACAAGAATCGTTAGCTCCTGGGAAGAAAATGACCTCCTGCTGCTTCTCCCTCCTACTGTAAGTGACCTGGGTTGCTTCCTTCTTCATTGCAGACTTTAAAGCCCGCCTTTGTGGAGGTGGCGTCTGCAAATGGGAACTCCCTGTCCCGGCTCGTCACCTGCAGCTCCTACCTAGCTCAGATGTGAGCCAGGATTTCCTGGGGGAAGCCCTGAAAACAATGAAGAGAAGAAAGCAAAATGCTGACTCCAAAGGAGCAGACAGCTAACTTTTCCTCTGTGTCAGGCATTTTAAAAACTATGTACTTTAGCTTGACAGCTACAGACCTAAAAGACAAGAAAAATGTTTCTCTTGTACTTTCTCTTCCTTCTGTTTCTTTCCTTTTTTCTTTTCTTTTAGTCCTTTCAGTTTTAAAGTATTTCTATTTTTAAATTAAAATAAGCAAAGAAAAAGTATCAGACAATCACACTATAACTTTTGAAACTCTAAATACACTGTAAATTAGCGGAAAAATCACATTGCTCAGATTAATTTAGGTTTGCAAATTCACTTTGCAACCACAGGACACGCAGAGGTATAAGCTCGGTGCACACTGTAGACACACCTCACAGAAGGGTGCTGGGCACACAGCCCGACTTTCTTCTGTTGCTTACCTCTTTCTTCACTTATTAGTTTGTTGGTACGTCACATTCTTGGTGCAGCTGAGGCTGGAATACACCAGCCGGGCAAAAGGAGGCATCTACATAGAGACAGCAAAAGGAGGCATCTACATAGAGACAGGCAGGAGGGAGGAAGCAGCAGGGGCTTCAACTCTTTGCCTAATTTACGCGCTCTCATTCAGGCATATATGCAGAATAGTGGAAGAGTCAGAAAAGTATTGTCCCAAGGGATTGGAGCATCCAAAGGGAAAAGGCTTCAGGAAGAACTGTAAGGTCTCATATAAAAGGGTAAGTGAGCTCTCAAACCAGTGGGTCAGAGGAGGGCGGCCGAGCCTGCTGGGGACTGACAGCTGTCAGAGCCCTGAATCCGCTAGCACAACTGTGTGACCGAGGCCAAGACAGAGTGGGTGGAAAGACAGATGCATCCGAGTTGGAATTCCTTCGGGCCCCGCAGCCTGTGGAGACTCCTGCTCTAGGCTGTGCTGGCCAGTGGGGTCTGCTGCGGAGCCACAGTGGCAGGCGGAACTGAGCAGTTCATCCTGCGGACTTAGGAGAGCATTCCAGACTCCCACCTGGGACCCCCAGGCCCTTTAGTGTAAACACCGAGGACTCGCCGCGGCCTGAATTCGAATCCTCAGAGAGAAGATGATGCGAAAATACCGCTCCCTGACAGATTCTGGTTTTGCTTTTGTAAGCCCTCACTTGTACTGAGAGTCTGAGAAGACTCTGAGGTAGTTAGGTGCGCTGCATTTCACGCCTCGCTTTTAGGGGCCCAGGCACCAGATTGCATTTCTCCCAGCTGCATTCACCCGAAAGCCATGTTTTGTGCTGTTTGTCTTGCTCTCTCCGCTTAGGCCCAATGGATAGGAGAGGTTCCGCGCTACACTGCCCCCAGCATTTCTGAAGACCGGCTGTCTTCACAGCTCAATCATCAGAGCAGTCCTAGGCACAGGAAAATCGTCCCTCGAGGCAGCTTTCTGTGATTACCTCAAGAGGCGGGGCCCTTCTGTCATTTAGCTTGTTGGTGGGACCAAATATACCACAAATCCTTTGCATGCAGATTGCTTCAAGAATAAAGAAAACTAAGTTGGTGAGTTTTAAGGTTTTTCAAGACAGAGGGTGGAAGATTTATTCAACCTTGAAATAATTAAAAAGAGTTTCTACAGCAACAGAAAATGACAAGTGGCTGCAGATTTCCTCTGACTCCTCACTGGGCTTCACCATTTTCAGCAGGCCCATTGTGCCTGCTTCCTGTAAGAGCTCTTGCTGCAGGGCTAAGGCCATGTGTCTGTACAGGAGCTGCTGCCTGGAGATGTGTCTTGCAGCCACCAGGACAAGCGCTTACCTACACTTTTCAGGCAGTCTCCTGTGTACAGTACATTGTAGTGCTTCAGTGGGGCTGAACCTGCACCCAACATTGATCTGGAATGAAGAACTCTCTTTCATCTGTGTTCCTACAAATGTAAAGCCCTGGAGTTTTCTTACATATGTAAAAAGAGTCAAGATTCTACTAGAAACATCTCTAAGATTCATACCGCCTCTAAAATTTCCATCCTAAATTCAAGCATTTACATAGCTTAAATAAGTTAAGCTATTTTTGCCTTAAGAACCAGGGTTGCATACGCCAAAGAAGAACAGGAGGGAGACCAAGTTTCTTCAATGTGGAGGAGGTAAGTGGCTGTCAAGGACAGGATGATTTTCTAACAGAACCGCTTCACTGGACAAAGATTTACTATCAAATGAGGCCCGAACAGGACTGCAAGCTGGTCCCTTGCCACTGTGACCATGTGCTTAAAGCCACAGTGCCAAGCTGGCCTCTTGCCCTGCATCGCCAAGGGAAATAGGGCGGATCCCCGGTCTCTCACTTGCCCCTCACGTGTGTTGCCACAGCTAAACTTGTCTCTGGGCGGCTCCACGTCTGTTAAGTACTCATGCACCTCAGTCTAAACCTCAAAATATTGACAACCATAAATTTCCATATTTATATTTCCAATCTGTGAGGACATAAAAAACTATCACAAAACCTAAATATAATCTTAGGGAGCAGACAGTAGATTTAAGTTACACAATGAATCTTGGGCTATGGCATTAATACTGTAATTCTGAAAACCTGAGTTGTGTTATATTCCTTGACCTATAAATCTTTTCTTTTACTTTTGTATTTTGAGCAAATCATCTATTTAGCTACACAAGCCTTTTGTTTGCTTATGTATTCTCATATTGTACATTTGATACCTCTTTTCCTTTCATTTTATTTCCTTTTTGCTAGATGTACACGTGACTGGAGGGGTCATCCTAACTGAAAACAATGAGAATCTACTGGAGCGAAGCACATGTATTGTCTTGGTGACTGCAGAATGGAGTGGCTGGCACTGCCGCCTACATTCTAGTTGGGCGCAGTAAGACAGTAATACTTCTGCTGTCAGAGTAGAAAGTGACTATCTCTGGCTGGGGACTTACTTTCTTGTCCACTGGTAGGGAGCCATGTAGACCACCTAGTGTAATTGTGTTCTGTATCCATTTCTGAGGATGTTTTCACTTGTAGGACTAAGAAATACAGGGTTCGTGGGGGTGAATTTACCAAAGAGCTAAATTTACTGACCTTTAAGGACCATCATTTACTCTGGTTATAGTCTCAACTTTTTAATGCTAAAATATATTTTCTCTCATGAAATTTATGATGACAATGGGCAGTAGTCATTTTTTATGTCTTTATATAAAATGAGATATGAAAATATGTCAGCTATCCTACTATAAAACATAAATATAAAAGATAATTTGATCTGTTTATTTCATTGCAAGGTTAGAAAAACTGACTAAGTGTGATAAACCATCTATGTGAGGTCGCTCAGCTAAGCACTGCCACTAGAGCCATGTCGCTTTAGGCCAGCTCAGATTCTCAAAATACAGTAACATCTGACAGTATGTATCATGCAGCCAAATTCAAAGGGCTGCCCAGAACTGCAGTCACACTGCCCTCTGTTTATAAAACTCTTGTTTGCAATCTTTTTGGTCACATGAGCATTCCAGTTTCCATTTGTGAAATGTAATTTTTCTCTTTAAAAATTTCCAAATTAGAGAAAATGATTAAATATTTACCTTTGAGGGTGATGGGAAAAGTGGATGTAATCAAAACATGTCATATGCATGCTTGGAAATGCCTCATTGAAACAAGATTTTCTGTAAAACTAACAGGCACTAATAAGTTGTATTTCTTAAAAGATCCAGTTCTTCAGGATTCTGGCCTTGGAGAGGTCGGTGTGGAAGAAAGACTCGGCGCCTGTGCACCTCTGGCATGTGCTGCCGCCCCAGCGGCAGCTTCCAACCCGGCTGAAGCCGCTCGCTGTTGCAACTGCATTTGGGTTCTCAGAGTTTACATGCACCTTACACGGAGATCCACTGTGTATGTCGAGAGGAATAACAGCAATGCCAAAGAAATGTGCTAATAGGAGAAGGATTTCAAACAACTTTTGACATTGGAAAAAAAGATTCCTGTGCCTGACATTTCAAGTTATCTTTCTAAATGGCTTCCCGCATTCAATTGGCAAACCCGGAGGGAAGCCTTCACTGTCGTTCTGTTGTCAGTTACGCCAGTCACACCCAGAGTGTCTAATAAGTAATACTGAAGGAGCAGAGGAAGCCATGGAGAAGGGGTAGCTCATTTCTCTTTTGACTGTTCTCCGGAAAAATGAATTAGTTCAGAGCAACAAAAGGAGTGGGTAACAGAAAAATCTAGAGAAAAAACACAATGAGTCAAAACAATCCAAGAAATTGAGTATGACCCCTAACTCCACCCTTGACTGTAAAGTCAGTCATGCCTTCGTTACCCTTCATTTCTGAAGTTCAGAGACTGAGAGTCGGCGCTCACACAGCTGACGCGCAGCTTTCCCAGGAGACCAGGACACTACTTCCTGTTTTCCTCCTGATGTAATATCCCTGGGTGACAATGCTCCGCTTTGGTATTGATATTGTGTTGCCTCGATAGTAAACATAAAATGCAAGGAAATAAGATCCTGCTGACTACTTTTTTATTAGTAAGACTAATAAATCCGACAAGCGGCTAATGCAGTTTTCTGCTGTATCACTAAATGAGCAAAACTCAACCTTGCATTGTTTTTCTTCAAGGAAGCTACACTCGCTGGCCTTACACAGCTCAGCGAAGTGGCTCATCATTACCATGTCTGCCTCTTCCCAGAGGAGGGAGTCTTAGACATGTTCAAAGGTGAAAGAAAAGCGTAAAACCTGCAGGAGCATCTCGAAGTACGCACAAGTAGAAACACCAGCTACAGGTGGAGGGGGAGGATTCTCTCTTCTGCGTTTCAGTTTCCTCCAGGATCTAACATAAACCCTCAGAGCTTCATCAAGTCTCAGTCGCAAATTTCAGGGCCGGAGAGTGCTCATGAGGGTGCTGGGCTCTGGGGGCCGCGGGGGCTGCTGAAGAAGACGCAGCTCCGGAGGGTGTGACTAGCGTGGTGGGGCGCAGCGGGCTGGGGAGTGGAGCGGGGAGGGGATCTGTCTGGCCAGCTTCCTGAAGGAAGGATGATGCTGGAGGGGAACCGGACTGATGAGCGGAGGTTCCCCATCGTCTTTTCAGGTTACTGGAAAAGCCAGTGGGTTTGTGGCTGGGAACGTCCTGCCGAATGTGTCATCTGCTGCTACCGCGGTCCGTCCGCGTGAAGGCGCTTCTGCTCGTGCCACCTGGTGCTCACAGAGCCCCTTTCGAGGTGTCACGGGCTGATCCGCCTGAGCAACCGGCCGTGCTAGCCAGTGTTCTCGCGCGTCCCTAAATCTGAATACTGACAGGAACCTTGGCTGTCTGCTCTGTGGATGCCCCGTCTCTGCCTGTAGAATCGATGAGTTAATACATTCCTCTTTCTCCTTCCTTTGTGTAATGCCTGAGTGAAAGAGACCCTTACTTTTGAAAGAATTACAACTGAAAATTATTCCAAGTCTATTGCTAAGACCCGTGATCTCAGCAACAGAGGTGGAGATGGTATTTAAAATACATCTGGGCCGAGTCTTAGACATGTTCAAAGGTGAAAGAAGGAAGCGTAAAACCTGCACGAGCATCTCGAAGTAGGCACAAGTAGAAACACCAGCTACAGAGAGAAACCAGCTTCCTGTTCCCCCGGCGTTGTTTTCCTACAGTGAACTGTTACAGTGGTCCTACGGGCACTGAGAGGTGGGCAGTGGCGGGGCTGCTTACCCTTCATGGACGCATGCGGTGAGCCCCCCCCCCCCACCACCACACACGTGGACTCCGCTCAGGCCTCGGGAGCTGCCCATTTAACTTCTCACAGCAACTTCCTTCACTGGGATGCGATATGGCCCCTGAGGGAGGGCTCGGCATCTGAATTTGGCAGGGAACCCCATTCCCGTGGAAGTCAGGGCTGCCCTCACACCCCCAAGGAATAGCCTGGCGCGGTTCTCACACAGCTGCCTCCGGCCTCCCTGGAGAATGTGTGCCGTCAAGGTGGACTGAGGAGGGGTCTCCAGCACCCCGACTCTGCAGACCTACTGGCAGCTAGAAACCTCTTCTTACCTCAGAGCGCAAGAGCAGTGCGGATCTTCGGCACCCCAAAGCTCAGCCCTCTTAAATGACGGCGTCTGGCAGGCTTGATGGAGCAAAGCTGTCCGAGTGCAGCCTGCCCTTGGAGTCTTGGAATTCCTGCTGAATTCCTATCCATTCAGACTTGAATCCATTTCAAGTGTTCCAAAAATGTTAAATCACTTTACAATAGCACACTGCACTCTCCCATCACTCCTCCAAACCGAATGCCGCCGAGAGAGAGCAGTGGACAACTCTGTGGGAACGGCTGAGCATCTGCACTTGCAAACTGAAACGGGCAGTGAGCAGGGTGAAGTCACCCTGAGGAGTATCTTCACCAGTGGAAGAATGACCGGAAGTGCATTTCGGCCCAAATTTTCCTTCTTCCTCAGGATTCCTACAGTTTTGCTACATCTTTCTGATCCTGTCTGTCCTTGTAAACTTAGTAAATAGGCACTGTCATTTTGTCACACACGTGGGACGAAGGGCTCTGTGCGCCTGCCTGGGCACTGCCCTAGACAAATCCTTAGCCTCTGCCTCTGGCTGGAGGCTTGCCGCATTGCGCTGAAGCCACCGTGAGCGTGCCGCGCTCTCTCGAGCCAGGTAGAGCTGGTTGACACAGCCGAGTGCTCTGGGGGCCTGGAGACTCACATTTCTGCCCTGTCACGTAATTCTCTATTCCAAACAATAGGTTGCATTCTTGATCCTGCCTGTGCCTGGCTCTGTCAATGCACACTGCACAAATCATGTGAAAACAAGAACGTCCCAGCAGCCACAGCTAGCACTCTAACAGCTCAGTGTCCAGCCTGTGAGGTAAACAGACTTGGTACCGGGTAGCCTGACGACTTAATAACTTTCTTTAAGTTGTGCCTATGGAAGAAATGCACCAGTAGTGCTAAATGACAAATTAAAAATGAACTTCTGGAATCCAACACTTTACTCCTTCTAATTTCCAGCTGTAGGAAAGGACTTTCTACCCCCGGGAGAGATCTCAGGGAAACAGCGAGCCAAACGCTGCAGGAGGACGCTGCGAGGAGCGTGCGTGGGAGCCAGCGTTGAGCAGGCGGCTTGCAGCAGCGCGAGGTGCGGTCCTCGCGTCAGGACGCAGGGCGAGGGGCGGCCGGAAGCCTCAGCGCATGCGTGGCGCATCCGCAGCGCTTCCTCGCAGGCTCATACGCCTGCCTCTAAATGTCCCACTAAAGCAACCACACAACTCAGTTTTATCTTTTCTTTTCCTTTTGTTGGCTCTAGAGACAAGATCTTGCTAGCTGTCGAGGCTAACCTTGAACTCCTGGTCCCTGCGCCTCAGCCCCCAAAGTGCTGCGGTTACCAGGGGCCTTTCAGCGGCTCTTTCACGAATCTTTGTATTTGTGGTGCTTCTTTCCCTTCTACTTACCGTTGTGTCTTGTTTTACAGAGGCGCATCCGGGCACACATCCGGGAACAGGAGCCTGGAACGACTTCCGGAGCAGGACACAACAGAGGGAAGTGTCCTTTCTGGCCCCCAGCTCCTCCTCACCGGCCCCCCTCTGCTCTGGATGCCTGAGGCAGGAGCTCTGTGGGACAAATGCCAGCAACCGAGCTGACTGGCACAGAAGCCCAAGACCGCCAGGGGTAAGTGTGACCCACCCACGTGCTCTCAGTTCTAACCAGATCGGATTGTAGCTGCCCAATACCTAAGAAATAGAGCAATGAAGTACTGAACTCCCCTTTGGAAGTAACTTTGGCAGAATGATAAAACCTGATGCACACGGGCCTACCCACACGGCGCGGCGCTACCCAGAGTCAAATGCCGCACCAGGGCGGGCGAGCACGCTGAGCCTAACAGAGCAGGTATCTGACAGCTTAGCAACGAGCATGGCTACATCCACATGCTCCCAAAGCCCCACGCAGGCCCAGGTGGGGGCCGTGGAGGTGGCTGCAACTAGGGGTGTGACGCTGGGGTCGACTTCCGGTGCCACGACAGGATTAAGGATGGAGCGCTGCGCACCCAGGGCAGGCAGCCTGGTAGGCAGCAGCAAGAGGGCTGCTGTGGGCATCACTGGGAGCTCGGCGCTCGTGGCTTGCTGCCCTGCTGCCTTTGCCTTGCGCCTGCCATGCCCTGTGTCCCTTCTGCGATGCCTCTCTGTCCTGCCACCCTGCCTTGGAGCCAGCCTACTATGACCTGAAGCCTCTACAAATGTGAGCTAAGAAACCTTTGCTACTTCAACTTTAGGGTGTCAGATAATTGTCTCAGCAATGAGAAAAGTAACTGAAGATTGCTTATTAAAGACATGCTGGAGAAAACTCGAGGGCAAGGGTGACACATGTGTGCTCCTGGCGAAGAGATGCAGTAGCCGATGCCTGGAATCATGCAAGCAGGGACCTTGAGTCCAGATCTGCCGTGTGCTAGCCATGTGGCCTTGAACAAGTTAGCACGATGCTGTTCTTAAGCTGTTCATTGTAGGGAGAAGATACTCCTATTTTGCAGGAATATCACGAGAAAGCATGTGGCATATAACAGGCACTCGGTGAATACACGTTCCTGCCTTGTCCCTTTTTCAGTTTCTAGGAACAAGCATGTCATTAGTATGTTATGGGAAATGAATACGTTCCTTCTTGATGTTTTTAGTGTTTTTTTTACATCTTACCACTTCAAACAAGATATGATTTCTTGTTTTTTATTACTGTTGTTATGTTTTTGGCAGTGCTGAGGGTCAATCCCAGGGCCTGTACCTACTAGCTAAGGGCTCAACCAGTGAGCTGTTCTCCCAGCCCTTGGAAGGTCTTAACACTTTCTCTTTCACATACTCTTGGTCAGCAAGCTACCAGCAGATACAGTTGACCAAAGTAAGAGAGTAAATTAACAAGCAGAGAAGCACAAAGGGCCCAGAAATAGAGTCCCATGAAGGAAATGAATGAAGAGGGTTGGCGGGATGGTGGCAGGAGGTGGCGGGGTGACAGCTGTGTCAGCAAGCCCAGCTGAAAGCTCAGAGCTGCTGCTAGGGACGGGGCCCCAGGGTAGCGAATCCAGAGAAAGCAAGAGGGCAAGGAATCACAGCACTCAAGGTGTGCTGAGCGATGTTTTACAGAGCAATTAAATGAAACAGAAGTCATAGCTGGAGATTCAATGAGCTGTCACAAATGAGAAAAAAAGCCCTTAATTCCTGGATAGGCATTATAATTACAGTAGACTGGTCATCTTAGCAATAATATTACTTATCTTTTGATTAATTCTTAAATTAGATACAATTTTAATCTAACCATATGGTGGCAAAGGGAGTGAAGAAGGAAGGGTTGAAAGTGGAACTAAAATCTTTCCATGCTATTCCAAGACATAAAAGAAGCGGCCGGAACTTAATGACCCAAAAGGTAACAGGTGTGCATGCACTTAGCGATGTGATGGGAAATACCACAGAAGCAGCTACGAAGGATGCAAGTGAAGTCTTCAGAGGCTAAGAAGAGTACATGAAGAAAGGCTGGGGAATAGCTTTTGCATTTAGGATTATTTGGCTTTACCAATTATGTGCATGTGTTACTTGGATAAAAGTAAAAATCAAACTTAAAAGTGAGAACAATTTCACTGTAGAATCATAACGTTCAGGCTTACAGGATACAGTGGTAGCAAAGAGGGCAAGCAAGACCCAGTGAGTAGAGGCAGAGCAGTGAGCGACAAGTCTGGGCCCCGACCTTGAGCCTGGGCTCACTCCAGGCTGCTGAGCACCCTGCCACCGCTCACGCGGTACACCTCCTACAGCCGCTTAAAGGCTGCCCAGTGGTAAATTGCTATCCCAGTTGCTAAAGTTTTTTAGGATGATTTTAAGCTTGACCTTGAAGGAAGGTGAAGTTTGTGGGTTTGTTCTCTGTACGGGATGGAGAAGTATAGCCACAGCATAGTGCAAGGTTTCGGAAAGCCGCCCGGAGCCTGCTTTGGAGCGCACACTCCCAGCAGGCCTGGTCTACCTCACACAAGGCCCAGGCGCATCAGCTCATGCCATTCAACTGGTGCTGGACTGAGACATTTTAATGGGCACTTAAATTCTGCATTCCTGGAAGGCCCACAAACCCTGCTCTTGGGTTAAGTGGGAGATGCCTCGGGGAAATCTTGAGAAAGGCAGAGTCAAGGGTAGGGGGCGAGGTGATCTTGCTAAAGCAGTGAAAACTGTTAGGAGAGATTTTTGGAAAAATTATATTCAAAACCCCTTGATGTCAGCTTTCCAGAGAAAAAGCCTATCCTCAATTAAATTTTAACATTTTGGTCTCAGGTTATCATTCAGGTTAATAACAGAAACACCAAAATAAGCAGTGCCACGGTGTCTGTAAAGTTTCCAGTGGAAGATGTCTGTTACGTTGCCTGATTCCTCCAGTGATAAATGCACTTTGGAGCTCATTTCCAGGAAGAGGTTTGCTTCCTCTAATGATTCTGTACACTTTCTTTTATATTTAAAATAAAACAAAACAAAACATCTGCATCCCACTGGGTTTCTTCTGCCTCAGTTGCCCAGATACTCAGAGGTAAAAGGACATTGGGTTTGAGAACTCACCCATGGCAAGTGTCCACCAGCACGTGACTTGCACTGCTTTATGGGAAAGTCATGACTGCAGAGAAACACAAGCCAGTGGCCACAAGCTGCCCACAGAGTGCAAGCCCTGAGTTGCGGCCGGCTTCATGGATTATTTCATGGAAAATTTCAACAGAGCTCCAAAACAGGTGCTGCCCTTCTCATTTCATAGATGACACACTCTCAGGGAATTTAAGTAACTTGGTCTAGGTAGCACATGGCCATTGAGATGGCCATGACATTTGTGGAAATAATGGACAATTTTTCAAAAATACTCTTTATATTGAGATTGATACTAGAAGTTATTCACAAATCATTTCGTTTCCTTTAAGACCACATAGCCCATCACACACACGCGTGCGCAAACACACACACACACAAACTTTTTTGCGCTTTTTTCCTTTCCCCTCTGTCCATGGTGGATACTCAGACACCTGGCTTTAAGAAAGTTTTTATCTATATATCATGGTCCATTGAGGGCAAGGGCTTAACTACAACTTAAGGTAGGAAACAGTGACTGTGATAAGAAATATAAAATGTCGTGAGTTCAGTGGGAGGAAACAGCAACTCCCTGGACCCAATTTGCTGGGAGTTCACAGTGCAGGAGACCACGGAGGGGCCTGTAAGCATTGCAGTGTGAAGTGAGCAGGACTAAAATGTTTCATGCACTGTGGCTGCGAAGGGAAGAACAACCTGCTGTTTCCCAGTTTGAGAAGGAGAGAACAGGGCAAACTGTCACTCAGGGAAAAGGGTGGGAGCTGGGGGCTGGGGCTCCAAGGCACACGAGGACTGTCTGTGAAGATTTCAGAATGGGTGTGCTCAGAAGGGGCCAAGCAGCTGCTGGGAGAAGGCTTTCTAGAGAGAGCTGGTGCTGTAAAGTAGAATGCCAAGGAGTGACTGGATGTTGGCTGCAGCTGCAGTGCCAGAGAAGAGATCTCGCGAGAGCCACAGAAATAACTGGAACTCTACTGAGTTGCCTTAGATTTAAGGAGCAAGCAGAAAGCCAGAATTGTGCATGCATAACATAGCTGGAAAGAAGGAGGTTGAAGGGACTATGACAGAAACTGTAGCACATGGAGATGGGAAAGAGAGAGATGTGGATAATCATGCAGTGGTAGCCGCAAAGAAGCCTGGGAAGAAAGAGAAATTGTGCCCAACACTGAGTGTGTGAGCCTGGACCACAGCAGGATTCAGACAGAGCACCAGGCTGGCAGGAAGTCATTTTTGAAGGATGCTTAAGACTTACATGCTTGAAAACACAGAGGATGAAGAGAATAAAAATGTCGCAGAGTGCAGCCAAGGAAGGAATCTTCTGGAACCACAGCTGAGTTCAGTATTGTTCTTGAGAAGTTGGTTGTGAGTGGCAAGGTAGGAATAGGAGAGGACAGTGCATGATCAGAGATATTTTGAGGCTGACAGGCGCTTCTGGGGCAACAGCAGCTGTGTAACAAAATCCCTGAAAAGGGGGATACAAATGAAGGACATTTGTATCTGTACATACAAAATAGTTCAGATAGATACACAGCTACTTTCTCTTCATTCAATGAGAAGAAAGATTTGTACTAATAGTGTTTGGACAGGATATCCTGTCTGCATCTTATACTATGAATAACCACTACGAAGACAACAATGTGCAATGTATTAATCATTGTAACTGTCCTACAAACCTGTTTTGAAACTGTCCCATTGACATGTTTCTCAATAAAATTAGTAAAAACACAGATACTGCAGAAGTCATTTTGGCCCTGACTTGAGCCCGCCCCAGGAGCTGTGTACTGCAGTGGTATCTAAGGAGCAAATCTCTTCAGTAACAGCAACATGGCTGAATTAAGCACCTACCGTATACTACATGCAAGTTCTACCTTGTTGAAAAATAACCCAAATACTTTTTCTTTCACTTTTCCATTGACATCAGGATAGCAGAAAAGCATCACCTAGCATGTCCCTGATAACACGCTCCCAATTAACTCTGGCTTGTGTCATTCCTCAGCTGCAATGGGTTTGGCCACCACCAAAGTGCCACTTCAGAATCTTCCCTTGCAGGTGGGCCACAGGTGAGGGGATCCTCTGGGCTCCAGGTCTGAGAACAGAAGCTGGAAGCACCCTTCCAGAGGCACACAGTGCTCTTCCTGCTGAGCAGCACGGTGCAAATGCTGGGTCCTGCTCCTTTATAAGGAGGGCAGCTGTCGGTGTCCTTAAATCTCCAGAATGGGAGAGAGCGTGAGGGGTTGGTGAAATAATTCATTACATAGAAATGTGTTTTGGGTCTCAAAACAGAGAAGATGGGCTGGGGATTGGAAGACAGTGATGAACAAGACAGACACAATCCCTGCCTTCATGTGACCTGCAGTCTAATTAAGGAAGATCCAATCACACATAGATAGGTGATGGAAGACAGGTACTACAGGGAGGAAGTGGAGTTAGGAATCACAGCCAGTACGATGGGAATTAAGCCAGATTGCAAGGGGTCAAGGAAACCTTCTGGAAGAAGTGACACCTTAGATAAAGAAAGCTTGGAGTCTGGTTAGTTGAACAGCAGAGGCATTGTAGGGAAAAGAAACAGAATATTTAAAGATTTAGGGGTGAAAGAAAGCACAGTACTGTTTGAGAGTTGGAAGATGTTTATTACAAAGGAAGTGAAGAACGGAATGCATATGCGCTGGGCAAGAACAGACAGAATAGAGAGAAGGGTTGGAGTCAAGAGAAAAGGAGGGTTGGGAATGAAAGACACAAATCAAGAGAGTTTGGCAAGAGCCCTATTATTCAGGACTTCATTAGCTATATAAGGAGCTAGAATTTATCCTCAAAAATGAAGACCATTTAAAAGTCTCCAATAGCTGAATATCATGGCCAGGGTTCTCCTGTAGAATGCTCCCCTTTGCTGCACTTTGGCAAGACTGAAGGGGGCAGGCTGATAAGCAAGCTTGTGAAAAGAGAAGGGCACGCAAGAGCACTTCTCGACGAACTTGCTCACGAGCACACCCACTCAGACGCATTAATCTGGACGGGAAGACAGGCCTGGCAGCTCGTCAGCCCGGAGGCTCCCAGGCCACAGGCCCTCTCCAGGAACGGGCTCTTCCTTCTCACTGGCACAATGACTCCAGTGACTTGTGCTCCTATCCTTTTAAGGCTCGTGTTGGCTGCGGAAGAGGGGCTAGTTCAAAGGAGAAAGGTGAAAGAAGGAGAGACAGAGCTGAACAAAGCCTAGAGACGGCAGGGCTGTGAGCCAGAGACCGGGACAGGGCACTCATGGCTGTGCTCACCCACAGACCTGTGGCCGCCAAGAGGGAGGCCAGATGCCTTTCTGTGACTCATGTTTCCTGAGGGGGTAGCTGAGTTTAAGCCCTGTAAAAAGCCAACTGGAAAAATGCTTATGATTCAGGGTGGAGGGAATTAGCAGAGGAAGAAAAGTAAACAGGTCAGCTCCCCATTCTTGTCTTCCTTGGAGACCTTGAAAACTTGATTTTGCAGGATGCGTAGGAAAGTAGTCATCGGCTTCCCTCTGTTATGCCCAGCTCAACTTATTGCTTGGAGAATGCAGCACTACTTTATTGTTCAGATTCATAGCACCAGATGAGTTTCTAATTAGTATCCAGAAAACTCTGTGTGCGTGCGTGCGTGTGTGTGTGTGTGTGTGTGTGTGTGTGTGTGTCTGCTTACATGTGAATTTGGCCTCCATTGCTTGAAGCACAGTGTAAAACACTAAGGTGACTCACTCACATTATACCTCTTTGATCTGATAGTGTAAACATCTGTACAGCCTTTTGTTTCAAGCCTAGAACTCATAGTAAACACCTTGTGACTCTCAAGTCTTTGTGCCTGACATTAGTTAACCATTAAGGTACACATTTACTGAGTACTGCCCTGGCTAACCAGGTTCTTGCTTCCTTTGGATTTCACCAAGAGAATCTTCCACCTCATCTGTGAAACTGATAACAACTGACACCTTGTTAGAAAACTCAAAACTAATTAGAATGGGTGCAAAGGGGGTGGTCTGAGTAACCTACGCTAATGCGCGTTACAGTTAAATAGCTGCCAGATTCTCCACCAACCCTCCTGAGTCTGCATCTCCAGGACCCAGTCTGCTCCTTAACCAGGCCTCCTTCCTTTCCAAGCTGGAAGCCTGCCTTTCCACAGGCCGCACTGCCAGCCAGGGCGTCGTCATATGCACACCTCCGATGGATGAGGCGCGCAGACAAGGACTTGGGAAGCGAGCCGCAGAGTCCCCCTCGCTGGCTGCGTGTTGGCATTCCAAGGCTGCCGCGTTCTTGGTGCTGCATTTGTTTCTCTATTGAAGAACGCAGAAGTTAACTGTCGCTTCATGATAATGCACTCTGTTGCGGTCTGAGCTATCTGCACACTAGAACAGAGCAAACTAGGAAAAATGGAATGCACAGAAAATTGAGTTCTAGTCTATTAAAAGCTAAAATAGTACGTTTAAAATTAAACTTTCTGACTTAGGGGAAATGACCCTGTGATTGTTTGCTCACTTGCCACAGAAAATGGATTGTTAAGGATGAAGCCATGGAACCCACAGAGCCAGTGGGGATCTGCGGGTGCTAGACGCCTCCTTCAGGCGAAAGCTCGCTGAAGGCAACGACCATGCCTTCCTCGTGTTTTTAAATAGATGGGCACAAGGTGATGTTTTAATCTCTTAATTCCAAGTTTCTGGCACACTGCGGAAGCTCAGCACATTTTCATCATATGAATGAATGACTGTGAGAATTATGGCTTTATCCTATCGTGAAGCTGACAGTGCCTCTGATAGGTCTTAATCCCTAGTGGATGATGCTAAGGAAAATTAAAACCAACAAATTTTCTTTCTCATTTAAAAAAACTAAAAAAAATGACAGAAATTTTTGCTTTAAAAATCATTTCATATAGTAGATACTTTTCCATTTTTATTTGGGATCACATGTACCAAAAAGCTCACCAGCAAATTAGCCTGGTAATGAAAGCAGGATAAGCCTAGAATACAACGGAAATAGTTTAATTTTAAAATGCTCTCTTGATGATTTAATTTTTTAAAAAATGTATCTTAGTACAGGGACTACAGGGGCTCCCTGCACAACTCAAACCGCAGCAATCCTCCTGTTTCCAGCCTCCTCAGTGCTGCGATGACAGGTGCTCAGTCTCTAACCTGCCTCAGGACTGAGGGGGGCCCAGCACGGCTCCAGTCCCTGTGCCTGTCTAGGCAGGTGCTTCAGTCCGCTCAGCTATTTGGCTGGCCCTTCTTTAATCTTTAAGTACTTAAAATTTTATTATGTGGCCCCTTACTGCACCAAGACCCCACCTTTCCTCAGTTGTAGCAGGGACTCCAAGATGGTTCCTGTCATAGAATGGGTCGTAAACTTTTTCCTAAATGAATGAGTAAAAGCTATTGCCAGAGTTAAGAATGAAGCAGAGCCCGCTGCGTCCTGGAATCTTCAGCAATTGCCTCTGGTACAGCAGACTACACAGAGCTCAGAGCCCTGTGGATTCAACGTAGTGCATTGGACTTAAGATCCTTCCCTGTGTCAGAACTGACTTAAATATTGCCTCAGGTAGTGACTTTACCTAGGAATATAAAAATTAGTGCAATTTCAAACATGTACTACCAAAAAGGCTCTGGCACGTAATCCAAAGAACTTCTGTTTCTTTAATTTAGGTAGTGTAGTACTTAGGTAGCACAGTATAGCTTAGATTTTAAGAAGGGGCTAATTACTAACTATAAATCTAAGCAGAAAGTTTGACCTTTGGGAGCCTCAGGGTCTTCGTCCGTAAATGCACTGACAGTATTTACCGTTTAGATCCTTTGTACATGGCACAGAATTGGTGATACTGTTAAAACATACAAAACAGCAAAATGCACAAAATGCCTACTGCTAACTTTTCCAAGTAAGATTCTTTGGTACCGACTGTATTAGCACACCTATCTGGACATTTGCTCTGTGTTCTTGTCTAAAGCATCAATTTTCCTGCAGCATTTAAAACCAAAATTTTCTTGCCTTTGTAAACTTATAATTGATGAAACATTAAAGATAAAGTGAAAATGTGAACATCAGCCTGCATTAGCCTTTGTCCCTCTTGTCAGGTGAGCAGTAATGGAAGCCACTGACCGTGAGTCATCTGCGTTCACTGCCTTTCAGTCCCACCTGCACTCCAGAAGTTGCCTTTGGTGAGAGGGTCGTCACCGTCGGCCTCACTCTGGGATCGAAATATAGTGCCTGTCTCTGGGCATCTTGGCTTCCTCGTCAGCCCTTTACGCTCCCGACATCCTCCTCCTTGCTTCGAGCCTCTAACCCCAAATTCTGGCCCCAGCCTGACTGTAGGTCTTTCAGCCATCCGCTAGCCTCCAACTAGCATGGCCTGGATGCCATGTGATGGCAAAACATTGGATTCAAGATTATTTTCCCATTTCAGAGCTGATGCAAGGTTTCTGTCTCCTTTCAGGCACTTTCACTTGAGTAATAACCAAATTTAGAAGCATTGCCAGTATATATGAACTACGGTAATTCCATTGTAGCGCCACTCCACCATTTAGAAAACAAATTTCTGAGTGTTCATCTCTAAATCAGATATATGCCAAATTACCTTAAAGAAGTAGGGAAGAAGGCGTTGGGACACTTGCTTAATTTACCCTCAGGGTTGACATGGAGTGGCGAAGATAAGTTTGCCTAGGTAGAGAGAGTGGGGGAGGTTCATGGCGGAAGAGCTTGGCTTTAGACTAAGGAGGAAATGTACAAATTTATGTTTCAGTCATAACAAACATTCATTCTCTGGCTGCGTTCCCTCCCAGAAGTTTTAGACATGGAAGAATTCTAAATCAAATTCAAAATCCACTTGGTTGCATGGATCTAATGTGAGAACAATTTTATACTTTAAGTGACAATGATATAGCTCTGAAGTAGATCACGTTTTGGTTCAGGAGTTAAGAACTTTTGGGCTGAACCTTCATAAGCTCTGAAGAGTCAATATTCCTTTACACTTTAATGCCCTATAATAAACATTTGGAGACTTGAACCTGAAATTCCCATGCTGTATCCCTTTCTTGTACTCCCTCAGCTCCCTCAGCTCAGGACAAGAAGAAAATCATAGTCGGAAGGTCTCTCTGTGCTAAGCTCCAAAATCCTAGTGAGACAGAGTCCACCGAGGACCTCTTATGAAACACCAAATAACATGCGTTCTAGTCAGAACAGGAAACAACAGAGACACCTCCAGCAATCTGATTATTCATTCCTTGGGCGGCCTGCGCACCACCAGGAACAGCAGTGGGTCCACAGGAAAGGCAGGCAGCACGGGAGCCCCCAGGTCAGCTTCCGCCTCAGCACACAGACCTATCTGGCTTCGGAGCTCTGCAAGACGAGTTCACCTCTGTGCATCTGCTCAGCAAACCGCCAGTAACTGATCAACCTACTCCAGCTACCATTTTGCAGCAGACAGCCAAGATCCCCACCATTTCCAAGGCTAAAGTTCTCCAGTGAGCAAATCTCATAGTGAATCTTCCTATGTTTGCTTATAAAATGAGTATAAGAAACAGAAAAAATATTGACTAGCATTTTTTTTTTTACTTATGCATTTGGTACAGGGTCTCACTATGCAGCTCGGAGTCATAGTGATCCAACTGTTTTCAGCCTTCCCAGTGCTGAGACTACAGGCATGTGCCACCACGCCCAGACTCAGTCGCTGGCTCAGTATGCCCTGGGGGCGGGGCTGGTGGGTCATGCGGGCCTGGGGATCAAATCCTGGTCTCTGCACTTGCCAAAGCAGGCTTTTAGTCCACTGAGCTATCTTGCCAGGTTTAGCATTTTTATTTAAAACACTTTGTTTGATAAATGTAAGAGCTGTCTAATCCCAGTCCCTTCTCCTACCAATCATTTTGGCCATGAATAACAGATATTTACCTGATATTTACCCAAGAACATATACTTTTACTCTGTACCACAGACTGCAGCTTTAAAACTACTCTAAATTGAGAAGTTAACATTACATTTAACGAAACCATTAGAACTAGAAAAATCTTAGACATATGTATATCAAATGAAAGCTGCTTCTCAACACTGTCCTCCTGAGAAGCAGCTCATTTCTTTAATTTCCTTCAGAGAAACTTCATACACTACCCTGGAAACGCAGCCTTGTCATGTGCTTATTCCTTGCCTGGGACCCCCAGCCACATTACCCAGTTTGATTATTTAAAAAAATCACCCTGACAAGATGACTATTATTGTTTTGGTAGTAATCTGTCCAGTGCTGCGTGTGCACTACAGACAACCAGCACGCAGACTCCACGCCAAGCAACAGCACGCGACGGGCACGTACACCCCTCTACAACGATTTCTTGCAAGAGGGCAACACTTCAGTGCAGAGCCTTGGTGTATTTGTGGAAATGTCAGACACAGGCCTTTGGAGTCAGGCCCTAGAGAATCACTGGCCCAAAAGGGACAGTGCTTAGTTCACCAAGCTGGGTACGTTTCGGGCCACTGCCAGCTTGTGTAGCAGCCTTTAGCTTGGAGTGCTGACGCCACTCTACTACTTCCTACATGCTTTCTTGTGGCTATGAACAATGTCCTGGCATCAGATGCATTACATGTGCTGGGAGATATAAACAAGAGCCCAAGTACTGGCAGCTGATGCTGATTTGGCCTCCAGCACGCATCGGTGTGCTCGGATCCTGGAGCTCGGGGGAGGCCAAGCGGGCAGGAGAATGTGTACATTCCCGAGCCAGCAGTGCACCAGGAAGCAGGACAGCTGTGGTTGGAGGTGGCAGGAGGCTCTCATGAGGAGCTGAGGGGACACCGAACGGACGTGTTGTGTTCCCAGTTCAGGAACTGTTGCAAACCGTGTGTTTTTGTTAGCCCCAAAATATGTATCATCAAGAAGATCAAATATCAAAATTTTCTCAAATTTACTTCCTTTAACATCTCTGATGGTTAGAGAATTAAGATTTTTTAAAGGTCTTAATTCTATATACAGATTATATTAATAGGGCTCAATAGTAGAAGAAACAACTTTTCATAGTTCTCACACAGGTCCTCCCTCCCCCCTCCTCCCCCCTACCTATGTTCTTCCTCCCCCCCTCCCTCCTCCCTGGAGGAGGCTCTTCTCTCACATTCCCTGGATTAGGGCTCACTTGCATGTACTCTGGACTCATGCAGTTATCTCTTTATATTTTCCTTATACTTGGGTAAAATAAAGCTTTCCTTAATCTTAAACAAAGTCCGTAAGGTAACCATAGACTATTTTCTCTGTGGCCATGTTGGTCTGATGCTTCAGCAATTACTCAGACATGATTTTCTCCAGAGGCCTTTCCTTACCTCCCCGTGTTGGGAAGATACCTAGTCGCTGCCTGCACACTGGCATTCTTTTTATCTAGTATTAAGATGATAGTTTTAACTCTCCAAACTGGGTGATATGGGGATTACATGTATTTAGGGCCCACAGCCCACAGGCTCCACAGGGAGCCACGGCGGGATCTACTCTGCCAGGGTGGGTACTGTGACATTGCCGTTGGTGGGTGCAGTGTGGGACAGTCATTTAATCCTCCTGATATCACTGCTGGCTTCACTGCCATACTCTGCATTACTCACAACATCCTACAAGTGATTGGAACTCACGGAGTGGATGTTGACTTAGTGACCAATCCGACAACTGGATGTCACTAATGGTGTCAGTTATAGTACAACAGTTTTCTCTTATTTTGCACAATAACTAAGCATTTGATCACTGAACTTCCCAACAACAATAATGCTTTAAAAGGAAATATGAGCCCTGGTCTTTAGATGCTGCAAGAAAACCAGGTTTAGTGAGGTGTTCCTAAGAGTACACGAAGACCACTGCTGACTTTGTGTCACTCACATCCCAACACAAGCACAATGGCAGCCAAGGCATCTGGACAAGTGAAATGGCCTCTGGGAAGGCTGGGTTTGCAAGTGTGCAGTCCTTACCTGTCTGTGTGGTTGGGAGACTTGATATCCCAGGCCCGCGATAGATGGATTCTGTATTTTCTGAAGCAGGATCTTTTGCTGAAGAGGCAAGGGTGACCTTAGCAAAGGCTGAGTGGATAAAGGTTGGGTGAGCTGGGACAGTGGTGGTTGTTGCTGCTGTTGCTGCTGCTGCTGCTGCTGCTGCTGCTGCTGCTGCTGTTGTTGTTGTTGCTGCTGCTGTTGTTGTTGTTGCTGCTGTTGTTGATGTTGATGTTGTTGAGCTGAAATAGAGCTCTGCTGCTGCTGTGGTTGTTGCTGCTGTTGTTGCTGCTGCTGCTGCTGCTGGTGATGCTGTTGTTGGGTGTAGTGCAAAAGAGAAGGCTTACTCTGGGAAGGCAAAGCAGAAGGCAACTGCTGGTTTGCTTGATCTGAGTTAAAATGGAACAAAGGCTTGGTGCTGCCATGACGGGGTTCCAGGGATGGATGTGGGTTGTTAATAAAACTTCGACTGAGATCCTGAGGCTTGGGCTGCATGAGTGCATCCAGGTGCCCACCCTGGGCCGAGGGGCTGGCCTTGTACATGTAGGTAGCCATTACTTTCGACTGGTTACTGCTGCCTGCTACCCCAGGCAGGGGGGATCCCTGTGGGCTGAATGGCTGCTGACCAAAGGAAGGACTGGGGATTTTCTCCTGCCCAAAGGGACCTGGAGACGGCCCAGCAGAAGAGGGCAAGGATGACCAGCTGACAGGCTGGTGCTGCTGCTGGTGCTGCTGCATCCGGGCATGTTGCTGACGATTGGCAGCTATCTGCTTGAGCTGCTGGGCATGGGATACTTCCTGCCAGTTTGGCAGAGCTCGGTTTGCTCCTGACGCTGTTTGAGGCTGAGCCTGGTTCTGGGGGACAGTAGGGATGGGTGATGAAGTGGAGAGGGCAGAGCTGGCCACGGAAAAGGCAGGCCCCGTGGATGGGGGCCTCAGCTGCGGGGAGCCCGAAGGGCCCTGAGTCAGCCCAGGTGAATATTCACTCTTGACGACTATCTTCTCCACCGGCAGAGGTGGCCTGGGAGTGCTCCTCTGGCTCTGCTGACCCAGCTCGATGCTGAACGGGTCATCCTGCTTTATGGTGGCATTGATCATGGTCTCCAGCTCCAGGTCGGTCATGGGAGGCACGGACATGCTGGTGAGCTCATTGAACAGCTCCTGCAGCTCGGGGTCCATGAGCTGCTCCCCAGGGTCGTCTCCATACCGGCTGCTGAAGAGACTCTCCTGCGTGCCCCGACTCTCCATGTGTTTACTGCAAGACAGAGTCTCTCCTGGCTCCTTTTTTACCTCCTTCAAGCCCATGTTAAGCATGGCATTGCCAGGAGAGTGTGCGTGTGGTGGTAGTGTGGTGGGCTGCCTCAGGGCTGCCTGGTTCACAGGCAAAGCTCCTGACATAACATGACTCTGCCCGTTATTTACTGGGAGGTCACCTTGTCCTGCACAGAGGTTCTCCCCAACACGGATTCTTTTGATGTCAAGGAATGAGCTGTCAACAAAGCCGTTGGGCCTCTTGCTGTTGGCAGGAGATGGGTTAACCACCTGCTTTCTTTTCAAGGAACCCTGGAGCTGAAAGAAACGAAACAAGAAGTGAGATATTAATCCTATTGTATTATAAATCAAAAGCAATATTCCGTAGGAAAACAATTATCTTAGTTACATTTCTCTCGTTACTGGGACAAAATACTCAACATTCAAAATTAAGGAAGGAAAGGTTTATTTGGCTCAGTTTGTGGAGGTTTCAGTCCCTACTCAGCTGGCTCCCAGGCAGAGGGGCACGGGGCAGAGGGCAGCAGCTCATGGTGATGGAAAACAGCAAGAGCAAAGGGAGGAGCGGTGGCTGTGGCAGCCCGCAAGCCTCTCTCCTCTCCTCACATCTGTGTGCAAATTATCTGCCCCAGGGAAGGTGCAGCACTCACTCCCATAATCCCAGCATTGGATCGATCATGAATTAATCAAACTCTAGAAGCTGCCCCAGTGACTGCATGATGCTTGGGGGGACGGACAACTAGACACAAACCATAACAGCAATATTCAATTGTTTTTTCTATTTACACGTAAGATGCAGTAAAAAAATGAAACTTCCAAGTGGAGCACAATCTAGAATATAATGGAACTTACAGGGACACAAATACCCCTTGCAGAGCAGGTTGATTAGGTAGAGGTGAGTGCTTTCCATGAGTGGCCCACAGCTTACGGCACGAAATGTCCTCCAGCTGCATAGAGGTGCTCACCCCGCCCGAGACTGCTCACCAAGGCGCACGTTCGTCCCGGAGGAGGCCTCCGTACTGCACGTGCGGCTGTGCGTGGCTGCAGCACACGCAATATGGACCACATCGGGAAAAACTAAAATATCTGAAGCTTAGATGAATTTCTCGTTATTGTCTTTTTTCCCTCACAGTTTCAACCCTGTCCTCACGAGTATCCTTTAAGTAAATAACATTGTTCTCAGTTCCGAGTAGGTATAATCTGTTCATTTTTAATTTTCTTCTTATCATTCCAGGTCTTTACATTCTCGCCCATAGTCAGACAGGCAACAGCACACACCCCGTCACGATGCAGGCCTGTGCCACGCCCTGGCCATCCCCAGGGTCCTTGTCATTCTACCGAAGATGTAGGATGCCTCTGCACGCTGCCCCGGCCCCTCCATGCTCAGAAGGGCAATGCTGAGTGCGTACACAGAAGCCATGAGATCAGCACTCACTGAAGAACACTTTCAGCACAATTTTTCTTTAGTCTGTACAATTTTCTTTTAGTTTGTCTGTACAACTGGGACCGGGGTTTTGAGAGGTGGCCGGTTCCGCACTGGTGTTAAGAGCTCAGGCTCTGGATGGCTTACGCCAAGTTACAAGTGTCCCTGAGTGCTAGGTGGCCTTGGCAATCCACTTATCTGAGCCTGTTTTCATAATGTGGAGATGGAAACAATAGCATTTGATGCAGAAAGCAATTAGATAACACATGTAAGTGCTCAGCACTGTAATGGTTGCAATGACCACTCAACAAATTATATTTCACAGGACAAGTATGCTTACAACATTCTGGAAGCATGCCTCCAAATAGCACCTTTTCAAAAAAATGTATTTGGCACATGGTCTCAGGATCTCACTACACAGCTGGGACTCCTAACGATCCTCCTAACAGTACATGTTAAGAGTTTTAAATAGGGATGCTTTTTTTCTTTAATCTGCATGTGTATTCCATTAGATAGGCACTATTATTATTTCATAGGTAAGACACTTGCTAGGGTGATAGAGCTAATAAATGGCAGGCCTGGGCTGTAAGCTAAGGTCAGGGTGGCTCTCTGTTGTTTCCCCTCGGTTCTTTTAGGATGAGCTTGTCCTGGGCATGGCCCCATGTAGCAGGGACCAGGCAGGGACAGCAGCACTTACACAGCTTCGAGCTCAGGTAAAATCACAGAGAACTGGGCATAGCCAGGCTGCTGCCCAAGGCTGAGTATGAACAATATGTTTCCTTTCATCTCGCTTATCAATGTCTGTTTTCATTCCTTATCCTTACAAGAAAAATATAGCTAGGGCAGGTGGGTATTTCAGGAATAACAGGCTTAACCTTCTGCAATTGCCACTTAGCAACCAGAGAAAGGAACCTGACCCAAGCTGGGCCAGCCAATCCCTTCCACAGGAATTGTAGACATGGGAAAGGAAAATCGGGCTGAATGGTGTTTTCCAAAAACATTTCAGCTGCTGTTCTGTTATGTGAACCGCAGCCATCTGCAGAAAGCAAGCGGAAGGAGGCACGGAGGAGGCCCACGTTCTGGCAGGACGTCAGGTGGGCATCTGCCTTTTTATTTGATGCAGGACAGGTCTTCAAAACAAGTTCTGTTTTCCTGAGTTAACGGGTGCCACGTCTCTATTATTTTGACCAACAGTTCTTGCGGCCATCGAGACTGCAGTTCCGTGAGGAACACACAGGGGGCACACTTTGTGGCCGGACCTGAAACCTCCTGCATCGCCTTCTCTGCTGTCTCTGTGAGTTAGTGACTTCTGATCTCATCTACTTATCGGCATAGACAACCTCATCACAGAAGAATGTGAGCCACCGCCATGTTCAGCAGAAGCTCACGGCTGCCCGTGTGCGTCCTCCCGGGTCAGGGAGACGGCAGAGCAGAAAGACGCAGCCGCTGACTGCTCTGATTTACGCCAGCCCCGCCGAGGTTCTTCCACATCTAGTAACGAGCACACAACACAGTGCATTCCTTTCAGGCTCAGGTTATCTCCCTTGATTTCTTTTCCACCCTTTGAAGAAACCTGTTCTGCCAGCTTCTCCCACCTCTTGGCCGCCGCTCCCTGGGCAGGGGGCACACGCGAAACGCTCTAAGCCTCTCCTCATGCCACCAGCGCTGCAGGGGCCGGACGGCGAGCGACGGCTGCGGCAGCGCGAGGAGCACGGCCCGCAGGCAGGACTACGGGCTCGTGCGCGGCGTCCTGCTCAAGTCTTTGTCCTGGCAGTCTCACAGATTCTGGGGCCCACAGAGCTCTCACACCCTCAAGGCTGGTACCATTTCTACCTTTCGCCTATTCTGGGAATAAGAACAAACTGAGGCTTACAGTCTGAGTTTCTTTTCCAGGTCATAGTCAGAGTAATCAATGAAACCAGGAATCCCAACACACATTCCCAGGGCAGAGGCTGTGCTCACAGAAAGTGGCACTGCTGGTACGGACAGGTGGACGCTGCTGCCCAGCACCGTGGCCTGAGCCCGGCTGTGTGCTCACACCCGGACCCTGCCTTTCACTTGCTTCGCCACTCCAGGCTACGTATTGCACATCACAAACACTGGGCCGCTGTGCTCTCCTTTATAAATGGCGTTACCTTCGAGATCACTTAGCTGCCCAACAGCCGTGAGGGGCTGCAGTTTGCTCTTACACGTGGTCTGTGAGGTCCCCGCCACGCGGAGGTAGAGGGACTGGAGGGAAGGACAGAAAGTGATATGCGTTTCTGTTAGGATAGAAGACATCCTACAAAGCCTCCCCTGGTGTCACATTTTAGCAAGTGAGCTGGGGGCACACAGTGTCGGAGGTAGGCTGCGTTCTGCCTTCTAGAAGTTTATAGCGCTAGATACACTGCCAAGACTCACTGAAGACACAGATGTGGTAAGTACAAAACGGCTGGCACAGCACAATCCAAATGCTTCCCAAAGCGTACCCTTTGCTTTGAAGTATTTCCTTGCTGGACTAGGGTACCTGCATTGGGTACGTGGTTCTGAATTATGGTATAGCAGTGGTGGTGACACCAGGGCCCATTTGTCACCAGTGCTGCTGCTGTTGCTGAAAGCTCAAAAGGCTCACCATGAACGGCACACTGCGAACACTTTAGAAGCAGGAGAGGAGGAACAGAGCGAGGCCTTGCTGCCTCGGTGCGAAGCGGCCTTCGGAACATCCAATGCTGACCTACCAGCACAGGAGCAAGCCCCGAAGGGAACGAGTCTCAGTCTGAAGGACGGGTGGAGAAGACATGGGTTTAAATAGGAAAGGGTGCATTAGGAACGCAGCGGTGGGAGCCCACGCTGTGGACCTGTGGAGTGGCTCGGGCACAAAGAAGACAGCAAGAAGGGACAGCGTCCGCAGTCACAGTACAGGAAGGGAAAGGCACTACAGGTCCCCGGGGCCAAGAGCCTGGCAAACTCCAGGAAACGGCTCATGTCAGGGAAAAGGCTCAGGGAATTATCTCTGGACATATCACTGCCTGCCCCAGGGCACAGTGAACACAGCATGCAGGGCCACATCAAAATATATTACTTTAGAAAAACAGATTGAAAATGAGCATATAGCTTAATGTGTTAATATAATGTTGATTTATTTACACTTATAGCAACCCAATAATAAAAAATAATTTTAAATCATTTGTCCAATCTTTTGCTTTCAAAAGCAAGAACACAAAAGGTCCATGAGTGGTTCTCACCTAATAACTACTATGCCTTGAGTGCTTATTCTAGAAAGGGGGCTGATGTGTGGAGCCTCATTTAACCACTCGCAAGCCTCGGAAGCAAGCGTTCTTACTCGTTTGTAAGTTCAGACACGGAGGTGCCCACAGCGAAGATGACTGCATAGCAACAGGGGTAGGAGGCCAGCCCAGGCCACTGTGGGTCGGGTCTCAGTCTGTAGTCTGTAGCTGTTCACCTCACTGCCTGCTCCCCTCCCCTCCTCCCCCCCCCTCTCTCTCTCTCTCTCTATTTTAGGACAGGCTCTACAGGTTTTCACTATGTAGATAGAACTCGAGGCGATCCACCTGTGTTTAGCCTTCCAAGTGCTAGGGTTACAGGCGCGCACCACCTCGCCCAGTCTCAAATGTCTCAGCGTGCCCTGGGGGCGGAGCCGGCAGGCCACACCAGGGATCGAACCCGGCCCCTGCATCTAACTTGCGGCTAACTCCGGCGCTGCGCCTCCTGCTTCCTTTTTGGCTTTCACCTTGCACTGCTCTGGACAGAGTCGGCACAGAGGGACGGAGGGAAAGAGGGACACAACAAAGGAGACACACGGCACCCCCAGCACAAAAGCAGAGCATCAGGGCTCCTAGGGACGGATGCGTGGACAGTGCGGTGATGTCGCCGGCTGGAGCCTGGGCATGACAGCTCAGTCCGCCACCCTTCAGGCATTAGTATAACAAGAAGAGCCAAGGGGCCCTCGGTCTGTCAGCAAGATCCACTGGGCACCCAGAGAGAGCTCTGCGCCCTGCATTATCAAGTCTTCCCAGTCAGATGGGCAGCCGGCGCAGGAGCACGGGACTTCGGAGCAGCCCTGCCTTGCGATATGTGCAGTTTTTCCATGCTGGGTAGACTGGGAAGTAACTGTTATTTTCATAATAAATCTGTACCCCAAAGTGTTACACTTAGTTTCTGAGACTGTGCACATAAGGTCACTTTCACTGGTCATCTGAAGAAAGAGTCTTTTTGGGAATGACTTTAACACAGCAAGCCCGATCGGGCTTGCATTCCACCCAGGAACCACCACTTTCTTTTGCTGGGCTTCGGGAAGCAGTTGCTTTTCACTCCTGTTCTGGTTCTTCTTCCTCTGAATACCTCAATGCTAACTGAAAGCCTACGATTTCTGCCGGGGGGACACAGGCCTGCTCAGAACAGGGTCCAGCAGCAGGGCTGGCCCGCCTCAGGGGCTGGAGACGGCTGCCAGGAGCAGCGGAGGAACGCAGCCCACAGAGGACACAGGACCAGGTCCCTCTGTAAAGTGCCGTTGTTAAAATAGCCGTGCTCCACTCCTATAAAGGACTCGAAACGTAAACTTCCCGGAGGGATTTGGAACCGCCACGATTGCACAATGTTCTGCTTTCTGTTTCCTCCTGTTCCCTATCCCTTTTCACAAACTAAATGCATTCTTTGTCTCCTTTGCTGCCCTAGAAACAGGGAATGTACCACACAGAGGTAACAATTCAGTGCGTAGGTCACATTTTTCCTCAAGATTTCTGTCTTTCTCAACAAGGCATAAACACAAGAACCAGATTCACCACAGCCCCAGTACTGCAGGGATTACCTTTTCCCCATCGTCTATGAACTTTCCTCAAGCTGTTTGATTCATGGCGGACTAGAGATATGCTTGGGACAGCTAATGCTGGGTGGGGACCAGTGCCAAACACATTACCCTTGATGCGACTCTTGAGCTAAGCTGTGAGGGCTGGTGAAGTGGTGCGCTTTCTGTGGCTCGCTGCCTGCTTCCCTGGTCCCAGAACAAGCCCGACTGGGTTTCAGGCCTTTGCTGAGATATTAAAGAGCTCTGCTTCAGTGCTGTAGAGTTCTGAGCGTCTCTGTATGGCTAATTGTTTTATGTTCATATAGCAATTGCTGTACCCACGCAGACTATAAGCTCACTGAGGGCAGGCACTGAGCCATGCATTTCCCAGAGTTCCTGTCAGTGTTTACCACAATGCCCGTCATGTTACAGCTGTCCAAATAATGGCTGTTGGCTTAGTTCTTGGGAAGCTGGATCTTGGGGGAAGTGGTAAAACAGTAACAAGCAGTTACTTGTGACTTATGGGGAACACATGCCTAACTCACAAGCAATTTGTTTCTTCCAGAGTTCTGTTTGTTTCCTCAAGAGAAGGTGAAGTCCTGAGAACAGGAACCGTGAGGAAACTGCAGCCGGCGGTGCGAGCCCACCCTGAAGAGGCCTGTGACTGAGGGCAGGCTCAGTGCAGGCTTCAGTCTCCTGCTGAGACTCTGGAGCTGGGTGATGTAGTGTGACTCCATGCCTGATGTGGGCAAAAGATGTGGAGCTGGGAAGGCCCAGGCACAGCCCCAGCCCAGACTTCAGAAACATGTATTTTCACCCCTTCAAGAAAAAAAATGGGAGGTTTATGTCTTTGGTTGGTTGGTTTGGGGTCTTGTTTGTTGTTGGTGATAGTGGTACATAGGTCAGAGAAGGTATGTCAGTTAGATCTGAAAACTTTGTTCCAGAAGGTTTGGACTAAAAAATATGATTACTTGAGTCAACACACTAACTGCTCTTTATGAAATCCAAGTTCCAGTTTTGTATAGAAACAACATCACTGCAAATTCAGAATCTATGCAGAGAAAACCAGTCAGCAAACCATCCTTATGAATATACTGAATACTAAGCTCTCTTGTCATCGACATTTCCTTGACATTTTTTCTTAGTTTTCATGTGCTGTTTATGGTAGATTAAAAGTCTTAGAATTCACCTCAGAAGTACGCACATTCCCATAGGACAGAGTGTTTTACACTAGCATCTTCTCTGTAGTGACACTTCTGTCACTTCCCCTTGGAGAACATTCCAAGTTCACTATGAACCAGCACACCATTCCCTGGAAGGGAAGGGACAAAGGCCAGCCCAGCACTACCTCAGGGAGGGAAACACCCTACCTGACCAAGGCAAGCTGGAGGCTGTGGGAGCTCCAAGAAGCACGAGACGCAATTGCGCATGAACTGGTGTTCTAAATGCTGCTCTGCTATTTGTGGAATAAGCGAGAACCAATGACATGCCAACCAGATGGTGTGCACACCAGCGGCAACAGTCCCCAGGTTTAGAGCAGATTAGCAACACGTGTCTACAGTGCCAGCCGTGAGCATTCCACCTGGGGAAGAGCTCCTTCAGCAGGCGTGGCAGACCTGGCCCTAAGTCTGCCTGGCTTCTGGCTGCTGCCTTAGCTGTCCTGTGCATCAGGCATGTGCAAGAAAAAGACCAAGTGAAAAAGACAGAATTAAAATTCACCCTAGTCTGTAAAATTGGAAATTGTTCATTCATTCACTCACTCCAATGCTAGTTAAATAGAATCAAGTATATATTTCATAAGAACATTTATGTCATGGAGCATTGCAAAGATCAAATGATCAAGGCCCAGAAAGGAGAGCACTGCTCCCAACATACCATTCCCAGTGAGTGCTGTCAAACTGACACAAAGAAATAAAAAGGGCTTTACTAATCTGCCTGCAAACAAAGTGAATCCAATAGCGCATCGTGACAATCGCTCTTCAGAAGTGCGGACGGGACCATCACTACAGAGGCGCAGGACGCTGCCTGCAAAAATGAGAAGGATTCTCAGTCCCCTACTGTGAAACCCTCCTCAGATATGGAGGTGAAACATGATGTTTTGTGGTGCTCTAATTTTTGCATGTTAGTGTGAACAAAATCTGTTGTCCAGCAGCAAGGGAATATTTAAATTAAATTAGAAAATACTTTCCCATGTAATCTAGCAAGGTTGTTCCAGACCCTGCTGGAGACACCCAGCGTGACCCCGCTGCCGACCCCCTTCATCATCCTGACTTGGGGCTGCGATCCCTGTAAGGTCAGCACCTCCAGGAGCCACGCAGATATGGACCCTCTGCATTTAACATGGACATGAACAAGATATTTTATGAAAGCCTGAGAAAAGCAGATGTTTCGTGCATGAAATAATTTAATCATGATTCACTTTTTTGCCTAAAATATATTGAAGTGAATCCAAAATAAATGCTTTGTCCAAACTGTTGGCAATGTGCTGGCAGTCTCGGAAAGTCCTCTCCAGCTGAATGTGCAACGCGTTATCGTTAATCCTTCCCTTTTCCCCTGGCATGCAAGCACTGGCTCGGAGGGCCTTCTCCAACAGATGTAGCTCTAGGCCCATCTTACATTCTCGCCTACTTTTTTCCTTGTGATTCAACGATGCTAGCATTGCATTTTACATTGTTCTTGGTAATTACAAGTTCTTTCCTTTGGTATGATTTCAGAATCAATGGAAGACGCCAGACCTTGTCTTTCTCATCCACTCCCATAAGCCAAGTTTGGTGGTGGCCCTGGGAAAAGCTCCCAACGGGATGGAGATTTGGCACACTGGGCAGTCAGAGGTCTGAGGCCATCAGATGAGTCAGTTTATGGGGTGTCTGCGTTCCTCTGCCCGTGGTCATGCGCCACACCCCATTTTAAGCCATACAGCAGTTTCTTAGTAACTCTATGTCCAATTGTAGAGCTGGTGGCTCTTTGGGCAGAGCAGAAAGATTTGGGGAGATAGATAAAACATGCTTGCATTGGCCTGAATTAGATTCATTCCAAGATCATACTGGTACCAACCAGAAGATCAGCACAGCACCCATGGGAGAGCGAGGGGTATCCCATCATTCCAAGGTTGTCTGTTTGGAGCTTTGAATGTGGCTACTGAAGAGCTCTACCTTTTTGTAAAATAATATAAAACATGGCCGCCCTTAGCTTTATGGCTGCCTCTCTCCTTCCATCTTCCCCGGAATGCCCAATTTGCACAGCTCTCGAAAGTCCCACACTCCAGTCTCTCTTTCTCAGGTCACACCCTTGATTCCTTTTTAGCCTTCTCCTACTGTAAGCACAGCAAACAGAGTACCTCTAGCTGCAGTCTCAGAATCTGACCAACACCTTCCTCTGTCTGTCCCTCCGAGTTCTCCGCACAGCTGCCTGGTGTACTGCCTCCTTCCCAGGCCCAGTCTCTAGCTTATTTTTTTTAATCTTTAAGAGCACAAAAAGTGATTTTGGCATATGTGCTTCCCCCTGGCTGGCATCTTCCTCTCTTACTCCTCCTCTGCCCCCTAAATTACACTTACGGTGGCTCCAGCACATTCTTTTCATGATCACGCTCTAAAAATCATTTTTATTGTTGTCTTCCATTCCAGTTTCTTGGTTATTTCATTCATAATTCTGATTTAAATTTCTAAGTAGAATGAAAGAAGAGAGAGGAAAGAGAAAGATTGACTGTTGAAGCTTTTCAAGTCCTGGTTCTAGTGCTTTTGGGAAACTTGAAATATCATATTTTCCATAATTAAATACCCAGTAGCCTTCCAACAAATATCCCCCATGCATTTCTTCTCATCTCAGAAACTTTAAGAAGGCATCTGTTATTTGCACCAACCAATCCCAACTAGAACAAAAATGCAATAAAGCCAATCATTATAGTTAAAAATCCTCAAATGATAAATGCATACTTTTCTTGAAAAGCAACACTGAAAACTGGAGAAAGGCTAAAAGGCCCATATTTATTTTAATTCTGCGTGAGTTTTATATGGGCAATCATTCTTCCAGCTCGTCACCAGCCTTTTGAAAGCAGAGAGTTGTGCATGAGGAGCAAGACCTGCTGCTCTGTGACAGTGGGCTCCCATGGGGTTTCTCTGGTTGTCACCCATCTCCACGTGGCATTCCCGAGGCAAGCCTGGAGGCCACGCCTCCCCACTTTCCTCCATGCAGTGAATGCCCTGAAGATGGAACTTCCACGTGAATCATGTTGGGACAACCCAGGGCGACACCATGCTAGGTGGCCTAATGCAGTCACCCGGAGACACAGACAGCACGAGCAGACTTTTTAAGAGGTCCCTGCAATTTCAGGCTCATCTTTAACTCCAATACAAAAGAATGTTAAGCTACATTTACAAGGCAGCTTACAAAGTACCTGAAAGCACCAAACAGCTCCCTTGTTGCCGTTGGCGGTGATGTCATCATTCTTTGGAAAGTTTTGAAGGAATGGTTTCCTTACAGAGCAGCATCGAGGCTCTCTACAGTCTTGGCGTGGGTTTGCTCTGGTCTAATGTGAGCCTAAATGTGAACGAATGGTCCAGGCAGAGAGCTGCAGGCAGCATCGCAGCTTCCGCTTGAGTCTGTATTTATTTCCCTAACAAAGACTCATCTCAGGGAAAACTTCCCAGCTAGCTTCATGAAACACGAACAGGTTTACCAGGATATTTGGTTACATTTGAAAAAAGCAAAACCCAAGCCTACACTCCAGGCAATTTAAATCGTTCTATATAAAAACTGTAATTTATAGAAAAGTTCCTTTGCTTTCCAAGAAGCTCTGAACATGCACGTTCCCTACTATGCATTAGAATCTCACTGCTCGCCATCACTTATGGGGAATGTCTCTTGATGAAATGACACAGAGGAGGAGACAATGAAGCCCTTATACTGCTCGCGGTCCAACGGCTCTTTGAAGCAATGCCCTATAGCGGCACGATACCCTCCCTTTGATGTAACTCGCTCAGCCCCGTAATTATACGACTGAGATGAATTCTCCACCTGACAGATTCTAATTCTTCATGTGTGGCCGCCCTCTTTGAAGAGCAAAAAACCCACCTATATCAGAAAAAATAACTTTTAACAAGTCCAAACTGAGAATCAATGGCAATTCTTTTGTCAAAGAAATTACCTGGGAAAAGGGTTTCACCACTGAAAACTGCTGTTTCCCAGATCTTTTTCTCTGTGGATTTTTCTGACAGTGAATTAATTTTCATCATTTCAGAAAGTGAGACAATGAGAGTGAGGAAGGGGGGAGAGAGGGGAAGAGGGAGAGGGAGAGGGAGAGGGAGAGGGAGAGAGAGAGAGCGAGAGCGAGAGCGAGAGCGAGAGCGAGAGCGAGAGCGAGAGCGAGAGAGAGAGAGAGAGAGAGAGAGAGAGAGAGAGAGAGAGAACTGGAGAGCACCAACCTGGAACTTTGGGCTCCACTAACTCACCGCCACTGATGACAAACAAAAGCACAGACCCCAATAAGAATGGGCCTGAGACGCTCAGGCATGGAAGAGGCTCATTCAGCACCATCTTTAAAGAAAACTGTTCACTGTGTTGCTTGAGTCTGCTTAAAATATTAAAACCACAGTCTTAAATCATGAACCTCCTAATCTTCAAAAATATTGCTGGGGTTTGTTGCATTTGCCTTTTAGATACAGCACAGGACAATTTTAAGCCAGGGAAAGTCCCTGAGCTGCTTTTAGTGCAACAGGCAGCAGGACTGGTGCCACAGGGTCTGTGACCCTCCCCAAACACATTTGTTCACTGCACCTTCCTCACTTTTACTATCCTACATTTGTAGCTAGATTTCTGGAGGATAAGATCCTGCCCTGCATTTGTCACGTGTCCACAATGTGCTTACAACCTCAAAGAGAGCCCTCCTCTTTGACTGGTGGATTTTCTTTTCCAGCCTTAAATCCAAGCTCAAAACTTTATTATAGAAGACAAAAAGGCTGCTGTCTTTGCTCTCTGGCTGCCTGCCTTGCTGCCTGATCTGCGGTTGTACGCACGCGTGACATCACCATCAGGCTCCTAGCAGAGGACAGATGAGACCAGTTGATCCCAGACCTTCATCCTCCAAAACCATGAGCTACAAGCTTTTAAAAAAATAATACCCAGCCTCAGGGATTTTGTTACAGACATTGTAAATGGCCTAACAGGTTGTAGGGAAGAAACCTCACACACTGAGTCAGAGGTATTCTGGGATGAGTAAGAACAGAATCCTACTTTGGTCTCAACAGTCTTTAACAAGCACTTATTATAAATTTAATGTTCTCAGCCTCATGTAGGACTGCGACGAATCTTCAGCAGGAGAGAGCAGGAGAAAGAAACATTTATCCAGTCGGCTGCTCCGTGGACAGCGCCAACATGGGTCTGGGTGCCTGTAGTCACTAAAAGCACAAGCAGGGGCAAGTTATCCAGCTCCTCTACCCTGATTTGCTCATATGTAAAACATACATAATAAATATAAAAGCACTACAAAAATTTAAAAAAATCCATGCAGACTGCTCAACAGTTCTTGACACACAGAAACCGCCCAATAATACCAGCTGCCATTATTACGATTATAAAATCTCTATGACAGCCTTGAGAGACATAGACTTTCATTTTACAGATAAGAAAAATGAAGCTGTATAAGTTTAAGTACCTCGAGTAACATTGCCTACTTAGTAACCGGGTCAGACCGGGTTAACTGAGAACCCAAGAGCTTTCCCAAAACGGGCCCGTGGGAGCAAGTTTCCCTTGCGTGACGCGTTATTCCAGGCAAGCACCATCCTGAAGAGCGTTGTCTGGGGACCGCACCCGGCGGGCCAGGGTGAGCGAGGCAAGCCTGGGTCAGTGGTGGAAACAGGCTCAGCGGCGGGCAGGCGAGGCCTTGTGGAGGGGGCGTGGCTCGCATCACAGGGTTTCCAGAAAGAAAGTGGTGCGAGCTCCACGTGTTCTAGAAAAGGAACGCCCAAGCATCTGCGGGAGCACCGGAGACAGGAGCGCTTGGGTCAGAGGCCGTGGCGTCTCCACGCTCAGCGACCAAGAGCAACGCCCGGACGCCAGCTAGGGCAGAGGCAGGGAAGGACTTGCGAACAGGGAACCCTTGCAGAAGGGTTTGTGGCTGACGGTACGCGGGAAAGTGTATGGGGGATCAGGAGCGAATCCAGACTCTCTGGATTAGACTGGACAGGCGATGGAATCATGTGCCAAGGAAAGAAATGTTTGTAGTGGGCGAGGGAGAGTGATGCGGGTTCCAGTTCGGGCATGTTCAGGCCAAGCAGGGAGAACCGCAGAGCACACTGGCCCAGATGCTCCCTTGCCATCCAAGTGTGTCGGTGTAGAGGTGCGGGAGAGCACGTGCGCGTCAGGCGAAGGTGCGGGTGTGGCCGGGCGTCCTGGTAGAGAGCAGGGCGAAAGAGAATGGAACGGGAGTACGCTCTGGAGGACATCAAGAGCGAAACTGAAAGTGGAGGACAGGGACAGAGAAGAAGAGATGAGCAGTGCCAAGCTTATGAAGGAAAGCAGGCAATTCAAGGACTGCGTGAGCAGCCTCACCAAGTGCTGGGACACGACATCGCTGTGTTTATGACAGGTGGCATTCGGTGAGGAGCGGGGCAATGCCCTGCTGCAGTGTGCTGAGGAGAGGACGGGAGTCGCAGGAGGGAAGTGTGGTGCGTGGCTTCCTGGAGGCGCGGCTAGAGGATGGAGGACAGGCCAGCAGCGAGGGCGGTGCCAGGGTCCAGACGGCCTGGGCAGGCAGAGCGCCCTTGGCAGAAGCCCCGCGGTGCTTCGTGTCTCAGGGGCACACAGGTGGACGGCTCTGGATGGGTAGTCCCTTCCTCCGGCCCAGTTCTTTCCCTGTATCTTGTTCCTCTACATTCTCCTTTTCTGTTCCGAGGAGGGTTGCAGGGTGTCTCCTGCCTGTGTGGAGGTGTGCTGCGTGGCTCTGCCAGTGTCGTGGAGAGTCGCTGAATGGGACGCATGGCAAGGAGCAGGCACTGTGTGCACTGGAAGCAGAAGAGATACGAGGGAATCCAGAACCAGACGTGGAGAAATACTGATTTGCATTACAATATTCTTTGGTTTAGTTTTCATTTCCAAGTGAATAGGAGCATATGTAAAAATCCTATTTAGTGAACAACAAGCAAACTAAACTAAACCAAATAAACAAAGAAAAACACCAAAGGAAATATAACAGAGAGAGGTGGCACTGGGTGACTTCAACGAAAAATCAGTAAACTTTTAGAAATCTAAGGATACCGAAAGCCTATTTAAAGGAGATCTTACCTATTTTAGTAATCACAGATTTTTTAAAAAATGTATTTGGTACAGGGTCTCACTATGCAGCTTGGACTCATAGTGATCCTCCTATTTTCAGACTTCCCTGCGCTGGGATTACAGGTATGTGTCACCACACCTGGACTACTGCTCAGCCTACCTTGGGGCAGGGCCGGTGCAGCATGGGGTGCCGGGATCAAAGCCCAGTCCCTGCACTTGCCTAAGCAGGAACTTAGTCTACTGAGCGATCTCCCCAGCCCTACCACAGGTATTTTAGAGCCTCAGGCTTGGGTAGTCACTTGTTAATGAAGGTCACCTATTGGAATTGCATTTGACCAGATGGCTGTATGCTGAATAAGAAAGAGCGAATGAAGTTTGATCTCTGGGTGCCTCTCGCCATGTATTATCAAGCCTATCATTTTCTCCATCAAACAAAATACAGCCAACAGTCAGAAGGCATCAGGATGGGCGTGGGAGAGGGAGAGCCGTCCTACGGCCTTGGTCCCTCTCTGCTTCTGTTCCACAGTCTGCATTTCCTGTGCGCACAGCATTTCATTTCTTGCTTTTGCTTCTCATCTTCTAAACTTTCAGTACCATTTAGTAACATTCTTTTTTCCTCCTTGATATCTAGTGTCCCAGGTGCTTTTCTCTTGCTCTTTATTACATTTGGCAACAGAAAGGCATTTTTTCCTTCTCCCTTTGACCTTTACCCATTCCCAGCAAATTCATTGCTTTATGACAAACGCCAACACGGTCGTATGCAGACGCAATTTATCTTTCTACTCAGTGGCTTTGGGCACGCTTATGACTTTGTGAGTGTTCCTTTCTCCCATCGTTCAACCCTTTTAAGTCCACTTAGATCTCTCCAATCACAGTTTGGAATTCACCTGAATTTCCCTGCTGTGAAAGCTGAAAAAGCTGACACCAAGTTTCTAAGACCACAGCTCTGAAAGGGAGCTGACACATTTTACTGGTGGAACGCGTGAAAAGCTGTGAATGGGAGGTTTTTAAGTAGGGGCTGCATATGAATAACCTCTAGGTGCCTGAGAGTCACGTTGTCCTATATGTTGGCCATCTCCTCTGTAATTAAAGAAAAGCTTTGAAAAGAAAAGAAGTGTTTGATTTTTCACACTAAAGTGTCATTCTGGGCAATCAGAACCCACAGCTTGCTATGCCTGCTACAAAGCCTGAAAACTATTTGCACAAATCTTCCCATGAGGCTGAGGGAGGTCTCAGCATTGCAGCCACTCTCTGCTGTGGAGAGAAAGCCTCATTTCTTACAACTTCTGCTGCATCCATTCACAGGGCTAGTTTTCTTTCCTCTTAAAAAAAAAAATAAAGTTACTATAGCAACAACCATCACCGGGCCCTTACTTGAGTACTTATAAATGCTGCTTTCTAAACAGCTGATCCCTGAGCTACATGCAATGTCAGAGAGAAAAGCATTGAGTCAATTAAGAAAGATTAACAAAATGGTGACAAAAAGTGACTTTTAAAAATGGCAATGGAAGTATTCATGGATGCTTGCACTGCCTAGGGGACTGTACACAAGGCAGGGTGGTTTCTCTACGACAAAGCTGTGCAAGCAGTCATGTGGGGATTAGATTTGACAATGCCCAGAAAGAGCAAGGAAGAGAACTGGAGCTCAGATCTTTCCAAAAGAGAGGCCGCAAGTCTGGCTGCTCCTCAGACCTTCGGAGCTTGCTGTGCGGCTTGCAGCATGACCAGAAGCAGCGTCTGTCTCCAGGCCGGTCCTGGCAAGCCGAGGCCCAGGTGGAAGCTATTTCAGCCCACGGGCCTATACCTCCCTCCACGCTCTGGGAGGCAGCTGGACCAAGGAGCCAGAGCCCTTACATGTGTTCACTGGTGCCAGGAGCACCTGTCCTGTGCTAACGTCATCTCCATTTCGGAAGTGCTATGGGACTTAGGACACCATCACGGAACCAAAAGGAGACTGTTTTTGCCAACTTCCCCGTCCTCTGACCCCACGTCCTAGTGGATGGAGCCTCTGCCTTTCCACTATGCCCAGCATCTCCATCCTCATCATGTCTGCTGCCGATGCATTAGCCAGCTCCTCCTCCTCCTTTAGCTTGTTAGTTTGAAAGACTAACCGGCGATGCATTTCTGAAGCCTGACTGTGTGTCACTCAAAGTGGGTAAGGAATACACTTGGTCCAATGGAAAGCATTCTGCAAGGGACAGAAAAGCCAGGGGCCAGCTGCTGGGAAGAAACACTGTGACCGCCCCGCCCGCAGGTTTGCTGGTGGAGCAGCACACCCGTCCTCGGCTCTGCGCGCACACTCCGCATCTGAGTGGGGGAAGGTCATAGAGCAACAGGCACCCAGGAAGCAGGCTGGGCCTCACCTTTTAGGGAGCAGCTGAGTTCAGCTTGCATTTCACAGTGCAAAGACAAATGTAATTTTTTCTAGAAGACAAAGGAGAAGGAAGAAAATAGAACACAATAGAAAAGTCTTAAAAAAAACATTTTGTAGTTTTCCTTTTTCTTAATGATACTAACATTTAATCATGCTGCTGAAAGGTAAGCACATTGTGCCACAATTTATATGAGGAGAATTTCACTGCTTGGCATTATTTCACTTCAGATAGCTTGCAACTTTGAATCTGTAGTTCTCAGATTCCTTCCTTGAATATCCGTGCCTTGGGGCTGGGGAAATAGCTCAGTAGAATAAGCGCCTGCCTAGCAAGCGAAAGGGCCTGAGTTCAATCCCTGGTTCCACGAAAAAGAAAAAATGAGAATACCCGTGTCCTTAAGCACACATATTAACTCATTTCACAAAGAGTCGCATCATAACAAGTGAAAGCCCTAAGCCGGGGAATGACGTACCTACTCCTAGGGCTTGTACTGCAGTCTCCCAGGAGCTCCTGAGGTGAGCTTGCGCCCAGCTGTGCTTCTGTTTAGGGCTGAGCCGGCCAGGCATGCCGGGCAGGTCCTGCTCAGCCCTGTTATGTCCCCACGCCCGAGGTTTGACTAAAGGAACTGTGTTCTTCTAGCATCTGCATTTAAAAGGGTCCATAAAAATGAAAAGCTGGGGCTCCAGTCCAGGGCCCAGGCCCAGGAAGCACAGCCCCCTCCTTCCGCCATGGCGGGGGCTCCCAGGGTGGATGCACTGCAAAAGCTGCAGGCTCTGCAGAGGCCTCGAGGCCTCGAAGGCACGCGCTTCACCTGTTTGTGGAAAGGGTGCATCCAGGTTCATTCAGCAAGGGTGTAAGACACTTCTAGGAAAAATGAAAAACAAAGAATAAAATATTCGATGGCGTCTTGTTCTTGGAAATTGGCAGACCATCTCTGGGGTTGTAGAATTTAAAAAAAACATAAGAAAATCACGCCTTCTGAGGGAAATCTGGACTCCTGCTGGGTTGCTAGACTTTGCCACTGGGCAAGGGACTTGAGAATCTTGGCGGGGAATCTGTGTGGCGGGGCCAAGCCCTCATTTCTGTCACCAGGATCATCATTTGGTCCTAGTCTGCTCCACCCCAGTCCTCCTAGCTCCTTTCCCTCCCATTCAGAGCCTCAGTTTCCAATACGGAAAGTCAACCGCAAGCATCCTGCTTGTGAGTTCGATGCTCCGTGCCCCTGCTTCTGCAGTTGGAAGCCGCACCTCTTTACAGCCTGATGTGCTCCTACTGCTGGCTGCAGGGACAGACAAGCCTGAAATAGTTGTGGACATAAATACTACCGAACAGGGGATGTGGCCACTGGCAGATCTTGGCTGTCCCTATCCCGCCTGGACTTTCCTGGGGCAGATTCGCGGGTCCTCGTGGGTGTCTGTGTGGTAGAGGGGTTAGAGCCCATCCATGAGCTTCTGCGGCAAGGACTGAGTACACTCGGAACCAGAAACAGAGCCAAGAACTCTGCTGCACCAGGCAGAGCAGTGAGCAGGAGATGGGGACAGCGAAAGGGGAAGAGGAGAGCTGGCTGGGTGAGAAGGAGGTGCCGGGTCCTGGTGGAGCAATGCGGACGCTCGGGAACCGAGGGGGCTCTGCGCCAGGGAAGCCAGGGTGGGAAGGAGCGGCAGGCTCAGCCCGCAAGATCCCAGCCAGGAATTTCATGCGGAGACGAGGTGACACTTTGTATGTTTGGTGGCATGAGATGGAGTCGCTGTTCTTCACTTGCTCTCCAGGTAATCTTGCTTGGGCAGTAAGCGAGGCAGTACATACCCACCCTTGGTTATGGGATCTGGTTAGTAAACGCCTCCAACAAGCACTCAGCACCCACAGAAGGCGAGGCCTCTTCCTGCACTGGCAGGATCACATGAAAACCAGACAACACAGCCTCTACCTTTGAGGAATCATGGGCATCTAGGGTGACAGTCTGACAGTGCGTGAGCAAACAGCAAGCGTCAGGAAGTGGTAAACACTGGGAAGAGGTGTGTGCTTAGGTCTAACAGGGGGGCCAGGACAGGCTGCCTGAGGCTGCGACATCAGAACAAACGCCCGACTGAGAAGAGGCTGCCTACCCGCAACCCAAGGCCAGGATCTCGGCACCGAGTGGCGGCATTTCACGGTGCTCTGCAGAAACTGGCTTCGCTGAGCCCTGGGAGCTACCGCAGCAGTTATGGGCTGAAAACATCTGATGCTAGTCAGCTTTTCTGCCCACCCGACAGGTCTGGAGCCAGGAAGCTGCTCTGCCAGTGGGATTTGAACTCGGCCACACAGGCAGCGGAGAAGCCCGCAGCTCCTGTGCACAGCGTGTGCTGTGGGGTTTCTTAGGTAGAGACAAGTGGTGCCGTATCCTTTCCCTTTCCAGGGCTGACACCACGTGCTGCTTCACTCACGGACAGCTACCGTACATTGCCTCTTGTGCCTGTTTACTACCCCGTGGGCTCCAAGGAGGAGCTCAGCTATCCCACGTTTCACCACCTGTGCTGAAAAGCCAGAGTGACAGAGGTGGCATTCAGACATTCTAACCCAGCTACAGAGGGACCGCACGCTGACCCCGAAGGCTGGCTCACCCCGGGTCCCTGACCTGCACAGAACCCAAGCAGGGTCAGCCTGCAGCACAACGCGTCTTCCCGTGGGGAGCAGGCATGGCAAGGAGGAGGTCCTGGCTTGTGTGTGTAACTTAGAAGCAGCTTTTATGCTCGACTGCTAAGCTCGTTGGTGTGCAGCTGTGGCAACAGACGGAGCTGAGCTCCCTGAACCTCTGCAGGATTGGGAGGAGGAAGGCGGAAAAGTAAAGCAGATTTGCAAAGTACATTCACTGAGCCCATGATTGCCCTGGCTTGTGCGGGTTCCTCTCAGCGGAGCATGGGGGTGTTCCTACGTATGCCAAAGAAGACGGAGGCTTCGCTTTCCAGTTTATGCCGTGAATCAGCAGTGGGTATACTGAATGCCTATTAGGTGCAAGGCACTGCTGTAGCCATGAAGAGAAGTATAGAGAAATACAATACAGGACACATTAAAAAGGGCTAATTGACATTCTTAAAGGACAAAGGCAAAAAATTTCAGCAGGCAGTTCCTAAGCACCGATAACAAATGGCAACCTGAGTTGACAACCATTAACCCGGCATGGATTTCACAGAAAGTAAGACCTAACACCCTTGAAAACTAGAGATCAAAAATGCCAGACCACTCACTTGTCCTCGCCTTACCTGCCACTGGGGTGCAATCACTGAACAAGAACATAATGGGGCGTAAGCTTGTGCGTGGCACTGGCCGTCACCAGCCAGAGATGAGCACAGGGACTGGGTCTTCTTTTAGGGGACTCACAGCATGCACCAAACGGATACCCAAAGTTCCACTGTGTGTGTGTGTGTCCGGGATAAGTAGGAACAATTTAGGATGGCATTTAGCTGTGTGAGGAGGGCATTCCAAAGTGAGTGAGGCCAGGGAGATAGCTCAGTGGTCTAAGCGCCTGCCTTCAAGTGCAAGGACCAGGGTTCAGTTCCCAGTACCACATGCCTTGCCAGCCCTGCACCAAGTCAGCCACTGAAAACTGGTGTGGTGCATACACCTGTAATCCCAGCAACAGGGAGGCTGAGACAGGAGGATCACTGTGGGTCCGAGCCACGTAGCAAGACCTCGTACCAAGTAAATAAATAAATGATTCAAAGGAGAGTGAATCTGGTGTAAATACTATGACGTCCAGCATGGCGTGGACACGGACCAGCCTTGCGAAGCCTTGTGGCAGACAGCAGCCTTCCCAGCATCGTCGCACTGCAAAGCCTGTTGGCAAGCTCTGCGCTGAGAAGGGGGCAGCGCTGCAGCAAGGGCAGAATATGCAAGGGCCAGACCAGTCCTGATTAAAGAAGGTCTGTAGTCTGCGGACACTCTACTAGACTCCAATACTTAAAAACTGCATGTAACCAACAGTGAATAAACTCCGCAGTCAGGGGAAAACAGACGTCATAAGAAGAAGTCTGGAGAGGGCCTAAGAAATAATTTGGTCTAGGATTCTGCCTGTTATCAGTCACTCTCCATCATCCCAGAAAGATATTTTCTCCTTACATGTATGCAGACAGAAGGGCCACAGCTGCTCCCCTTACAGGAGAAATCATCGATGGCTGAATACTGTCATTCGGTTTCCTTCAGCACCATCCAAGCCGACACCTGCCAGGCACTGGGCTGCGTCACAGCAGGCACGAGGTTCTGTCACGTGTGGGCCTCGGGTCCAGGAAGGCCATCAGCTAGCAGAGCACGGCACACGACTCCAGATGAGGGCGGCCAGCCCCAGGGCTCCGGGAGAGCAAAGAGGGCTGCACCCTTAAGCTCCAGTCCGCGGTGGGAACAGGGCTCGGTGGACAGCGTGAGTCACAGTCGTGACTCCTGAACCGAGAGGGCATACGACGGCCAGAAGAAAACAGGGTGAGGGTCCAGCTCTCCAAGGGTAGGCAGCAGCAGTAGGGCCGAAGGAGGCACTCGCGAAAGCGTCTGCCTCCTGCTTTCCCCTCAGCGGCCGTGAGTATATCTGATGAACGACCTTGTTGTAATATTTCTATGTGATCCAAGATAGCAAAAAAGCTGCTTATCTTTGCTGCTCCAAGCTAAAAACACTCTTCTGCACTTTCTCCTTTTACTACCTTCCCCCTTGCTTCACTTCAAGCTATTCTTTTGCTCTAAACTCTCCCACAGCTTCGCCCTATTACGAGAATTATAGAACTCCCTATAGCCCTATTGACACTGAGAGCACTTGGGTCTTTCACTGTATTTCATTTTCACAGCATCCTCACAGGGGTCAAGGAGCAGTAGTATTGCTGTTACAAAGAGGAGCAAAAGTTGAGGTCGGCAGGACCTTGAACCCAGCCCCAGGATACTCATGCCCTGGTCCCCATCCCCACGAACAGGTCGCCTTACATACAGAGACGTGTCTGGCCTGGTTTAGTTAAGGGTCTTGGGTTCTTGGTGATGCTGGACATCTAGGTAGAGGCAATGCACTCATGGGGTCCGTATAAGCGGGGGCAGAGGCAGGAGGGCCATGGTGGGGCGCAGGGAGGCCTCGCTGCTGACTCTGAGGGTGGCAGGGGCTGCAAGGCAGGAAGTCCAGAGAGCTTCTCAAAGTAAGAAGAGCTGGGGAAGCAGATTCTCTCTGAACCTCCTCGATGCCACAAGATTTTAGCCTGATGAGACTCATTTTGGGTGTCTGGCTTCTGGAACTGTGACGTAAGGCATTCACATTATTTTGGAGCCACCAAGTTGGGGGCTCCGATCACAGCACCAGTACTAATGCTGGTGTACTTCACCTGAGTTGGAAGGTCTCAGTCAAGAAGGCAGGCAAACCACGGTCTATTCACCAGTTGGCTGTTTCCTCGAGATAAAGTATTTCCTCTGATCTCTCTTCCCAGCCCAACCTGTTCTCTATCACAGTGCCTTCTACATTTCCTTAAAATCAATTATAATTTTCAGTCATTTTATTTATTTGGAAAATAAGTGTTATATTTCTGCTTCTACCAGGGTACAATTTCCAGGAGATGAGCCTGAAATCTGCTCTCTACTGCCCATAGCAGCGCCTGGCAAATAGTAAGTGCCCAACACGCATGTGTTGGGGAGCAACGTCTCCCGAGGTGAAGACGCAACTGCTCAGTAGAGCCACCGCAGCCGGCACGATCGTCCAGCGCGCAGCACAAGCTGAGGGACCAGGAGTAATCTGGGGCACCTGCTTTGTTGGGAGTTGATTGAAAAACTGTATGCTTAGCACTGTCCCTGGGGTTCCAGGGAGGATGGCTCTGCACGCTCGCGGGAAGCCAGAGATTCGGATCCCACAGCCCGCTTCGTGGGCCCTTGACGCCTCTCCTCTTCAGGAAGCGTCTCTTCCAGTCCCTTAAGTACTTTGTTTCCACTCCACATCTAATTGCTTTTGGATAATTATATCGTTAATTCTTCATAATGAATAATAAAAAATAAATCAGACTTGTGGAAGGCTGTGGAGCAAGATGCCCCTGTGAGCGGTTTTCAGCTCTCCCCTTCCTTCTCATTGTCCTCACACCCCTCCTCTCTCTAATCTTGTGCATTAGAACTGCATGTACGTAGAAAGGGTCCCCTGTGCCAGCGACGATCAGTGAGGCTTGCAAACAAGTACCAACCTAGAGATCAGGATCCTAAGGCACGAAAGGAGAAACCGGAGAACAAAGGGAAACAAATTACAAGGAACGCGTGTTTTCTCATTTCTTACTTCCAAAGTGAGGGCGGGTCCTACCTTCTTCTCGGGTCCTAAATTGTGTGAGGAGACCCTCTGATGTGACAGCCAGGTTCAGAACTAAGGAATGAGTACTAATTGGAAGGCAGTGACAGGAGGGAGGGAAAGGATAGCTTGGAAACTAATCCGGATTTTAGGCTGATTTCTAAAGAGAGAGCAAGATAGGATGTTGGCTTTTTGTTTCATACCGGGCCCCCCAGGACCTGTAGCAGCTTTGGGCAGACCCAAAGTCCTCTCTTGGGCCCTAGGCCGGGCTCACTTTCCAACAGGCTCCCACATCATGAGAATTTCTGCCACTTAATATGGAAGAGCGATCCAGGGGTCTCAGATTTTGACTGGAAATAAGCAGATCTCCAGGACCCCAGAAATGGTCATTTCAGCACGTTTCCATCAGTAAGTGCGAGACGTTCAGGACTTGGCAGCTGTGCCTGCGCGGGAAGCCGCTGCTGCGAAGCCATCAGTGCTCCCTGGGGTGGGAAGAGGCCAAGTGGCCCAGTTTGTTACTAGCTGTCACCAATAGCCCTTTGCCAGGCATGTACAGTGGTGCAGGTTCATGAACCCACATAAAATGTTCCAAAGCATCATAATGCTTTTTGCCTTACTTCAAACCTAAATTTCAGTGTCTCAAGCTCTTCCTTGTGAATCAGGATGAGCTTGACCAGCATTAATGCGTAAATGTTTCGGCGGATGAGTCGGCACCCTGGTGGCCTCTATTTCACCACAGTAAGGCTGTGCGTTGGAAAACATGAAGAGCAGAGGACAGGACTGGGGGGGGGGCATGACACCTTGACATTCACGCCACCCCTTGGCTCTGTCTGAGCTTAGCTGGCTTTTTGTCTGACCCTCGTATGTAAACCCCAGCCCCAGCAACACAGGACATGTCAGCCTGACGTCACTCCAGACATGCAGATAGTGCTGCACATTGGTCTGGCTTGAAGAGAATATTTCTGAATTTCTAAGCCATGAGTCCCCAGTAAAGGGGAAGAAAATCTGTGTTTCTGTCTGGGACATTGTTCAAAACATTGTTGTTCTCTTCTCGAGCTACAGAAGGTCCTTAAGTCTACGCAAGTACCTTCGGATCCACAGGCACTGTGGGAACAGCCCCAAAGGGAGGGAGACAGAACCAGACAAAGGAAGCGGTTGCGTAAGAAACAGAGGCGGCAGGAACGCGGATATTTCAGGCTGACATGTGGGTATGACTTGCTTATTTGTTTTCCAGAGAAAATAGAAGGTATTCAGTCATAAGACATTTTATCTCCAAGGCTGCAGTAAACTACCACACCTGTAGACTTTTATTTCTCACCAAGGCCCCCGTAAAATCCGAAGCAGCAAATCGGAATTCTGTGTGGTTTAGAGGGAATGCAACCACAGACTCCAGCCAGGAGGGAAAAGATCAATTATCCCATTCTTTACGTGCCCCAGCTCGCACTTAGAAAGCCCCATGTCAGTGAAACATGAGCTCCAGCCGCGGCCGGGCAGAGCTCGTGGAAGCTGCTGGCCTCGCTGAGCGCGGAACGGCCTCGCCGGCCCAGGCCGGGAGAAGGTCCGATGCCCACTCGCCTGGGGGTGAGACAAGCAACACGTCTAGACAGCTCATCCAGTCCACGACCTGCGGCGACCCTCGGCTGCTGACTCCACGCATTCAGGGCCACTCCACGATGAGGCTCTGTGTCTCCTCTTGGACAAGGCCGTCTCAGGAGGCCTAAGGCCCCTGGGGCTGAGAGGCCCATCGCTGCCCCTCACTAGCTGTGCAATGACAAGCAATCCGTCTCTAGTTCCCACCCTCCGAGTCACTGAGTATAGCCTTAGCGGGGTCCAAGCGTGCTACCCCAAGGAAGAAACCACTAATTCTCTTGGGAATGTCAGAGTTTACCTGAGTGAGACATGCTTTAGAAACCTTAAAATGTTTTTTCCCCCGATAATCAAGTCCGTCTGTCTCTGAGCTTGACTGAGCTCCTTCAGGTTAGAAGGCTTGCGTTGTTGCTCCTTGTGTCTTCATACCTCACCAGTGTCTGGCACCCACTATGACTTCAATAATGCCTGCTTCATGAAGAGTTTGGCAGGTTATCTTTTTTCCCTAAGTGCATTTAATAGTCCATATGCATTTGGCTTTGTGGTCACATACAGTGGCCACAACTATAGTAGAAGGCTTCTGTCTTGGACAGCAAAGCTACAGTGACATTTTTAGAACTCTTCTGTGGTAAACTGCGAGGTTTACTCAGGGTTCTTTAATGAACAAGAGACTCACCTAGGGGAGGAACAGAGGCCACAACTGAGGAAGAAAGGCAGGTGGCACAGGCCCTGCTGGCAGGGGTTAGGACTGCTCTCAGCAGATGCTACGATTTAAAAGGGTCAAAACTATGATTTCCTCCCTAGCCCCTCGGGCTCTGCTTCCTGCGGTGTCCCAGAGGGCATCTGTGCCCCTTCCCTGGGTCAGTACCGTGGGGCACCAAGAAGCAGCAGCAGCAGGACCCGCTCTGTCTTCGAACTTTCACAAGGTTGGAAAAGCGGCGAGTGAGTCCATAATATGATGTGCACCCCACAGAGGGTGGAAGAATCACCCCGGAAGAGAAATAGAAGGGAAACCCAATCCTACTATTAGCTTTCAGTAAGCCAACCCCAGCTCTTCACCTGAAAAGTACCAGTCATACCATCTGCTTTACCTAGCAAAGAGCTGAGTTGTTTTAAATATTTGCTGAGATAGAGAATCCATGGGAAAGCATGCTGAAAAGGATACAGTGTTGGATTCCAGGGCTCCTTGTCCTTCTCCTTATCATATATCATGGTTGTGTCTGTTTCAATTCAAATGTGGGGGGGGTAGGGAGGGAGAGACAGGAAGAGAGACTAAATTTGCACATATGCAAACACTTTACAGAAAGTACACAAAAGGAAGGGAGGGAGTCACAGATCACAGAAATATTAAAGGGGTCAGTATGGAACCTGGACTCAAATGCTAAACCTTTCAGGTTTGCTAAAGAAGCGCATTTACTAAGTTTGAGAGCAGTTTCCTCAGTTTTTCTATGCTAGGCTGATTCTGCTTCTTGGGTTTTTGGTAGGAATGAATAGTGGCTACCTTTCCCCTAGACTGAATTATCTGGCCTTGTTTTATTAATGCCTGTTGATAAAACATCATCTGTCTGTAGCCACTAAGCTGTCACTTAGGAAAAAACAACATTGCTGCCTCTTCCTACGGGGGTTGAGCTGCCCCTAAACAGCCTGAAATGTTGATTAGTTGTACAGATTCCCAGAGGCAGGGGCAGGGGCAGGGGCAGGGGCAGGGGCAGGGGCAGGGGCAGGGAAGCTGCTGAGCAGAGGAGACAGGCCCCAGGCCAGACCGCCATGGCGATTCAGGCAGAAGCACTCCTGCTCAGCAGGACGACCTCCAGGCTGTGAAGTCCCCAAGTCACAGGGCGCAGGACGGTGCAGACACACCTGTCCATACTCCAAGTCTCTCAGCCTTCTGGAGGTTAGCCAAAGATTCAGCAGGGAAAGAGGTGACATCTTGAATTCCACAAATTTTACTGTGGCTGCACTGGAGGAAGCTCCGACCCTGACTACACTGTTGTCAACTTTATAAAAAGTAACTCTGGATGATTAAGACCAAGTTAAAACAAGACCTATATAACTAAAAATGTAACTTTTGTATCTGATAAGGTCAGCCAAATCCCCTCAGGATTTACCCTGAAATCATGTACAGCACCTTGCAGTTCTTTTGTCAGTGTCAGCCCTGTGGATGAGTCATGGCCATTGCTTGATCAATTAGCTCTCTGTGAAAGCCTCAGAGAATTTTTTCTCTGTTGGTGACTCTCCGTAGGTGCATTATACATCACTGATCACGTTCGCCATAATCTACTTGATCAGAAAATTTGGTACAGCACTGAGTTATAGGAAGTCACAGCAGAGGATCTCTGATGTCCTGAGTCCTCATTGACCTTGAAGGCTGGGGCCAAAATATGGGCTAAATACAACCACAAGGTATAAAAAGCAATGCCATATTAACATGCTGAGCTGTAAAAGGCTTAACTTCTGACAACTGCCAGTTGTGCCGATAACCCACTACCATTATGGACTATTGCACTATATTGGGATATTTTGCTGAATGCAAGTACCTACAGTATTTGAACTGGCATCAGGTATGAAAAGGTCCTTTAAAGATTTCTCCAAATACAGCATTTCTAACAACAAAGGAACACGCATCTCTTTCAAAACAAAACACAAAGGGGATATAAACAAAGGACCATTTTGTAGTGAAACATATATATATATATATGTATATGGAAAATAGGATATACAGCTACCTTCTCTTAGCTCAAGGAGAAGAAAGGTTTGTACTAATACTGTTAAGACAAGATATCATGTCTTCATCTTGTCCTCTGAATAACTACTATGAAGACAACAATATATGTTTTAATTATTGTAACTGTCCTACTAACTTGTTTTGAAACTGTTTCATTTCTATTTTTTCCTCATTAAAATGAATAATAAAAAAAGGTCACCGTAAACCCACCCTCCCTGGGGTCAGGGCTCTAGCAGGAGGGCAGAGAGGCCCATCACGGCGCGCGCTGGCCGGCACATGTATTTGGAACTCCTGAGCACACTGATGTGGGATGCCAGTTCTTGCATCATGAACAGTGGTGTCACTGCCGAGCTCCAGCAACCCTGGACATCCACTGATGGTGAAGTGCAAGGCCATGTGTAGAGGTCCCCTTGCAGAAGAAGCATAAAACAAGACCCAGTGCCTCTTCTTTCCTCTACCTGCAAGAATCCAGAATGGTGTTTTCTTATTCTTTTCGTAATATGTTAGACCCAGCAATAATATGAGTTGGGCTTCAAGGCTGAAGAAGGAAGTAAAGAGATGCAGTATCCCTTATAAGGTGCTTCTGGGTGGGGGTGGAGGGCTCAGGTGCTAACTGTGACCTCACTGGGGGCACAGTAGAGGGGAAAGAGACCCACAGTGCTCTGAAGTCTCCTGAGAGTTCTAACTCACATGCAAAGCGGGAGCTCAGACTTCAGGGGTTGCCCTTCACGGGAAGAAGCTGCCGCCCTGACAGTGACACAGCGCTCTTGCTGGCAGCATGCCTTACGAGCCACAAGGAAGCGCCCTGGGAGACCCGCGTGGGAGGGAGTGCCAACCCTGGGCTTCTCCATCTTAAGAGTCTACCTGCAGAGGTAACTACAAAGAAACAGCACTAAAGTTTTGTAAGTGAAGATCACAGCAGCTAAGGACATAGTAGAGAACGCAAGCAGATCCTGCCCTCCCTCTCTGAGGGGTCTGCATCTGTGAATCCAACCAATCTCAAACAGAAAGTGCCGACAAAACTCTGCTGAACACATACACGTCTGCCCTTCTTCACTAAGCATAGGACAAGTGACGACGTGACTTTGCATTGCATGATTACACGTAATCTAGAGATGAGGAAAGCACACAGGGGGACAAGCACATGTCAGATGAAAACACTGTGCCACTCACCGAGGGCTTGACAGGCACAGACCCTGGTACCCACGGAGGGTCCTGGAACCGAAGAAAGACTTACATGGGGGAAGCCGAGCTGTATGGGGGTCCAACAGAGATAGCTTATTTTTGGCTTTCAAGTTAAGGCTCCAGGCAGGGTACTGTGCTTGAGTCTGACACCTAAACTGAAAAGCACTTTGAAAGTAGAGAGGAAAACACACAATTCAGTTTGGCTGGAATACAGTGTATGCCCAAATGCATCCGTTCATTCAGTGGACACTGAGCACATCTCACAAGGTGGCCAGCATGAACGTGGCTGTGAACAGTGTTCCACAGACCCAGTTCCTACTCTTGAGGGGCTCAGGACCTCACCGTGGGGTGACTCGGCTCTGTAAGCGCTATAACCGAGGCCTAAACCAAATGTCCCTGGAGTGCAGGGAAGCACCCCGTTCTAATTATGGTGATCAGGAAGACCTTCAGGGAAGACAGCATTCCAGTTGAGCCCAAAGGATTCCAGTATGGGACCAGATTGAGAGCGGCTCAGGGTAAGGGGTGGGCACAAGCAAAGGGACCAAAGAAGACAAGTACTAGGACGTGCCAGAGCAGTGTGATGGGATTTTGGAGTGCATGGATCTCACACCGTGGGGCGAGGGAGGGAGCGTGAAGGTCAGACCTTTAATGCCTTTGGACACTGGGCAGCCAGGAGCTTTTGAGTGTTCCTAGCTGGCAGCCAGGCCTGATGCCAGCCCGCGTGAGTAAGGGTACAGGGGAGCAGATGGTGGGCCCAAGACCAAGCCCAGAGCCGCACTGCCAGAGCAGTCATTTCAGGCTGGGTTCCTACCCGCTGCCCTAGAATGCAGGCTCCTAACCTCTTGCTAACTCTGTTTCCAATGTAGGGAAAGTACAGCCCTGTTCCTTAACCCTTCCATAAAGTTCAGGCAAAAAGGTTAGGGTTAGGGTTATGGTGAGTGTCAATGACACAATTACCTGACCAGTGGTGACACATGACTTCCTTTTAGCTGTGTAAAGCAGATGGGTGATTTTTTGAATAGCGCACAAGGAAATTGTGCTAACGGGTTGGCCAATGTGAAGGCCATAGCAGTCTGCATGGTGCGGTTTCTATTAATGCTCAGGTAAGAGAAAGTCCTTTCTCTGGAGGGAATGGCCCACTATTGTTGGGCTATGTATTAAAAAGAACAGATACGCTGAAGCTGTTTTCACTCAGATTCTCTGTGACATGCTCATAGCTGAGGTGGAGAGTTGCCATAGTTACCTGTAAGCTGTTAAGCAGAGCAATCTCTGCTAAAATCTCTCCATCAAGGCTAGCTAGACATTTTCAATCAGCACCAAATAATTTCCTGCCTAATGGAAGTTAATGAAATTATTAAAAGAGTAAAAGAAATTGAAAACAAGTTTAATATGGACAAACTTTACGCTGAAATATATTTAAGGGACCAGCCTGCGGGGTCCTTGCCCACGGGAAAGTCTCCTGCAGAACTAGACATCTGGAGGGAAGTTTAGAGTAAAAACACATTTGGATTTTGGCACAGATTCCTGCCTTTGAATCCAGCCCCTCGTTAGCAGCTTCTGTATAGCATTGTTCTTCCTCCAGGGGCCATAAAAATGAGCCAAAGCTTTGTTCAACCTAAACTTCTTCCTTGGTCAGCTGCTGCTCCTGTGCCCCACGCCACTGGTCCTTCCGTTTCCACGGGAAGCATCAGCGTGGGGAGGGATACGGGCTACCTAAGACACGCTCCAGGCCAGCAGTCGAGAAGAAAACAGGCTTCTCATAAAATAATCTTTAACTCAGGTTTATTGAAGGCACCTAGAGATCTTGTCAGCCTGTGGATTCGGATTCAACAGGTGTGGCTGGGGCCTGAGAGCCCTTTAAACAATTCTTCCAGGTGCTCTAGGACATTCGTGTTGCTGCTGCTCTTCAGTTTTTGCTTCTTGAGACAAGGTCCCCCTGTGTGCTCTGGCCTGGCCTCCAACTCTGGATCCTCCTGCCTCTGCCCCAGGTGCTGGGGTTGTGGACCAGAGCTTGGGCAGCAAGGCCCAAGCTGTTTCCTCACTTGCTTACTGGAGTTGTCATCCAGATCCACCGAGAGCGCTGCTGCTCTCTTGGCTGGACACACACTCGACCTGTTCTGCCCACACAGTGCTGCAGCTGGGGACTCTGCAGATGTTCACCAGGTCCTTGCAGCATGCCGCTGCTGGGGACCTTCAGGACTGCCTGAGGATTGTGCTCATCACACCAAGTAAGCCATCAAGTAGCTCAGTTAACAAGTAAGCAGCACACGCATGGACTTAGTGAAGTGTTTCACCCCAGGGCAAAACAGCATTCCACTGATCTTTGTCCTTTCACAACAATTAAAGTACAAATCAAGAGTAAATCATCAGCATGGTGGGGCACGGGTATGGTCCCAGCACCCAGGAAGCCGAGGCAGGATTGCGAGTTTGAGGCCTGCCTCAGCTACATACTTAAGATTGTTTAAAAACATGAACAGATAAAATCATCAAGTCAAAGCAGAACAGAATTTCGCTGATATATGGTACTGCCAAAAATCACAGCACATGTGGGAAGTCTTGTTATTTATTGAAAACATGGGATTTCATCATATGGCACAGATTTTATTTTTATATTATAGTTTATTTAAGGAATTTTGTAGGGCCTTTTTGTGGAATGATGTGCTATACATTAGCCATATTAACCATTTGTACCATATCTATTGACTATCTACTTAAAGATTTATCTACCATTCTAATTGGAAAAAGATGGGTTAGGGCAGCAGTTGTATTAAAATTAGAGATAGACATTACTCCACCAGTCTGTATGACAGACCCTCTCCTCCATCACCACTTACTGAATTGGTCACATTCCTGCTTAATTTTTTTATTCAAAGGAAACTCAAGTCCAAATTTCCAAAGCTCTCTATGGTGATATAATATTTGTACACGCAAATATTATATCACCATATATCACCATAGATATAATTTGTATTTGTGTGTGATTTTTGTTTTATTTACTCAATATGTTGAGAAGGATGGGCATGCTGGATAGACGCAAAAATAAAGGGTCAAGTTTCAGCGTTTACACACCCTGTACATGCATATGGTCCCGATGCGTATGTGTTCTTACACAGCCGACCTAATTTACAAGTACATTCAGCATGACAGCATGTTGAAGAAGGAGCTTCCTTTGGACGAGTAGAGCCTATCCTTCTCCTCCTTGTGAGTTGTATGGCACACGGTATCCTCCTGGCTATGACTTCCTAGCCTTAAAATTGGTATGTTTCTTCATAAATTTTAAAAATATCAAATAGTATAGCAGGAAGAAACGTTATTGAAAACAACACTTTCTAAATAGGATATTCATAAAACATGTAAAGCTCTTCTCATCTTAGACCAATAACTTCTGGACACAACTAAACCCCACGGACAGCTGAGTACCGCCTGCTGGCTCCACCCAGGGTTTCCGAGTCCTGGGTGTGGGCTGGGCTGCAGGGCGCAGCTCTAACCTTTCCAGATCATGCTCTTGCTGCGGGTGCAGAACCCACGCCCTAAGAGTCGCTGTCCTAGAGCGTTCATCCCCGCGTGTGGCTGTCAGGAGGGTAAAGGACGTGTGGCATCCCCGCGTCGGGCTTCGGTCAAGATGCCCCAGCTGAAGAGCGCGGGAGGGGGGGTGCAGCTGTCAGTAATGTTTCGGTCACTTGTTCATTTCTGAAGTCCTGGGGACAGAACCAAGGCCTTTCTCCTGCTAGGCAAGTGTCTACCACTAAGTCCCCCCACCTCTTCTCATAACTGGGCTCCATGTATTGCTCCGGCTGGCCTTGAGCTTGTGACCCTCCTGCATCGGCCTCCCAAATGCTGGGACTCCAGCCACCCACCATGCTGTTGGCTGTCGGTAATTTTCACAGCTTCCCAGGGAGATAGGATGATCAGTCAAGACTCAGAACTCCCAAGCATAACAGAAAAGATCCTTTCTTTAAATTAGGGAGCAAAAATCCATCACCTCACTCCCATCTTAGCTTACATATGATGACCCAAGAGCATAAAACTTAGCAAAATAAGATGTAGATAAAACGTCCGGCGGCTGTGGAGGTAGAAGCCTGTGAAACGGGCCGGCCAGCTTGTCTAACTGAAGACTGTCTTCTTGGCACACACTGCCTACGTCTGGCACTCGGACTTTAAGCACCAAGAGGCTGCGGCCGTTCTCTGATCAGGGCTCCCGGTGCAGACGCTAGGCCAGCGGCCACGCTGCATCCCCCGTCGCAAACCGCTCCCCTGGACTTCCAGGACAGCTCCACTTTCTAGTGCACCCACACTGTGGCTCAGAGCCCCAGGAGGGCTGCTCCTTCTCTGCACTCACTCCCAGCGTCCTGTCCACGTGCCCCTTCAGTGTCCCAGGGTGAAAGAGGTTACAGAGAACACATAGGGAGCTTCCAAAGTCCCCTTCAGCCTGCCACGCCACAGTAGTGCCTGGACCTGCTATTTCAATCGTGGGTGAATAATCTAATCCATGGATTTCAGATTTTCACAATATCTACATCTTGGATATTAACTCCATTTAAGAATTATTTGCTATAAGTTTGAATATCTGTCATCCTCATATCCAAGGATTGTGATTCCTCTACAAGAGAAAAATTCAGATTTTTAAATTCTAAATAGACATTTTCTTTTTCTTTAAAATGCTCCTTTAGTCTTTGTCCTAGTCACCTGAAGGAAAATATTTCACCTGCCAAAGTGGTTTTCCTTTCTGATTGAAGTCTTTGTAATTGTTAAAATGTATACCAGGGATATAGCTCAGTGGCACGGCACTGCCTGACAAGTGCAGGGTTCTGAGTTTGATTCCTGGTACAATAAATACACAAACAAACAGGCAATTAAGTAATAAAAAAGTTCATTTTTGAAGTATGGAATGAAAATACACTTCCTTTTAATTTATATCTATTTTAATTCTACCTGTCCTGTAGGTTCACCCAAACACAGCTAATCTTTCTTGATGCTGAAGTACTTACTAGACACCTACTGTAGTAGGCATGGGATGAATACGAAGATGAAATCACCCTTTAGTAAGAGGTGGAAACGCAAAAGCACAAGCTCCACAATGGACAAAGACACACACAAAATCGCAGGAGGGATCAGACCCAGCAGGGCCCAGGCACCTTGCTTCAGAATAGACAACATTTGAAACATAGCTTGAACAATAGGTGACATTACAGCAAGAGACGAAAAGATGTTACAGCTAATTTTGAGAAAGAAAACAGCATTAAGTAGAAGGTAAGAATGGTAAAAAGTATAACCTATCTAGAAGATGCAAGAATTACAGACATGTCTGCACCTAAACACAGAGCCACACAGCACAGGAAGACACATTCAAGGAAGAAAGGCAGAGCAGTCACCAGTTGTAGCTTGCGCCTTCAGAACTCCACGGAGGGCTCTACCACACCCAGACCCCACTGCCACAACGGAGTGGTCAGCGGGGCAACAGAAGCTTGAATGCCATACACCGAGTTAGACCTTCTACCCAAGTAGACCTAGCTGAGCACAACCCCCAGCCACCACAGAGGATGGACTCTTCACAAGTGCGCATGGACCTTTTCCAGGATACAGGATGTACCCACGATTCCACTTATATGCAGTTAACAGAAGAGGCAAACCCGTAAGCACCGAGCGTGGATGTGTGGCCACAAGAACCAGGGGAAGAGGGCCGTGGCGAGGGGCTGCTACTGTGTGTGGAGTTTACAGGATGATAAAACTATTCTGGAATTTGGGAGTGGCAATGGTTGGACAATTTAAAACATACCATAGAAATAATGAACCAGATATTTTAATGTTAAAGATTGCTCATGAGCAAGGAACTACATCCGTCTTCCAAGCAGTAGAAGTTGCCCAGTTATATACTTATTGTGCCTCTGCTCAAATCCTGTGCAGAAAGCTTCTTAGTAGAAAATTAGGAAGAACTAGCTATGCAGAATGAGGCATTTGCAATAGCAACTTATCCTTTCATTCATTTCTTAAATTTATTAAAGATCAATTACACGCCAGGCTTTCCGCAAAGTGCTGAAGACTCAGCAGTGAATCAGAAAGACAGCAGTTTGCCACTGTATGTACCTTAGTAAAGCTAAGCACAGAACAGTACTTCAGTCCTTGATACCAAGTACAAGTTGATGAGCATAGTTTCTTTGTGTGCATATAAAGCTATTGCATAATAATTTTATTTCACCAGTCAGAAGAAACAGCATATGAATAGAAGGCCAGCACCACAAAAGCAACGAAGAAGTGGGCACGAGCAGCCTAGTGCACCTTGGCACTCTCCAGAGGCAGACAGCAGCCATCCTGCAATTCTAAACCGGGGCCGCACGCTTAGCTTTCAGTGAACGCCTGCAACGTTGTTCCTGCCAAGCCGTATGCATCTTATTTCATATTTGTGAAGCGACTTAACCCGCCGTTTGTCTTCTTTATATATGAAAGGATGACTCCATCAGCGCATTTGGGCGTTCTGGTCTGCTATGTGTTATCTTCTCATGCAAAGGCATAAACTGGTGCTGGGGGGACAGGTTAGTCTCTGCAGTTCTCTAGTGTTATCCCATTTTTGAAAGCCTAATAAACTCATATTAAATCCTTTGACACAAGAGTGCCAAAATACCACTATCATCCAATGTCTGTGGAAGAAATATAAATATTAACATAAAATTTAATTTTTTAAATGTATTTTGTACAGGGTTTCACTGTGCAGCTTGGATTCATGATTGATTCTCCTGTCTCAGCCTCCCCAGCGCTGGGATTATAGGTGTGTGCCACCACACCTGGACTTGGTAGCCGGCTCAGTGCACCTGAGGGTGGAGCAAGTGTGGCACGCGGTACCAGTCCCTGCACTTGCCTAAGCAGGCACTTAGTCTACTGAGCTATCTGGCTGGCCCTAAAATTTAATTTAAAAGGACTAGGGCCAGCCAAATAGCTCAGAGGATTAAAGCACCTACCAGTAGGCGCAGGGGCTGGGGGCTTGATCACAGGGCCTGCTGAGCTGTGCCGGCCCTTCCCTGGGGTGCGCTGAGGCAGTGACTGAGACTGGGCATGGTGGTGCGTGCCTGTAATCCCAGCTCTTGAGAGGCTGTAAACAGGCAAATCACTATAAGTTTGATCTAGTAGTGAGACCTGGAACATTCTGTACACCCTTCCCTAAAATACAAATAAATAAATAAATAAAAAGACTATTTAAATGTTAATAACATAAACGAGTATCTTCTATATGCATAATATTCTGCTGGAATGCATGTAGATACAGGATATATGAGAAAAACCATCTTTAAGTGGGATCACTCTCCTGGACAAAGATATTTCTTGATAACTTCCAACTAAGATACTTAAAATATTTTAGATATTAATCAAGCCAATTAATATTATATTCAGAGTTTTAAGTGCAAAAGAGTGAATATATGAATTTACTTCACGCTTAATGGATGTTTCCTATGAAATGGAAATACTTTCTACTTCAATATTGAGCAAACAAAAATTATGAGAGCCATTATAAGAAATGATTCTATTTTTATAAAATAAATATATTCTTGTTTAGTTTGTTTTTTTTTTTGAGGTCTATATTCTGATTCAATTTTCACTGAATCTGGGACAAAGTAGCTTAAAAAGTTTGCAAATTAAAATATTTGTCACAACTTCTTGTCAGTTTTGTCACTCTTACGTTCCTCCTGACTGTAAAGGTTCACAAGGTTCCCAGTTGGTTAGTCCTCAGCATGTGCAGCCTCCACGCCAAGAGTGGGGACCTGCACGCACGCCTTAGCCTCATCCCTCTTCAAGCTCTACGAACATTCAGGCTTCAGCGTGGCAGATGGCCCGTTCAGAGTGAAAATATTAAAATATACTTAATGCTAGGAGTTTTACAGTTTTGAGAAACATTTTTGTACTTTAAATGAGAAATATGTTTAATAGAAGCCCTTAAATGTTGTTTATGTTACCAGAAAACAGTGGTTTCCAATTAAACGTTGCTAATAATTTATGCCTTTTATTTGTTTACTGCCAGAGAGCTCATAAGACCTTCCTAATAAATCTCCAGGATTCTTTCAAAGTCTTTTATTTTCTGGATATGATTTACTCAAGGTCATATGGGGGGTAAGTAGTAGGCGCAGAGCCTGAGTTTTTGTCTTAGCCCTTACTGCCAGGTAAATAGCTAGCACGCTATCTGTTCATGCCTTTCTTACTTACTGCCCTCAAGGCTTTCAAGTGGCCAAGAACGCTGGTTTTCTCATTATCTACACTGCCCGGTACAATCCCTGCCCATCATAAATACTTGACACATGGTTGTTAGATCAGACAATGCAAGACATCAAATATCTGATTCCAACATTCTGCTCTTTAGACAATATTAACAAATATTTTTAAATTCTGGAGCTATTTACTTAGAAGATGACCTTTATATAGATTTGAAATAAGCCAAATTCTGTACAATATTGTACTGAAATAAAAATGAGTCAAAGAAATTTTGATGTATGTCTATTAACCTACATTTCTTCCCCATAGATTCTATTGGCCATTTCCAAATACTTGATACAGAGAAATGCTAAAATCATACTCCTTGATTTTACTTGCCACACTGGGGCACAGTGTGCGTAGCAGGTTCCAGCCAGTGCAGCCAACGTTGCCTCTATTTCTTCCGCCCGGGGGAGTGGGCAGGACTGGTTCCCATGGCGAGTCACAGACGTGGCTCGCTGCGGTCGGTTCGCTGCCACTCCATGACGTAGCAGGCGAAGAGGCAGTGAGCCTTCTTCTCGCCCTTGGATTTCAGGCACATGCAGGCACTGGCTCGCGGCTCCTGTGACTCACCAGGGCTCTCCTGGAGTACAGGAAGGGACTTAAGAGCAGCGAGCACTTACTGAGCGTTCACGCAATCCCAGGTGTTTCCCTAGAAAGTCATGTACGTTATCTTACTTCATCGTCACAGCTGGGCTCCTAGCACTACATACATATGTGGCAGCCGTGCCGTGGACTGAACTTACGTCCTCAGACTTTTTTATTTTTATTTTGAGACAAACTCTGTAAATTACCAAGATTGATCTCAAACTTGAGATCCTCTTGCCTCAGCCTCCTGAGTCCCTGGGATTTCAGGTGTGCACCACTCCACCTAGCTTCTAACTACACTTTTATACACAAGGAAGCTGACATTGAATAATGTTGCTTTTCTTAAATTCCCTCCTGTGAGGTGGCAAAAGTGAAACTCTAACCTAGGTCTTTTCAATTTTTAATGTTTATTTTTTAAAGCTTTGGTGATGATTTCATGACAGTTTTATGCTAGGGATATAAGGAAAACTGAACGACAGAAAGATTACTAAGCGGTACTGATTCAAAGGTCAGCTGTTCTTCTAATCTGTGCAGCCAACTCTCCCTAGAAATTGGGGCGCCAACTGTGCCTTGGGAGGAGCGAGCCTTCTCGCTCTCTGCTCAGGGCTGCAGCCCTGCTCCGGGCACTGGCAGGCACTGGGGGGCAGGGGACTGCGCCGGCCGGCAGCAGCGGGCCTTTCCTGCAGTCCCGCAGGGCGTGGAGGAGATGAGAGCCGCAGCACACTGCCCAGGACCTGATGGCCCGGGCCTGATGGAGAGGCCTTGCCTGGCGGCCCACTCAGGGCTTGGAGAATCACCTGTCTCTGGTTTCTTTGCAAAATTAACCTGCGGGCTCATGTGATCTCAGGCGGCCCCAGGAGGCAAAGTATGGGGCAAACTAGGGGCTTGTCTGCATCTTACCTTTCTGGTACTTCTTTGCCCATTAGCGCAGAGAAATTATTTTTGCAACAGTAACAAAAATAACAGCAACATCAAGAAGACACCTTACAGATTATACTGAATTATAGATTTTCTGCAAATACTTTAAAGTCTGAGACTCAGATTCCGGTTGATCTGAATCACAGCTGAACTAAACTTTGGTAACTCATCCCTCTAAATAAGAAGCAACATGGTAGTCCTGCCCTGAGGTACCAGGAAGCCCACACATGATGGCTCAGTGCATCTGGCAGAGACCACGCAGGAATCTAGTACTCACGGGTAGGTGTATTACTGGTGGTGTTCAAAGTATACCAAATAAAAATCTGTACGGTAAGATCCTTCTTTGGAGGGAAAGGGGGACATCTGGGATGGATGAGAACCAGCTCAAAAGCCTGGCCCGCAGCGCGCTTCTCCAGTTCTTTCACCTGAGTATCAGGAGAAGCCACGATGAGCAGAAGACAAGGGACTGGCTGGCAGTGTGTTGTACCGGTAAGGAAAGCCCTGCCCCGCCTGAGCTGCCTGGCCACACTCTAAAAAGTCTGTATGGTAAGTTGAACTTTTGGTACCAGGTATCGAACTTGGGACCTTGCACTTGCCAGGCAGGTGTTTATGCCACTGGGTTACATTCCTGGCCTAAGCTGAACTTTTCTAAACTTTGTTTCTTCCTCAACATCAGTCTTCCTGGCAGACTGAGCCACATCAACTGCTTCAATGCCCTACTTCCTCTGGGCAGACGCAGCTGTATGCACATATGCTACACACATACATAAACAGGAATTAGAGTCAGTTTTGATAACCACTGACCAGAAATCGAACTTTTAAAAATGTTGTTGATCATGCAGTTAGCAGCTCACGTTGGAGAGATCCTTACCCAACTATCTCATCTTGGCAACCCCCCCCACCTCAACCGTGAATGCGCCGTGTCTATTTAGGGCCATAATTTTTGGTTATTTCCAGCTTTCATGTCTGAGGCTGGTAAACACACCTCAGTGAATTTCAAGTTTCAGAGTCAACAGCGCACTTCCGGTACGGTAGGCATCTATTCAGCCGCATAGGAGGAGGCAGGCACCTACTCAGCCCCACAGGAGGAGGCAGGCACCTACTCAGCCCC
>NW_004524588.1:26896358-26914403 GCF_000260255.1 Octodon degus | reverse complement strand
CAGGAGGAGGCAGGCACCTACTCAGCCCCACAGGAGGAGGTAGGCATCTGTTTTCCTTTTGGCTGATGACACAGTTCACTTTCTCCTGAATAATGGACATATTTCAAAATGCATAAAAGCCCGCTTTCTGCTTCATTTCCTGTAAATAACTTACACTTCAAAGCTGACCTTTCACTCATATCAAAATCCATGTCACTAAAAACTTGCAGAGAAGAGACCTGAACTCACCAGGATGAACACTAACATAACTGTATCTTGCTTTTTGTGCTCTGCCCCGGACACCTTTGGGGGTTTATAATTTCGGGGGAAGCCCTGAGCAGCCTGACTGAAGTCTCTGCCAGAAATCACATCTTAATGGTGCCCTGTTATGTGTTTCCACTGCTGTTCTTTACGAATGCCATTAGGGAAGCTTAACTATAGCAATTCTCTGTCAGGGTTGCCAATTTTGCTTGAGTTCAGGCAAGTCAAAGTAAAGATCTCAAATACACAGAAAATTTTAAGTGGAACCTGGGCTAAAAGGAAGGGAAATATTGAATATCCTCAATATCACAGAAATTAAGTACAAAAGACAGACTGCTAAATTGCAGTGGGAATCAAATTAGCCATATTCACTGGAAACAGAACTCAAATTACCTTGCACTTGGTTACTGGTGAAGAATGAGGAGGCTTTACAAGTAGACACAACACTCTCTGGCCTTTGTTTAAAATAGTAGTTTCCAAGACTCAATTTCTCTTACAGATTTTAACATGTCTGGATCAAAAGAAGCAAATCTGACTGCTTCAGGAAAATCTTTAGGGAAAGTCTAATTCCTTTGTCTTCTCAGCAAAGCCTTTGAATAGGAGTCTAAGTTTGCCTTAGCCTGGGCATTCTGAGAACCAACTGCCACATCCCCTGGGAGCCAGCAAGAGTTCCCGGCGAGGGCCTGAGCTTCCGGACTCCTTGTGTCCTGCCTCTCAGATGGAAAAGGAATCACCAGTACTGGATGGTCTACAAACTCATTTCCCATTCAGTCACCATCCTAATATACTACATATACACTGTGTGTGTGAGTGTGTGTGTGTGTGTGTGTGAGAGAGAGAGAGAGAGAGAGAGAGAGAGAGAGAGAGGAAGTATTGTTATTTCTGATTAATAGTAATCATCTGGAGAAGGAATTTTATTATAAGCAAATTATAAAATTAAATTGAATTAAACTTGAAAATTATCACACGTAATTGTCATTAATACTTGATTTCTAAAACTGTTATCGTTTAATTTTTTAAGTACTAATCATATCAAAACATATTCTCTTTCCATGAAATAATCCCTTTTCTCACCATTTTCTTCTACAGTACTGCAATATTCATCAAGGGCAGTGTCTTTATAACTATAGGTTCTGTCATTTATTGTTCCTGTTTTGAACAGAATGATTATGAAATGGTTATGGTAAACGTTACTCAATTTGGAGTTTTTAGGGCCATAAGAAGGCCTTAATACAGCAAATCTCAAAATAACCCAAGATTCCTCTTTTAGTATGCCAGAAGGTTCTCCTTTTGTAATCCCACATGGAACTCCAACAAGTGAAGCAAACTAGAAAACCAAGGAATGAAGACATACATGCATTCCCGTTTCTCGCTGACACTCGGATGTGCTCCCCAAGGTCCCTGAAACTTGTCACTGTGACTCTCGGCAAGCACTAGTTTCCAGGAAGCCACCTGAGCTCATGTTACTGTCCCTGGGTGAGGAGATCTTTGTGCTAGTCTTAGGAAAGGGCTGCAGCCCAAGGAAGTCCTCCACGTGATCTGTGACAGTGAGTTCCATGGCTGCCTTCACTTCGTGTTCTATGAGGGTCCTGTCCTCGGGAAGTCTATGGAGAATCCACTGTGGCGGCTGCCAAGCTGTGAGTGCTGGCTCCTAATGGCTGGCAAGTGCTGCTGGTGGGCCGGGTTTGCCTCACTTGCAAGTGACCGTGTAGGGAGACACCAAGCTCCTCCTGCAGGCTGAGCTCCGGGCTGGTGCGTGGTAGGCACGCGCTCCACCAGCGCTACAGCGCACCCTGCACTTGAAGTTTTACCCTGTTCTCTAGTATAAATTGCCACCAAGAGATTTCACAGCACTTTCTAAAACGAATATTTTTGTCTTTGAAGAACATGAAAAATAGTTGGTTACACTTTTTCAGGTAATGATTTCCAGAAAAGTTAATTATTCTGCAACTTGTTTAGTTTAAGTCATTTGATATAGACAGTCCTTTACAAGAAAAACATGCCAGAATCATGCGCTAATGGAACTATTTTCCACTTGTATATTTGTAACGCACCTTGGAACACACTTGTACAGAAGCTAGAGAAGCTTACGCCTATCAACTACTCATCATCTCTGTTCAAACGTATCCACTGTTATCATTCTGAATATTGGGCTCATAACCACTCCTTTCTCTCGATATGTAAGAGGATAAGAAAGCACCAAACCCCTTTCTTCTTTGTGGAGAGTCACAAGCCCCTTTTCGTCCCTGGATAAGGTGCCTGGACAGCAGGGAGTCTGACTTCTGGGCTACCTCTCCTGTTACTCAGAGAACCTTTTGGCTGGAAGCAACTATTGTTTTTCGGCATTTCTACAAAAAAGAGCACAGAAGCTCAGTTTCTCAGGGCAAGGCCAGACGATGGCAAGGCCAAAATACTGTTGAGCACTTGAGCTAAAGCAAACAGTGAAGGTCTCTGAAATTTGTCCCCTGCTGTCTCTTCCCACTCTCTCCACCCACATCTACTGTCTGTGATGCAACAAAGACCCACATAGGCAGCAGTGACTGAATAATTGTGTGTCTAGAAAAGACAGTCTGATGAGTTAGGGAAGCTGCAGAAAACTAAAACAACTTACTTCAGAACAAAAGTTCTCAAACCCAAGGAAATCGCTGCCCAGGCTTATGGCTGATGACACCCCACTTCCTGCGTGGCTAACTGCATCTGCTTCCGTGGATGATTTCATTCTTCTTCATCATCTCTTGCTTTGTTACAAGTGCCCGGGCATCAGCATGGTCCAGCTGGGACTGCATCGGATTTGTGGCAAACACAAAAGCCAGGACCGAGTGAAGGAAAATTAAATCTATGCTCTTAATGTTAATTAACTTTCACATTTTGCCTTGGACTGATTTCACTATATTATTGACAAATTACATTTTTTTTATTAGTTATTCAATCCTCAAAAGCTTCAAATTGGTCTAGGTGGGTAAGGAAGAGTGTGGCGTGAAAACCCCATCACCACCTGCTTCAGGCGGAAGCGGAGCACCGTGCCCAGCACAAGCAGGCGGCCTGCGTGCAGCGCAGCGGGCAGAAGCCAAGCGCTTGCACCTTCCCAGCGCAAGGCCTTTGCAGCTGCTTTGCGCACTGCTCTAATTTAACACCAGGACTCTCTGGGCTCCAAGGGAAGCAGCCCAGAGAAGCACTGCCAGAGCAGCCCCGCCACTTCTCTCTGTGAGTCAGGACTTCCACCATTTGGGACGCTCATGGCAGACAGGCCAGGGCCCAGAACTCGCTGGCCTGGGGAGAGCCCAGAGGGTGCGAAGTGGAGGAAGCCTCTGGGCCAGAGAGGTGTGCTGGGGTGGGGGTTCGAGCTCGTCCATCAGCAGCCACTGAGGCGATGGCTCTGAGGGAAGCACTGGAAATGTCACCCATCCACAAATGGCTCTATTTGGTGCTTCTGAGTTAGCACGAAGGCTGCCAGATGCAGTAAAGAAAAAGGATGGATGGTTAAATCTGAACCTCAAATAAGCTAGTCTTTATATATTGCATAACAGAAGACTATGTCATGCAGCATTTGGCCTGATTTCAACCATGCTGTTGATAATTTACATTTTCGTTGCTAGTTATTCAAAAGCCTTAAAATAAGGCCACATCTGTAGGGACAAAGGAAACACTACAACATTATCATTCCTGTTGGGGTGCTTAATTTGGGTAGAAGTGTAGCCCAAAACTTCTTTGGTGTACACATGGAGCATGAAACATTTGGGATGTACTTATATTAAAAAGCTGTACTTGTCATTTATCAAACACGCAGGTCTGATTGGCCGTCCTCAGTAGATCTGGCAGTTCCACCAGGAGCCTCAGTACCCCTCTCGAAGTGAAGGAAGCGCAGCCCACCCAAGGCACACACCGCTCCTCACTTTCACATTACAGTTTCGGAACGTGAGATTCCCGTCTCTCCGAGGGGCACCGTCGGCATGAAGCCCAGGCCATCCCCGCGTGGCACCTGCAAACACCTGCAGGAACGCTGCATCCTGGCCGCAGGTGCCACGGCTGCCTTCTGCATGCCGGCAGGTGCCCTCATCACCGTGACTTGGGCAGGATGAGAGCACAGTGACGAGAGTGACTGGAGAGTTAAGGAAGCTGCTGCGCAGAGATGTTCACTTAATTAACATTCATCAAGCACTTATTATTTGGCAGGCAGTGTGGTAAGTTTGCCAAGTAATTCAATGAAAATATGTGGAACTCAGCACCTTGCTGCCCATAGGCTAATGTGGGAGACCAACATGGCTAGAGCTGCAACCATTTGCAAGCGCGCAGCACGGCACCCAGCTCCTCTCGGTGCACTTAGTAGGTTCCCTAGGCAGGCGACTTCTAAGTTTGGCTCCACTGCACCAGGCAGAATAAGCCAAGAGGAAGACTCCATGTGAAATCCCTGACCCATCTGGAAGAAATCGGAGGACAATGGAGCTGCCACTGGTGAGGTGGGACAGTTAGAAAGGTATCGACTGTGAAATTTCTCTTGCCTATTTTTTCCTGTTAGGCTGGCTGGGGGGTTGGAGAATTACCCACCACTTTCTAGTGCAGCAGCCTGAGATTCAGGCGATAAGATACCGTATGGGCCGAAGTGCCACACACAGATGCGACCTTCGGGCTGCTTCACTGAGCTTCCTTGGAGCAGCTCGTGAGGCTGCTGCTGCTGCTGCTGCTGCTGCTGCTGCTGCTGCTGCTCAGGGAGGCGGGAGTGCTCCAGGTGTTGCGCTCACTGACAGTTCTTTCATGACAAAGCAGTCGTTACAATTACCAAAAAAATTAAATAATATTTTCTTACATTTTAGGAAGGGGCCAAACGTAGACCAGCAGCCCAAATGCAGCATCAGTGAGGGGGTCCTGCACCTTTTAAAGGATCTCTGTGTTAGGTTTCGCAGAGCTGTTTTCTCTTCCTTTGGTCAGGGCAGCCTCAAAATAATAGGCTTCAGAATGAGAAAAGAACTATTTTTTTTGTTTAATTTTAATAATAGGGTATTTCAGGTTTGTCTAATGAAAACCAGAAGCTGATGATCTAATGCAATCAAATACTAGTTTTTGTGCAGAAAGAAATAGTAAAATAACATAGGACCTCATCTAAATAAGACTTATAAATGATGCCAGCTAAATGGGGAAAAAATAGCAATAACCTTTTAAAACATTAATTTAGACTTTTATTGAAATACAAAGGATCTCTGGTGTCTGAAAGCAGGCATTGTCTCTCTCTTATTTCCACAGAGCTGCAGCTTGGATACGGCACAGCAGGGTGTGTGCTTTCTAAAGTCGGGTCATTATCAGAGTGTTCGGAGCCAGTTGCCAATGAGCCTTTATTTGGCAAAGTTTAAAACTGCTGACAAATGGGATTCTTCCTGCAGCAGTCTAATGCGGCACAACCACATTTGCCTAATTATAAAGCCTTCAAGAGCAGTCCAGAAACGCATAGCTTTAAGAAGGTTCAGGACAGCTCGGGACAGGTAACGTGAAAACTGGCGTCTTTGATGATCTCTTTCTTCTATTGTTGTCAGTTTCAAACTGTGGTGACTGTGAGGTTACTCAAGCAGCCCACAGTCTTAGCCACAGCTGCAGGGGTTCCCTGTCCATAGGTTCGGGCGGCAGTTTGTGCTTTGGCACACTTTGGTCCGCAAGTTTGAGGGTGCCTGCAGCTCTTCTTCCTGTTCTAATCTGCCATTGCACAGAGATGGATCGAAAGATTAGTATTCAAGACTCCAAATGTTAACTGCTTGCATGCATTTTGTGTTTTTAGACTCCAAGAAAGTCTATCTAAGAGGAAAGCCTCTTTAAAATTGGAAAACGGACCAACATCAGACCATTCCATTACCACCTCCTCCTGCAGCAGCCTCTGAACGTGCACACACCTCCCTTAAAGTGGCTTTCCTGGGAACTGCTCTGGAAGCCTTGTTTTCTAATTATAGCTGGGAGAGCATGAGGTTTGTTTGGAATCAAATGTAGCTTTCCGCTGCCATAATTACACACTCTATTTCAAACACCTAACTGCACTGTTTGAAGATGTTAGCACAACTGTACTAAATATTGTGCTGGAGGCCTTGCACAGGAGAGCTGGCAGGGAATGAAGGAACAGGGCAGCAACTGAAATGATGGGCTTAGGAGGGTGTAGTCAGCCCGTGGCCGGAAGGACTCGGTACAGAAATGAGCTTCTGTCTTGAGTTCCAGAGCTTGAAGTTCCAGTCTCAGTGCTCGGCTCTGCTGAGGCCTTGTGCCAACCAGGCCAGGCAGTGGGCAGCTGGAGGCACACTGAAGGGTGGGCACCCTGAGCGACACTGGTTAGGACCCAAAGGACCCAGTACAATAATAATAATAATAATAATAATAATAATAATAGGGCTGGAGAGATGGCTCAGTGGTCTAAAGCACCTACTTAGAACAAGCTTAGCAAAGCATCAGGGACCGCGGTTCGATCCCCCAGCACCACATGCCAGCCAGCCCTGCCCCCTGGTGGGCTGAGCTGGCCACACACACTCTCTCTCTCTCTCTAATAAATAAATAAAAAAAAAAATTTTAAAAAAAATAATAATAATTGTCATTATTATTTGATATATTTGGTACAGGGGCTCATTACACCGATCAGACTCATAGTGATCCTGCTGTCTTCAGCCTCCCCAGTGCTGGGATTATAGGTGTGTACCCCTATTCCTGGTCTTGGTTGCTGGCTCAGCACACCTGGGGATCAAACACCCAGGAGGTCCCTGTGCTTGCCTAGCCCACTGAGCTATCTCATTGGCCCTCCCAAGGCAATTATATACACTCTGAATCATTTTTAAAATATGGTTAAGATAAATGCTTATTGTGACACAAAGAATCAGTGTCTGAAATCCAGTGCTGGCCAGCACCTTAAGTCATGGGCAAGTGATCCAGCAGGCCCAGAATGAGGGGTAGGACGCAGGGAGGTTGGGCCAGGAGAGCAAGGGAGGCAGAAATTGATCAGATGCACTCCACGGATCTAGGGTCATGCGTACCCATATCACTCCCAAGGTATCTGTACGACACAGCTGTGTTTAAGATCTCCAGCAACTGGGGGTGGGAGTGTAGCTTAGTGGTGGAGCCCCTGCCTCGTGTTTGCAAGGAGCAAGGGGGGCTTGCTTGCTGGCTTCTCTTTCTCCTTCTCTCTCTCCCCAAATGTTCTTGAGGCTCCCCCAAAGCCCACCTGCCAGAGGCTTGGTCCCCCGCTTGACCTCACCAGGAGGTGGCAGAGCCTCTAGGGGTGGGGTCTAACGAGGCGTCTCGGGGAGCGTGTTCTCCAGGGGGCACTGCGCTGCAGTCGAGGTCTTTCCCCTCCTTCCCTCCCCTCCGTAGAGTAGCTGTTGTCTGTTACGTGCTGTCCTCCCACTACCTGGCTCACCTACATCAGAGCCGAAAGCGGTGGCTCCATCTGACATGGTCTAAAATTTCTAAGCCTGTGAACCAAAGCAAGCCTTTGCTCTTTGTGCATCTGTTATTTCAGGTGTTTGTCAGTCACGGGAAACCGAGTGACACAGACACGCTCAGCTACCTACTGCTATTACCATTGCAATGACTGTGCAGTTGACTTCAGAAGAAAGGAAAACAGGCCATATTATTTGATAAATAGTTCTGCTTTCATTGGGAAATTATAGGATGGAGTAAATACAGAGAACAACAGAAATAGTAACATAATAACAATAAATCCTGCTACCCTGCTTGGGGTCACCAGCGAGCCCTCTGATGAGCAGTAGATGCTAATCCTGAGTGTTTTGGGAAAGGGGCCAGGTACACAGCAGGTGCTGCTCGAGGGGCTGCCAGCCAGGCCATCCTGTTGGCTTACTCTTCTACAAACCCAGTGGAATAAGAGGATTTCCCTCACTTTTGGTTTGAGGGAGTGCCCGAGCAAAGTCCGATATGCTGTGGAATGAGCCTGCCCTCATTAACTGCCATTATAAAACATTCGTTTAGGGGCCAGGGAGATAGGTCAGCGGTCTGAGGTGCCTGCTTAGGCAAGCTTAGGCAGGCGCAGGGGACCGTGGCTCAATTCCTGGGTACCACATGCTGTGCCAGCCCTGTCCTCAGGGTGGTCTAAGCCAGCCAAAAAAACCACTCTTAATTCCACTGTTTTCTCAGAGCCAAGGAATCTCTATGCTCCAGTAACAATTTAATAATAATCTCTTACATTTGGGTAGCCTGCTATACAAAGGACTTCCCCAGAAGTTTCACTGTATATCCTCCCTGCATTCTTCAAAATAAATCTCTAAGTTGGGCAAAAGGAAATTATTACCCTCATCGTAAATGTGGTGAGATGAGGGGTCAGGCATCCAGCTTCTGCCGGAACTAAACTCTGCTTCCTCTTTGTCCCCTGGGGACCTTGAGGTCACCCAGAGCAGCCGAGCAGTTTGCCACCCCATGGCGTGGGCCCACTGACTTGGGGACAATAGTCTCATTAAGTGCTAAGGATCCTTGGGTGGACACCAAGGACTTTGGTATCTCTGCAAAAATCTTTATAGAAACATTTTTCTCTCTTTCCTCCTCCTCATCTAAACGCTAAAATATTTACAGCGAGAGGCCAGATAACATCAGGCTACCTTGTGATTTTTCGGTGAAATGGTAACACGCTCTCATAGCCTATGAGAGCGACTGTCCTGATACAGCCATGATCTGGAAGGCTTTCAGGAGCACAGGAGAAGGCCGGGATTTTCACCTGCCTGACGGTGGACGGGAGGAACGCGCATCGAGGACGGAAGACATGTGCCTCTGGGTCTCGCCTCTTCCAGGCCCTGGAGGGACAGCCTGTCCCTTGGTGCTTAAAACATTCTAACACGCTCTAATATCCCATGACAGAAGCTGTCCTGATAAAAATCGTGATCTGGAAGAGCCTTCAGAAACTGTGCTCTTACATAAATGGGATTTCAGGTGGAGCAGCTTTCACACGTAGACATGCTGACACACTGACCCGCGATGTCACTGTTTACGAATGAACGGTCTTCAGACTCGTCCCTCACCGCGGAGTGGGAGAAAGGCTTGCACACTCAGGTCACTTGCACACTCAGGTCACTGTGCTTGAGCACTGTCACTCATAGCGGTGCCATTGGCACGCGATCTTTAGATTAGTGGTAGCACAAGTTTATCTATGTGAAGGAAGGCAAACAAGTTTTCCGTGAGTAATTCCATCTCTGGAGACCCTCAGGACATGACGGGATCCCGGAGGTCCTGAGGAGCGAGGATGAGAAGCCATGTGAGGGCCGATCTGGCCGTGCAGACCGCTTAATTACAGTTAAATGACCCCGAAGAGCTGGCACCAGGTTGGAGCGAATGTCAGCCCGTTGTCTCATCTGCTAGAGCGCAGCTCGGGTGACGGGCCTTTCTGACCCTCGGTGTGTTTTGTTTGCACGGGCAGGTAGCACCCGCCACACCGGTATTCGGAGAACTAACGCACTTGGGCACGTACCTGCACTCCGCGAACGGCAGTGTCAGGGGCGTGCACCTCACTGTGCCACGGCGACTTCTGAAACGTCCCAGCAATGCAGACTGCGTCCCCCAAACCTCAAGGTTCCTCACCCATTTCAGCTGTTGATTTGGGCTTATAGGAACTCATTTCAGGTTTGAAATTCTGGAGGTTACTACCTCCCCGTAATGATTCTCTAAAGCTTAACAGATACAGCGAGCAGTTCTCAAAGCAGACGCTCAAAGAAAAGTGGGCCACCAACTTGTTCTGGCAAAGTCCGCTCAAACAAAAGGCCGTGCTGTCCCTGGGGATGGTGACGCTTGAGTTCAAGCCCTGAATTCCCGCAGCATAAGACAGCATCCGATTCACTCCTTACTTAACAAGAACCATTTACGAACACTCACCTAAGGGCACAGAGTTCCCAGGAGCGCAGTGTGATGTGGGATTCACGGCGTCCAATTCATCACAGGTGCAGAATTGTTTACAAAGCTAAAAAGTAAGTAACTATGGACCAGCAGAATAAACTGTACATACGCGTTATATATGAATGACAGTAAGGCTAAATTATTTCTGTCAACACTTCTTCTTTCCTACAAAATGAGTGGTATGGACCATAATAACCTGGTTACTCTCAAATCTCAAAATTTTAATGTGTGTAATTTAATAAAATTAATATATTTGATTTACATGGCTTAAGATCCAAACTAGTCCTCATCCTACTACAACAGAGGCATAATAGTTTATGGTATAATCCTCTTTTACACTTCCTGCACTTGCCAATTTTTTTGTTTATTTATCCTTGAATTGATGATTGCCTGAGGAAATTAGTGCATTAAAGCCTCCCTTAATCAGATAGGTAAAAATTGTATTTAGTTTCTTTTTAAAAAAAAAAATCATAGAAGCCAGGCAGATGGCTCAGTAGAACACGCGCTGGCCTGGCAAGCACAAGGGCCTGAGTTCAATTCCCAGTTCTGAAACAAAAAAAAATCATAGATTTAATTTATTATTTCTATAACTTAAGTCAGAATCTTTTGGATTCAACTTTTCTATCAGCAAAAACTGTGCCTTTGGCAGAAAAAAAAAAATCTGTTTTTCTTATTAGGTGAGGAACCAAATCAAGTTAGTATTTCCTTTTTTCTTTCCTTCCCTTGTCTTTTCCCTAAAGCTATCCTTGCACAAAGCCTGCATCAAAGTAGTCAGAAGTCAAGGAAAATGAACTTAGAGGTGGCGCAGGCTTTTGTGCTTCATCATGATTTCCAGGTCTACCATGTACACACTCTGGGGGTGTTGTTAGCTTTGAGGAGACATTTTGGGGATATACTTTATGTCTCAAAAAGGAACTGTACTACAGGACTTGAAGACGAAGGGTTGAATGCATGTGGCCACGTCACCGGCCACTCTGAAAAACTGAGGGACTTAAAGCGTACGGGATAGGCGTGAGAAGCCGGGCGTCTAGCCGCAGCATTCCAGACAGAAGCAGGCCTCTGTCCACGTGGAGCGCCTCTTGCAACCAGACCGCGCTCTGCGCTTCTGCCCTGCGTCGCTGTGATGCGCACACCTCATCTGTCATGTGCAGGCCGTTAAAAGGAACCTTCTTCCCCTGTTACTTTCTAGTCTGAATAAGTAATTATGAAAAGCAAATCATTGCTGGTCTCCTTCTATCTTCAGTTTTATTGGGTTTTGTCTGCCCGTCTCCCATGCATATAAAGAACTGTTCTGTTCATTCATATCCAATGATTTTCTTTGGGGGGTTGTTTCAGATAAAACAGAAGCCTGATTTTGTTGGGAATGTAGCTCTAAAGTCTGTAAGAGCAACTATGCATATGAATTTGAGGGCGAAATGTCACCCTCTATTTGAACTGAATGGAGAAAACACAATAGACGCCTGTTTAACACTGCACAGGGCAATGAGGAAAGAAAAGTCTAGATGTAATCATCCTTTCTGAAGGCCTTGTAGATGCCAACGATATTAAGACTTGAGGGGTACGTACCAGCCTATTGTGGGATATTTATTTCTGTTAAATTTAGTGCTCTTGATTAAACGCTGGGGTCAGATTCAAAGCATGCAATGTTCTGCTGGCCTAAAAAGTACTATAATTCTGAAACATACGCTGACTACCTGATCAGTGACTGCAGTAAGTAGTAGTGGCTATGGCGGTGGCGGTGGCAATAGTGGCGGTGGCGGTGGTGGTGGCGGTGGTGGTGGCGGTGGCAATAGTGGTGGTGGCGGTGGTGGTGGTGGCAATAGTGGCGGTGACGGTGGCAATAGTGGCGGTGGCGGTGGCAATAGTGGCGGTGACGGTGGCAATAGTGGCGGTGGCGGTGGCAGTGGCGGTGGTGGTGGCGGTGGTGGTGGCAATAGTGGCGGTGGCGGTGGCGGTGGTGGTGGCAATAGTGGTGGTGGCGGTGGTGGTGGTGGTGGCGGTGATAGTCGTGGTGGTGGAGGCATGTGTGCGCCTGAGCTCACAAACATATGTAAAGCATGTCTGTCAAAGAAGGGAAAGAAAAAATGGAGGAGGACTGGGTAATCTTATCAAGTGGTTTTGGGAGCACATGGCAGAAGATCTGGGGTCAAGCTTAAAATTCATCTACACTTCAGTGAATGGGACTTCCCAGGGAAAGCTGGATGGGAGCAGAACAGGCCCTCGCTGTGTGCGTGTGAAGCTGCCTTCTGACTCCCGCTGGCACACACAGCCCAGGACTGGGTACCTCAGACTTCCTTCCTCGAGTGTCTGGAATGTTCCAGAGCCCTCCCTGAGCAGCATCGGCCTCACCATGAGACATGCAGCCTGGTAGTGTGCCTCACCGCGAGCGTCACAAGCGAAGGAGCAAGCGATGCTCATCTATCTCTGCGTGCGCCTGCCGGCTCTCTTACCCGCTGCAGCTCTACCTCAGTGCTAATTTCTCTTGCCCTTTATCTCTGGCTCTGCCAATCTCTCCATCCTTCCTCCTGTCTGTCTGATCCTCTTCCACATTCATTCATACCTGTCACCTGCACGCCTTTGACTCCTAAGTCACTGTGGCCAGCAGTGACCGGTCTCCTAGGTCATCCTCCAAAGCTTTTATTTGTGGGACATCTCCTGTGCATTCCGAACTCCAAAATTACTATACATCAAGCTAAATTAAATTAAGTGAAATTAAGTTTGTCATCAACTTTCTACTTTGATATGTAGTTAATATGACAAAAAACAGACGTCATTACCATTACGGCCAAACAAAACAAAGAAAACAGGCTTACTGGTTCTCTCATCTGACACTTACTGTACCATTACTGTATCTCTTCTACACAGGATGGTGGGGTCACGAACCGAAAAAATGATTTTCATGCTCTAAAAGCTCCCAGTCAATGGCAGGTGTTACTGAGGCACGTGGGGCAGACACCTAACCCAGCCAAGGGGCAGGGCTGGGGAGCTACCAGTAAAGACTTTTTGGAGCATCCTCAGAGTGGTTTGGAGTTATTTTGGTGACAAGACAGAGATGCCAGTTTTTCTTGCAGAAGGGGCCACAGGACACAAGCCCAGCAGCCTGGAAACTTCGAGAAACTCTTAGGAGCTCAGGGTGGGGAGAGGAAGTGCGGGAAGGGCGTGTTCCCGCGCCCCACACCCAGACCCGGGAGCTTATTAGAATCCCTCACAGGGGCTCACTCTCCTTGCCTAGCACAGGACAGAGGCCAAGCCCAGGTGCTCCGCCTCTCTCACAGGCACCATCCCATTCAGACCCGCTTTGTGCTCCTCAGGAGCAGTAATGGCCCGACTCATGGTCTTCCGGACTCCTCCACTCCAATTCTCTTTGCCTGTCATCACCAAGCATTTCTAAAGCCCCCTGCTACAGCAGGCTCTGCACTCGGGCAGACTGACAGTCCTGGAGCTTCTCAGACATGCAGGGTGAGGCTGCAGACCGCGTCACAGAGCTCAGGCGTCTCTCCCACGTCTCTGCCCAAGGCCTGCGGCCCTACTGGATGGTGGTAGAACCCTTACGACAAGGGCCTCAGGAGCTCTTTGGTCACTGGGTATGTTCCCTGAAGAGCAGGCGGGGCTCCACTCTGTCCTCTCTGGTGCTCTCCCAGCGCAGGATGACAGAGCTGGTTCTACCACACGTGCCCTCTCCTACCATGCGGTGCCACCACAGCTCGAACCAGCCCTGGACAAAACCTCCCGAACTGGGAGCAAAAACGAACCTCTTCCTTTGTCATCGACTACTGTAATAGAAGCTGCCTAATCCACCTGCTATACCTATATCCCTTGGTGAACTAACTTCATACTGAAATCCAAGAAGCACCATTTTCAAGCACAGCGCTCCTTCCTGCCATCACCCTGGTGCCTGAGGCATGCAGCTCGCCAGCCCTCATCTACCTTCCACTTCTTTGCAGCCTAACAGGGCACTTCCTCTCAACTCCTGTCCTTGCTCTGCTTGGAATGTTCTCGCACCATCGTCCTCCATCGGATCCACTGGGCTGAGCTGAAGTACTACAGTGAAGCTCTGCCATCTTTGAGCATTGGAAGTATTCCCATTATTCTTCTTGGTGTGTCATACATTGCAGTATAGTTATCAGTTATACTTCCTGTCTGCAATCAGAAAGCTCCTGAAGGGCAGAGACTATTCCTAACCCACATAACTATCCCACATAATTTACCTCAGTATATATTTCCAGGATAAATCATTGAAAGAAAAATGTTTGTACCTATCAGGTGAAAGAGAGTAGGTACTGCTATTTACAGGAAGAGAAACGAAAATTGACTCAACATTCATTTGATAGGAGCAAAGAAATGACCTCTGATAGATTTAGATGACAAACTTATGATACAACTTACTGTCATACCTATGACTATGGAAACACACATTGAAAAAAAAAAGATTGACCAGCCAACTACAGTTCTGTCCATATTTCTGAGTACTAAACTGTGCAACACCGAAACTGTGCAACAGCTTGAATACTGTATAGCTCACTGCATGAAAGGGTTCTAGGCATGCAAATCCCATGTTTTCATCTCTTCTAACTAGAGAGAGGACACACGAAGCTGTCTGTAGCTTTCTCAGCTTCTTCTGTAAGGAATCACAGAAAACTTGTCTCAGCTTCTGGCCACATGGATGCCCTGGCCAGAAGTATGCCTGGGAGTCATTTTGTGTGAAGCAAGGAAGAACTGAGGTGGGTGCAGGAGAAACCTGCAATGTCTTCAGGCAAGGAAAGATCACGCTCACAGGATGCAGACTTGGTGAAAGAAGGAGAAGAGCTTCGCTCCGAGCAGAGCGATGCATTAGGCAGCATGGCCCGAACATGTTGGGGCACCCTGGGTGGCCACGGAAGGACAAGCCCTCAACAAGGAGCCTGCTAGCCACACTCGTAGACTGGGCGGAAGCAAGGGAGATGCTCTGCTCATTTTTCCAGAAGGAGAGGGAACAGGGGCCCTGAAATTGTGCCAGGTGACTCTAGTGATCGCACTTGTGTACTGCCAGAACATGGGGTAGCTCTAGCCACCGATCACCCAGCAGGAGACAGCCAGCACAAAAACTAGGGGAAGATTTGGAAATAATTCCTTTTTCAAGGGGGTGCGTTTGTTGTCTGTTTTTGGTAAATTGAACTCAGGACCTCACATGTGCAGGCAGCCCTTTTTCACTTTTACGCTCATCTTAGCCACGCTGTGAAGGTGATGACCTGTCTGAATTTCTGCTTTTGTTTTTAGATCTTCAAAATATATTTTAAAAACTTTTCCTGGCATGAGTTCTCAGGGAGTTTAGACTGACAAGACAGCCTCGAGTCCCCAGAGAAGCCTGCACCTTGGCCTGCAGCCTTCCTGGTCCCATCAGCATCTGCGGTGATCTTAGCTGGTAGGGAGCCCACCGCACGCCCCAACGCCACCCTACAGACTCAAGTCCTCAGCCGGCCTCTCACCGCCACCCTAGCAAACTCACGTGAGCCCTTATGCCTGCTAGGCCTACTCTCTCCTTACAATCTGATATTTTGCTTGCCATAAAGTTATTAGCATTAATCTAATTTTTAGAAGTAGCACATTAAAATGTTATTAATGTTCTTGATAACAACTTTTTGACATTCTCTCAAATTTCTCACAGGGGACAATTGAATTACTGACTTACGTTTTAATTTCTTTGTCTATAAAAGAAAGCTAAAAGTGGAGTTACATTTACGAATTCTTGAAAGGAATAAAGGAGACACAGTCACTCTGCCGAGAACCAGGGGAGCTCTTCCTAAAACTCTTGTTGTTGCACTTGAGGAGGCGCACAGAGGCGCCCGGAAGAGGCGCGGCGCGGAGGCGTCCCACAACCGCACACAGCAAGCAAGCCTAAGAACTCCAGCTCAGCATCACCTGCGGCCTCGGAGCTTGGCAAACACAGATTTCCAGATGCAGGCCCCTCGAAACCCTGACTGCGTGGGTGGGGCAGCGTGGGTGGGGCAGGGTCTGAGCAGGCGCTGCTGCTGCTCCACGGAGAACATGATCGAGCACTCCTCTTAGACCCCGGATTCCTCCATCACCGCCACCACTGGCTAGCAGTGGTGCACACAGACAGCTGGGGCGAGCCCAGCGGCTCACGCAGCCCCTGGGGACTCTGCCGCCCAGGATCACTTTGCCGAGTGCCCACCGCCTCTGCAGCGCTTCCCTACAGCCTTTCCCTGTGAGCCGACAGCACTGTTTCACCATTGCTTATCCTGACCTCGTAAGTGATTATCTAGGGTAGCTAGCCCTGCGGAAGTCCCGGGACCACCCAGCAGCAATGTGTTTTCAGTCCTGGGTGGTAAGGAGGCTCAGTAACAGGCTTAGTTCAGCTCAGCTCAGTTCCATGAACTCTGGCCAGCAACCCCCAGTAATCAGGTACTGTGGATAAAAGGGCCCAGGACACCCACTCGTGGTGCACAGTGGGGGGGGGGGGGGGGGGCGGGGGCAGCAATCGCTGCAGAGTTGTAATTCAGCATTGAATATATATTAGCGTTCTGTTGTGAGACAATACTTAACACTCATAGCTTGATGAAAGACAGGCTTAGTTCTACTTTTGTTTTAAGGCAATACTGTGCATATCGCCTGGCTCTGGGGCAGAAGCGTCATGCCAGAAGAGCACAGCAGAGAGCTGCTCAGTCCATGGTGGGTGGGACATAGCAGAGGTAACATTTCAAGAAGCAATGGTGGAAGAACCAGATAAGCACACTGGGCAGGAAGGGCCTGCCCATGTACACTGAGAGTGTGGTCCACTAGCACTCTGGGTGACTTTCGAGCCTGTCAAGTTGGTATAATCAACCCTGAAAGTCACAGCATAGGACAAGACACTAATGGATAATGACCTAGAGGACGTAGTAGGGAAAGTGTCTCTCCTGCATTCCTGAGAATGACAGTCAGGGCCCCTGGGAGGTGTGGCCCGGGAGCCCCGGGGCCCTGGACTCACCTGGGTGGAGGCGAGCTGAGATTTGAGCCTCTCCTCCCTCACTGGGCAGTCTCCGGTAAGCTAACAGCTAGGGAGCTCCGCCTGGTTTATTCGGTTTCCAGTTGCTGGGCTGCATTTTCTACCTTAGTCGCTTGTTTGAAATGAACAGCAGCGATGCTTCTTCTTTGCTTGGACTTAGGCTAGAAAAAGACGCTGCATATCAGCCGCCATCAGAAACCCCAGCACACGTTAGCACCCAGGCTGAGTCAGACGGCAAAGAGGAAGGGGAAGGGTGGCACCGACGCCTCCAAGGAAGCGGCCCAGGAAGCACTGGCAGGCCTGCAGCGTCTGTCTTCCACCCTGCCCTCCTCCTTGAGATGGCCCTTAGCTCAGGCGACCTTCTCCACTGTGAGGCCCAGTTTCCTCTAAGTGATGCTACGGTGCCACTCAGCTCTCAGTGTGCTAACAACGCAGTGGGAAAATGCAGGGGGAGAGCTTCAGGCTCCCCAGAACGCCCTGGCCGGGTGTCCCGGGCCACCTGCCACGCGGCCAGGAAGCGCTCCGCGCCAATCGGTTACTGGAAGGCGGCTACAGAAGAGTAAGGAGCGCGGTGCCCTGTTTGACCGGTACACTCACGCGGAGGATCCCAGCGCGCCGAGCACGCTCCAAGCATTTCCAGCCGCCCTGTGGTGCAAAAGGAGCGCGGCCTGAGTGCGGCTCTCGGTCGGTAGGTCGGCGTGGCGGGGTCGGGGCACACTGAGGAGCGGCCTGGGGCAGTGGGGACTGTGGAGAGTCACGAGGGAGCATAAAGCAGACACTGCACGTGCACAAACTCCCAGGGCCGGACACTGCAAACTCCTTTGCTTCGCCGTGCAAACCCGGAGGGAAAGCGCTGGCTGACGGCCATTCCCGGCTCATCCAAGAACCGGAGCTGGGCCGTCGCCGGCAGGCAGGCAGGCAGGCAGCAGGCAGGCAGGCAGGCAGGCAGGCAGGCAGGCAGGCAG
>NW_004524588.1:26887896-26895987 GCF_000260255.1 Octodon degus | reverse complement strand
GCAGGCAGGCAGGCAGGCAGGCAGGCAGGCAGGCAGGCAGGCAGGCAGGCAGGCAGGCAGGCAGGCGACGCCGGCGCACTTGCAGCGCCCGTCCTGGCCTCGGCGTCGCCGCCAGGCTCCGGCTCTCGGCGCAGCGGAGCGGCTCGGGGCCTCCGCGGCTGCGAGCCTCAGCCCGCGCCTGGAGGGGTCATGCCGGCCCTCGGGCGGCTTTCTAGCCCTCGCACCCCAGCGGTCGTCACCCCCTCGCTTGAGCTTTCCGTGGCGTAGCTGAAGTCCGCGGCTTTGGAGAGGGCGTCCCTGAGCGCACTCCGCGCCTGCGGAGCGAGGCCGCGCTCCCGGCCCGCCGCTGCCCGGGAAAAGCAGTGTTACCACGGGAGGAGGCCGGCTGGCCTCCAGGACCGGTCCCCAGCCACAGCTCTCGCTTTCATCCCTGACGGGGCAGGCGATTGCCTAAGCCTCTTACGCTTCATTTTTTCCAACTAGAAAAACAAAGATGCTCAGCTTCCTCACAGGGGTGAGCCGAGGACATATTGACCAATTTTTCAAACCCACTTCAAGAAGAGGTAAAGAACAGTCGCCGTCCATCTAGAAGCGGCACGATTCAACAGTAACAACAGCAACTCTACAAATTTTGTTGGGGCTGAGAAACAAATTACCAATAAAAATAAACATAAATTCCATTATACAACATTTCATCTCTGAGCTGGAACTCCAATATGATAAGGCAATAAAGACCAAACATAGCACCGCCCTAACTCAGTGTCCGGCTGGCCCTGGGCCTGGCTTGTGGAAGGGGGCAGATGCTGCAGCTGCGGAGGCTGGAAACACCCCCGCCCCCGTCTCAGTGGGGCACCCAAGGCAGACCCAGCACTGTGAAGGCAGCAGGCAGCAGGAGGAGGAGTCACAGGGCTTCCCTGGCAGCACCGCCACCGCTGGGCCCCAGAGGAAGGAAAGCCATCTCCACACGGACACTGACAAACCTTCGGCGTTTTGTGAGGTTTTGAAGCTGGCATTTGGATAGTGCAATAAATTTCAAAGCTCCAGAATAAAGGTAGCCACAGCAATGGCTTAGAACCACGACACCAAAGCTCCCTATCTGACACAAGCACGCCCTGGGAGGGGCGAGGGTCTGTCCCACAGGACACCCCAGCGCCCAATGCGGAGGACTTCGTGGAACACACCTGCACATCATGCAGTAGTCCGTGAAGTTACATGAAATACATAAAGGAAGCACATGCACCAGCCTGTGCCGACCAACGGCAAGGGCCACGGCAGGAGAATGAGTTCCACTGGGAATTCTCACAGGGCTTTAGCAAAGCATGGTCAGTTTTCTGAACCACAGTCTAGATGCCACCCCTCACCCTTCTTCTGTTGTCAATTAATTCGCAAAAACAACACATTCGCATAGTACATATGGAAAACATTCAAAACCACCCTTTAAATATCTCATTACACAAAATTTGACTTCTGTAAATAAGTTTCCTTATCTACACCTATGATCTACCTATTCCAATATTATGTATCATCTGATCTCTACATAGATTAGAGAAGCTAAATAGATACAAGATCAAAATATACAGTGAATTTAAACATCTACAAAACCTTATTGCAGCAAAAGATACACTTCTAAGAATAATGGGGTAAATTGGCTGAATTGAGGGGGGGCTCACTTTAAGTATTTTGAGGAGGGGTGACAATGTGGGTTTTATTGTACTGAATTTCTTGACCATGTTACACCATATGTTTCGATGACATCTTGTTGATCAAAGGCTCACAGAAATTCTTGTCAAATAAAAACATTGCTTGCCCTTACCCACCTTGTTAACTGGATTTGGCGCGCGGTGACTTCTAGTTCGTCTTCAAAGTCAAAATGACAATAAAAAGTAAGTGCCTGGAGTCAGCGTAGGACACTGTGATAGCTACAAACAGACACTTGGGAAGGAAGATCGCCACCACCACTTCAGAAAGGAGCAACATCAAGGGGCTGTTGTGGGCCAGGGGCGTGTGCAGTGGGGCTAGTGGCAGCGTCTTTCACAGTAATAGCATTTTAAAAATTTAAACACTCACTGTATGTTCTGACTTTATCTCATAGAGAGGTAGGTACAGATAAAGCTTTTGTACATGACTCACAAAAAGTTCGTGGACAGAAAGAATTTAAATAAGATAAGGTTTAAAACGTACTTATTTGTTGTTTATGTCATCTCTGTGGCTAACATCTATAAACTCACTACATGATAATTTAAGGTTATCTTTCACTCTGCTTTCCTTTTGTTCCTTCCTTTCCTTTTTTTGTCATAAAATTACTTCTAACTTCAGGAGGTGGGCCCTAATTCTTGTATTCTATTCCATTTTAATTTGGTTCAAGGAGAATCATCTATTGTGTTTCCAGGGTTGTGGTTTTGGTATTCAAAAGAAATATAAATTACATTTCCTGTTCTCAAGGTATTCCAAGCCCTGTGGGGAGGACAAGGCTAAACAGAAAAGGGTTTTGTCTAAGAGGAGAATATGACTATTGCTAAAATGAATTACATGGATAATAGGTGCTACAGAGTCCTGTATACTCCAAAATTTGATGGAGAAATCACAGCTCGATTTCAGTGCAGGGTTCTAATTCTCAGCCTGTTGGCATTGCTGGTGTCCCTAGCCCAGTGGACATTGCTGGTGTCCCTAGCCCAGTGGACCACTGTGCTGCTCTGCTGCTCTTTGTAGCCCCGCTTTGCAGCCCAGGAGTGAGCAAGCCCTGGGAGGAGATGCTGCTCAGGTTGGCCATCTGTCTAGGCTTTCTTTCGGGGCACAGGGAAGGCCTGGAAGATCTGCAGCAGCTGCCAGGCACTGTCTGTGCTGTGATGAATCTCTACTCCTGAGGCCTCTGAAGACTCAGAGAAGGTGTGAAGATGATTCCTGAAATCAGAGCCAGTTTCCTTTGACCGTGTGGAGGCTGAAACTGGCACCTCCTAAGTTACAAAAAAAGCCTATTGTTGAATTTCACAGAGGACCTGGGACCAGACTCCGGGTAGAATGGTTAGGAGTGAGACCACTGTATGGAGAGACCATCAGGGGCACCGCTGCCCGGCAACCTCTGTGTCCTTACTGAAAGGATTCAGGGCAAGCAGTACCCCAGGGAGGCTGCGATGGAGCTCGGTAAGAAGCTGTGTGTAAGGTTCCATTTGCCCAGGTGGACCTTCTGGGAAGGAAGTAAGATCGTTTTTTAGAAAAAAAGTCCTCTTTGGGAGAAATGGTAACCTGGAGGAAAGCGTAAAAATCCTAAAAGGTGCACGCACCTCTGAGCCTTTCCAGTTAGCTCAGGTGCAACTTTGTTCTTTAAACAAGTGGGGAAAGGACTGCTGGTGTTTCTTAGGAGCCACAGATTTGCACGGTATTGATTTGTAAGGAATGCCTCAGGCTCCAGTGAAATTAATGTGCTTTTCATAAATACAAATTTATCAGAACTGTTGTCATAGAAACCTGAGTAGAAAGAACAGCAGCAGCATGAAGAAAGAGAAAGCTGTGGCCGGCTGGGGCTCCGAGCGCACAGTGCCTCGAGTCTCATGGCTGTCCAGGGCTCTTCATGGAAGGGAAGCCTTGCCATCTGCTTGGGCGAGGTTTACACGGCCAGCAAGGTAGCCCCAACTACTTCTCCAGCTAACTTACTGTCAGCCCCTCACCCCATGTCCTATGGAGTCTTGTCCAGATCTGAGCCATGGCCCTGAGCAGCGTCCCTCCAGCCGAGAGAGGACACGGTGGCATGGCGGCCTGTGTAACCCGCGACTGCCTGCAGCCGCTTCTCACCCGCGGGCCCAAGCTTCTGCAGGCAGAGCCGACGCTGCTACCATGACCCAGAGACAGTCACTTCAAAAGCCTTGCCCCGCTGCTGCTGCTCTTTCTATCTAACTCCTGTTTTCAAATAGCACAGTATTCTGAATTTTGTGAAAATTACACGTCCTGAAGTGTCTATTGCCTCAAATAAGGGAAGAATTTACTGAGCTTCACATCTCTTTTGCCTTTCCTTCCAGGAAGAGATCCATGCATGCTTGGGCACTGAGTGGCAGGAAGGCACACTGAGAAGCAGCCTCGTGGTGCCTGCCCGAGGCCTGTGCTGTGCGCACCGGCCCCCAGAGCTGCGGACGTCACCGGGCAGGGCCCCGACGCTTTCTTTTTCAGTCACCCTTCAGGTGCCCTCTCCTCGGCTCCCTTGAAAGATATTTTTAATGGACACTTCAGCCTGGCTGGCAGTCAGCACTGCAGCGCACGGCGCTGGAGCTGAGCCCACTGCGACGCCCCACGGCCCATGGCTCCGCAGCAAGTGAGCTGACCGAGGCTCAGTTTTCTCGCTCTTAGGCAGGGACTCACATTCCCTACTTTACAGGTTTGCCTAGAGGATCCAACCACATAACAAACAGCAGTCTGTGTAGGCCTGAGCTTACCAAGCAGCTGGTCCTCAAACTACATACATCTGAGACTTGTTATAAATACAAACTCCAGGAGAGCCCGCAGCGCGGCTGCACTGTGGCGCGTGCCCCCTAGGAAGGACCCGGGACCACCTTCCTATCCGTCACTTTACAAAGTTTGACAAATAGCTGCCGGATAACCTGAGAGGCTCTGCACCTTTCCCTGAATACTAGTGACCCCAATTTCTGCTGGAGGGATAAATCTTCCATTTTAATATAGTTTCGCAAGTCAATGGAAAGTAAGAACGTCGCCGAGACAAGCCTCTGGGATCCGTGCAGCTGAGGGGGCCCCTCAGAGCACTGGCCTCCACAAGAGCATTCTGCCCCTGAAACAACTGGATCGCGGCACAGAAGGGAAGGGACCCACTTCCTCAGCTTCTCCACACAAATCATTCGCAAAGGAAATAGGTATTTGAGGGGAACGCTCCCTCCGAATGTATTTTTCTATTTGTATTTCTATTATCACATAAATCTCACTGCCTACTGGTATGATTGCTTGGGAAGAACTATCTGGAGCCCCCCTCATCTTTTAACTGGTTCATTTTTAACTCAGAAATAGACAATGGCATCTTGGAATCCAGCAGCTGGGGAAAGTGGCGAATACGGAGCAGAGTCGGTCCCTCTGGATGGACGGCAGGTGGAATGAGGCTGCCCTTCCAGACAACCTTCACACTGCAGGAAATCTGAGGACATGAGGACATGGCTGCAGGCTCTATTTCGTATTTTATGTAAGAGGCCCGTTTAATGTTCAGCTCATATTCTACTCCACTTTTCACATAGTAGCAACGTGCATGAACACGGCACACCTTAGCTTCCCAGTTACCGCTCTCCGTTTACCACCCGCCCCTGGATTATATGGAACTGGAGCATTACTTCTGGCTTAGGAAATCGAATCACTCCGATATCTGCCCTTCATTTTACAGGGAAGGAAAAGCGGGCAGAAATGTAGCTCATCTGACGCCCAATACATCACTCCCTTCTGCGCTGTGCACGGCACATTCATTTTCTGCCCTTAAGACACCGCAGACCCTGCTTTCTGTTAGGTTAGAAAGAAGAAAAATAAACTTAAAGGGCATGTCCACAACCGCAACATGACTCACTCTCACTCTCTCGCTCTCTCTCTCTCTCTCTCTCTCTCTCTCTCTCTCTCTCTAAGAGGCCTATAAGAGCATAAAAGCATGTCTCAGCATCTCCCCCTGATGCAAAACAAAGCATTTATACAGGGCTAATAAAATATTTAAACATCCTTAGCCTAAGCCTAGCCCCGCTGTGTGCTATGAACTGTGTCAGGTACTGGTATCAGGAGATAAGCACTGTCTTCATGGAACTTGCATTGTGCTTAACTGCCCTGAACAAGACGAGCTGAGAAGGGTCTTTGTAAGGCTTCTTAAACCCAGAATCCCTAAGTCTGGCACAGTTCCCTTAAATGACCATCCTTCCCAATTAGCCATGAAAAACACTGCTTGCATAACTACGCCGTTGTCCCTTCCTGCTGGGACTAGCGCAAGCCGTGATGTGCAGGCCTCCTGTGTTCCGCCAGGTCCTCTGGGGAACTGCAGCTTCTGCCAATCTCCAGCTTCAGAGTGCCGGCTGGAGCCGAGTCTTCATTACTCACATTGCTCCGTGTGCCAGGCAAACTTTGCAGGCTTCCTGCACAGCGGAGCGCACGCTGTAAACTTCCTGTAGTGTGATGGGACGCATAAGTCTCTTCTCTGAACCTGGGGCTGTCTCAGCAGTTTATACGCATGCTTCCCTCATTCCAAGCAAAAGCCTGCAATTGCCAAGCCCAGACAATGCTGATTCCTCCTCAAGGAAAAGCTTGGTGGTGTAGAAATTATTCTGGCTCTTTGCAGATCCACCGACAAGGCTTCCTTCAACTTTTCTAGTTGCCTAGAGTAGCTGGTGTGGCAATGGCTTTTTTTTTTTTCCAGTGGAGTCATTTTTTCAATCATTTACTCATTGCACTCTATTTTCAAAGTCAAACGAACCCTGAAGATCAACATGGAATATTTCAAGAGAAATCAAAGTGCTCAGACAAGGTGGCAGCCAGCATTAGGACATGAGTCTCCCAGGCAACCTGAGCTGGTACTAGGTCCCTTCAAATAAACAGTTTTGGATAAATAAAGAACTCTAATAAGTAGTTCCACTGATCTGCATCATACCATTTTTTCTTATATTTCTGAAGTAACTATTTTTATTTTAATCTGTAGCTTGTCCAATTCTTTGATCCTGAATGCCAAACAGCACTTCTTATTGAAAATACAGCCCAGGTAATGCAAGTGTATCAGGTGAACAGCTTTTCAGAGTCACAGCAGCAGAGAAGCCTGCCTATTAAAGGACTTTCTCACTTCTGAAAAATCACTGGGCTTTTACAAATCCAAGCTGTATGAAACTGATCAAAGGGCACTATGTTGTCTTCTACTACGGTTCGCTCCATTTTCATGAATCTTGTCATAAAAGAATAGCAATTCAGACCTGGAAGGAACTTTAAGGATTATCTTATCAACTCCTTCAGTTTAAAGAAAAAAATCCAAGACCCAGCAGACACCACAACTTGCTTTCAGCTGTAGAACTTGTCCCAGGGCTCGTCCTTTCTGCCCATCGTGCTGTGGAACAAACACCTGGGGGACCTAACAGACTCACAGTTCTTATCCCAGTTTCACCAGCAACACTTGTGCTAGTTTGTTCTTCATATGAATTCCCCTCAAAACCAGAAAGTGTTCTCAATGTTTTAGGGCAATACAGTCTGTGGCAAAGCTTCGGGCGACCTCTTCTACAGCAGGATGCCCTGGCCAGTACACAGCTGATCACTTAAGGGGAGAGAGGAGGGAGGGAGGGCGGGCGGGAGGGAGAGAGGCAGAGTGGGCAAAGGAACAAGAACAGGAAGAGGAGGAGAGGAGGAGAAGGAGGAGGAGGAAGAGGAGGAGGGGGAGGAGGAGAAGAGGAGGAAGAAGAGGAGGAGAAGGAGGAGGAGAAGAAGAGGAGGAAGAGGAGGAAGGAGGAGAGGAGGAGGAGAAGAGGAGGAAGAAGAAGAGGAGGAGGAGGGGGAGGAGGAGGAAGAGGAGGAAGAGGAGGAGAGGAGGAGGAGGAAGAGGAGGAGGAGGAAGAAGAAGAGGAGGAGGAGGGGAAGGAGGAAAACAGAAGTACGCATCGTCTCAAAAATCAGGTCAGAGATCTGACGGACAGGTCACCATATGCCTTTGAGGTATGATAGCTAAGACAGTCTGTCACTTTTATTTTTTTAAAAAATGCAAAAGCTGTTAAGGGCCACTTAAAGGGCAAAGAACCTCTGTGAAGAACTCATTGAAGAAACCACGCATCTCCGTCTTCCTCCTTACTGAATTTGTGTAATATGTCTTCTGAAATGCTTGAAAGACCAGAAAGTCAAGGCAATTTTAAGAATAACTTATTTTATTATAAAAATAATACAGTGGTCTAAGCGCCTGCTTAGGCAAGCGTAAGGACCCGGGTTCGATGCCTGGCACCAAGTGCCACACAAGCCCCTCCCCCCGGAGCACACTGAGCCAGGGACGGGGCTTGGTGGTGCACGCCTGTAATCCCGGAGCTGGGGAGGCTGAGACAGGAGGACCACCAGGAGTCCACACTGCATAGTGAGACCCTGAACCAAATACAGAAAAAATAT
>NW_004524588.1:26880617-26887796 GCF_000260255.1 Octodon degus | reverse complement strand
AAAGCTCAAAAAATTTGAAAATTCTAAATAAGAGAATAAGAGCTCTACACATCTACATTCTGTAGAAAATTGTTAAGTTTTCAAATATACTTTATCAGTATTTATTTCAGGCATTCAATATACAGACAGTTTTTCAAATAAACTCACCTTCTATCATTACATATTGTTTGGTAATCTGTTTTTCTCCCCAAACTATAACTTATCAGGGCGGGATACGGTAGACACTATGCTTTGCCACTTCCATAGTTAGAAATAATCCTGCAGTGTATGTTTTGCTTTTTCGCTACAGAAATGCTTTATTGAAAATAACTCATATTCTATAAAAATTCCCAGCTGGGCGTGGTGCCGCCTACTGGGGACCCCAGCACCCACGAGCCTGAGGCAAGAGGGTTGCTGCTACCTCCAGGGCATGGAGGTGACAGAGAGAACGTAAGGCCAGCCTGAACTGCATAGAAAGACCCTGCCTCAAAAACATAAATAAGTAAATAAATAAAATAAGAAACACAAAACTTCACCTATCTTGGGTATCGTGTTTTGGATAGTTCTTTGGATAAATTCTAAAAAGAATACCTCAGTCAAAGATTTTTAAAGTTTTTTTTAAATAGTTTTTTTAAAAAAATCTTTTATTTATGTATTTGCTATGGGGTCTGACTACACAGCTAGGACTCACAGTGATCCTCCTGTCTCAGCCTCCATAGCACTGGGATTACAGGTGTGCAACAGCACGCCTGGTGCAGCTGGCGCTCTGGGGCCAGCACGCCGTGCAGTACCTGGGCTTGAACGCAGGTCCTTGCACTCGCCAGGCAGGCACCCAGACTGTTGAGCTGTCTGCCAACTGCAGGGTTGCGATGTCTGTTGACAGCGCGTCCTCTGGGCCGCACACCATTACCTTCTGTCAGCGGCCTCTAAGCCTCATTTCCCGACTTCCTGAGGCAACCCAGAGTGTCACAGTCTTAAAATGGCTTTACCATATCGCAGATTGTGTATATGTTTCTTTAACATCAATTCAGGCTGAACATTTCCCCTCGTATATTTTATTTGGTATTAGTATTTATGGTTGTTCTGAATTGTCCTGCCTCAAGCAAGATATTTGTGCTTATATGCATCACGTATGACTCACGAACAAGTGGCCGTATGTTGCCTCTGCGACAGGCTGTCAGACACAAGGTCTGCACTGTGTGAAATACTGCCCACGGTTCTTCATAAATGTTGCATCTCTCTCTCACCTCAAATTGTGAGTTCAGGTTTTGGAAATGCACTGATTTGAAAACTCACAGCTGAATTGTGTGAATCAGTGTTTTCCAATTAATTAAGATTGTTAAAGTGTACGAGTGGTCACTTTTGTTTAATTTTAAAATAAAGTGGTTACTTTACCTAAATAATTTTTTGACCTCCACTCTCCTCCGGGGGACAGACCCACGGGGCCAAGTGTCCCCTTGAGAAGAGGAAGCTCCTCACGGGCGGAGCTGCCGTGCTGGAAGCTCCCTAACTCCCTGCCACAGGTCACAAACCAGTGGCTGAAGCTTTCCTGGTGAATTCTGCCTTCTTAGACGCTGTGTTCTCTGCTGGGGTCTGGTTATCTCTAATTTGACAGGAGAAAGAGAAACCCTGCCTGCTCCAGCTTTCAGCCTAGGTTGCAGCAAACCTGCCCAGAATTATTGAAAATCGTTTCAGTTTTTCTAAAATTCTTCTGGATAAGGGGAGTCTTCTCTAGATCAGCATGATTTGAACTGGCAGATCTCATCCTGCCACACTGAGGGCTCACCCGTGCCATCTGTGCCTTAGGGGCATCCTTTAGCTCCCTGCCTCGGCCCTTTCTGTGCCATCCCAGCGTGCCCGGCGCCCCAGCCCGGGGCCTCAGCCCCCGTCCTGACCGCAGCACCGACCCGGCTCCAAGGCCTGCCCTGCTCCTTTGTCCCGCAGGAGGTGGCCTCCAGCGGCCTCCCCAGGCCGCGGCCCGCGCGACCTCTGCAGTCCTCCCTGCCCTGGCTCTTCTCTCCCACAGCCCTCGCGGCAGGCTTTGCCCTTCTCTCCCAGAACAAGCCCTCTCAGCCACCGCCCTGCAGGGTGTGTCCGCGCCCCTCCCTCTGGCGTCACAGAATCTCCTCATCCTTCAACGGCTGCACATAAGCGCCTCCCTCGCTGCACACGCCAACTTTTCGCGCTGGCAGGTGCAGGCCGCTGTGCTGAGGGAAGCCAGGAAATCCTGGTTCTCAGAGCGCGGACTGCGCCTGCAGCCTTTCTTGGCACCGCGGACGGTGACCACCTGGCGCCCTCCCTGGCCCCAGCCCGCTGCGCTTACCCTTACTGTAACAGCGAAGGGGTCACCGGGGAAAGGCACACACACGAAGCGTCTGGACTCTGGGTTTCTGTGCAGGCCGAGAGTTCTTGGAGCTGGGGCTGGAAGGGTGGTGGCACGGGAGCAGCATTCCTAGTTCGGGGAGGCTGTTCACAGGGTAATTACGACCATGGGTTTTAGCGCGGACGACCGGGGTGCAAACACCGCCCGACTGCCAATAAGGCCCCGCAGGGAAGCGTTCTCGCCCTCGCCATGCTTCGGTTTGCTCCTCTGTTGAAGGAACGTGATAGTAGTGACCCTGCCTACAGAAGGACTTAAAGGAGTTACTATGCGAGACCAAGCGGTGCAGAATAGAGACGGGCTTCCCGGTTACTAATTCCATGACAGCGCCCAGTACTAGAGAGCCTTCGACAAAAGCTGATGGACCGAGTGGATGGATATTAAGTACCACAAGATCTACTTATCCACGTCTAGTCAGAGGTCATATGCAGGAGCAAGGGGCGCGGCTCAGCGGTAGAACTCTTCCGCCGCACGCACCGGGTGTGGGTTTCCTTCCCGTCAGTGGCTCTCCTGCTGCCTTTCTGAGGCAGGAGCTCTGTGACAGGCCGAGAGCCCACGTTTCTAGCACGAACTGCACAGGGCATGCCCTGGCACCTCCAGCCCTGGAGACGCGGCTCAGGCTCCTTCTCTGCTGACAATCCCGGCACTACCCATCTGAGTGGAGCGGCTGACCAGGGCCACGGGACCCTCCCGCGGTCCTCCGTGGGACAGTGGGGGAGGGGAACGAAGCTCATACAACCACCGGTGTAGAGATCAGCGACATGAGGCACGGGGATGTGAGGAACGAGCGTCAGCAACTCCACTCGGGCCGTTTCCGAGTCAGCCACGCAGCCGTGCTACTGTGGGGCCCTGGTGCCGTTGCTTGCCTCTGAGCTGCACCATAAATTCCACGTTGGTTAATTTACTACCATGACTCTGTCCTAAGTTCCGCATGTGACACCCAGCTGGTCACTTTGTTTTCTGCCCTTTTTGTGATGAGTTCTGCTGAAATCCCTTCCAGCCTTGTGGTTCTCACTCCTAAGCAGGGAAGGACACACCACCGACCGAAAAGCCTGAAGCAGCTCAGACATTCGCGGGACAGAAGACTGCTGTGCATTCTCCTAGAGTCGGGTTCCAAATGTCAGCCACAGCAACATACCTGGGCTTTTGAAGTTGAAGAGAGCCTGCCCACTCCGTGTGCGTCCCACGCCAGCATCGCTGGGACACGAGTCATCCTCTCCCCTCCTGCCCTGCTGCAGCAGGGCCTGCTCTCTCCAGCACGTTCCCCATAGGCTGCACTCTCCTGTCCCCCAACCTCCATAAAGGGAAGCTTCTAGGAGTGGGGTGCTTGACCCACCTCTTCCTAAAGTGTCTTGCTGAGACTTCCAGGAGAAAGTTGCTTGTCACACCTTTGGGGGCACATCCAGAGGTGCTAGTAACAGTGGACATGTTTTCTGTAAAACCCACTCCCACTCTTACCTGTGTTTCTATTATGCCTACCTTGGGACAAGGAAGACAAATGGGAGATAGAGTGGACTTTGTTCTTCATAGAGCAGCCCCTCTGCTCCTGGGTTCTTCTGCTCTGTGCTGTATTAGAAGAGGGGTCCAGAGCACGCGCCTCTGGCTATCTATTCTGGGAGGACCCAGGCTTGAAGAAAGCATATGTCCCCAGCCTTGCACAGGTGAGACTTTCCTCCTGGGCCCAGGCACATCACGTAGGTAGAGTGCAGCCATTCCGTGCTGTCTGACCCCTCCAGGTCTCCTGGGCTAAACCACAGTGCTCCAGTTCCTCCTTCTTCCATCCTTTCTATATCATGTGGTAAAAGAATTTCGACCAAATTGCATTGATCAGGGTAAGAAGGAGTGTTTCCCAATCTAAGACTTACTCAGGCACAGATCACAAAGGGTTAAGCAACACTCTTACCTTCACCCGAGTTCTAGAGAAATCCATTTTACCATTCCAATGACAGGTACGGAAAAATTGGCCACCCAGTGAGTTTTTCTCAGTCTTACTATAGATGGGTGGTTTGTTGGGTGAAGAAGGTTTTGGAAGAAACTGACGCTAGTTTAGGAAGCTCTTTTATCCCTTGAGTTTGGCTTGTTAAGAAGAAGCTAAGAAGGGCTCTTGCAAAAGGACCAGACGCTGCTGTGGACATCACCAGGTGGCAGGGGACAGGAAGTTTCCGGGCTGGAGCTGAGGGGTGAAAGGCCAGGGGGGAGCACAGCTTCTGCATAGTTTTCATTTCTGGGTACAGTGTTGGGTACTCTCTAGTTCAGCTCTCTGGTCCCTTGGGTCTATCCTCTGCCCCTTTTCTTTTCTTTCTTCCTGTCCCCAAGGTGTCTCATGGGGGCAGGGTAAGCGGGGCCATGCCCATCACTGGCTCTCACCACCTGTCCAGTGCCAGCGTGTCTGGCTGTGTGTGTCCCCAAATTGGCTCCCGCCCAGTGAAGGTGGCTGTCCCCTCCCTGTGGAGGCCGCTTGTAAGGCCCAGGCACCCCCCTGCTCCCTCCATGGTCCCTGAGGGCGCCTTCATCTCACACGCCTCTGCACGACCCTGGGTGCACTTGGCATTCAGAATGCTTTGAACAAATTAGTGAAAAGTGATGTAAATAAATGCCATCTAAGGGGCAAACAGAGTTGCACAGGCGGAGGACTGAGAGAAGAGAGAAATGGCACTCAGATTCCAGTCTGAAAGCAAGCAATGACCTCAAGTGCAGTAAGAGGCAGCTCTCAGGATGATGGTAGGAAAAATGGAGAGCGGCACCGAGGCATAGCCTGAGCTCCAGGTGAGACCTGGGTGACCAAGAAGGGGCAGGAGATTGTGCCGGCAGCGCAGCACTGGGGCCGAGGAGGGCCCCCTGCCTGCCACCCACAAGGGCTCCTTGGAGGACACTGCTGCTGGAAGGGGCACGAGCCGCCTGCCCTGACTCCAGAAGCACAGCCTGAGGGCGGATGGCAGAGGCCACCCTTGCTTGTCCCTGACACCAAAGCAGCCACGCCCATTGTGCCCAGTGCAGAGCGGCACCTGGGGGCTGAGTGCGGATCTGACCGAGGCGCACAATGCTGCAGATTCTGGTGAGCAGGCTGAGTCTCCTTACTTTTTCACATCCACACGTTCAGTGTGGACAAGCTAGACCCGCTGTTTGCTGCATAACTTGTGCTCAGTAGGTGCTCGGTAGGTACTGAGTGAAGGCTTGGCAGCCAAAGCCTCTGGGCAGGCCATTTGTTTACAGCCAAAGCTGAGTGGTGTTTTGAGCAGTGATCTCAATTAATCCCCACCAAGGTGGCTCTTCGCTCACGCACACGGCAAAAGTGAGAATTAAGCCTTTGTCCAGCTGTGCTGGTGACTGATGGAGCCCCAGAAACCGAGTGGTGGCGTCACAAGGGTGCCCTTTGTGGGTGACTGTGTTCGTTTCTTAAGCAAGACAGAGCGGGTCCCTTTCAAGATGGATGTGGGTTATGGGGCAAGAGGACACTGCTGTCCCGAAGCCGACCCTTCTGCCTGAGCCCCCTCACAAGGAGCAGGCTCTGTGCCTGGCACTGCATTTCAGAATTGAGTGCGAAGTTCCCCTCTCTCGTCATGCGTGTTTTACCCTTGAAAACCATGACATAGAAACGCGATACTGGTGGTGGAATGAATTTCACATGAAGCAGTGAATGTACTGAAGGCATTTACAACCTCCGAGAATGTGGGTTTACATTTCACTTGTCTGGCGACAACACTCCATGAATTTATTCAGCTGGTTTCAATATTATCATTTTTTTAAAAGTGGTGGGAAATTTTCTGTGTGTACATTATGGAATGAGAGAATCCTACAAAAAGAATTTAACACCAGCGCAGCACATGCGTACAGAGGGAAAAACAGGAGTAATTCCCTCTCATATGCTTCCCAGATTCTCCATGTGGAGAGCACTACATGCTGAATGTGGCCCAGGGCGCCTTTCGATGGGCGTCCATTCTGCCAGCTGCCACGGGCAGTGCGATTCTACTGCCTTCCTGACAGCCTTCCCGCTGCACAGCCTCTTGGCATCTCCAGCTGGCGCTGCTGCACTGTGCCCATGACAACACCCACACCCTCCCTTCTACAGAAGGGCGTGAGACCCAAGGGGCGGAAGGCAAAAGGGCCCCGAGCTCCTGCACACACACTGCAGCCAGAGGCCATGGGCGTCTTTGAGAAAATGTGTCACCACCAAAGGAAGATGCTCAAACCCAGAGAGTGATTTCTGTACTTGTGCTGTGACACTCAGGAGGTCTCAGAGGAAAATGGTCCCATAAATAAGTCTGCAGGGAGAAGCTGACCTTCAGCGGGTTACAGTTACACTTTTAACAGGTTGTTTGGGCAGGATAGAAGGTCTTGGAGACACAGGGCTGGAGCCGGAGTGGAAATCAGGTCTTGTCTGGACAGTGTAAGATTCTGAGGGCCACCCATGCAGACATGGCTGCTCGTGGGGAGGACTGCAGGAAACCAAGGCTGAGCCTGGACTTCACGGGTCAACCGTATCTGGAAAGAGACAGGAAGGGAGTTCAGGGTGGGAAGCAGAAAGGAGGAAGAGGAGATGGAGAAGATCATGGAGGAGGAGGAGGAGGAGGAGGAGGAGGAGGAAACAGAAGAGGAGGAGAAGGAGGAGAAGTAGGTGGAGAAGGAGAAGTAGTAGTAGAAGGAAATGGAGGAGAAGGAGGAGGAGAAGGAGATGGAGGAGGAGGAGATGGAGGGAAAGAAGGTGGAGGAGAAGAAAGAGGAGGATGAGGAGGAGATGGAGTAAGAGGAGAAGAAGGAGAAGTAGGTGGAGGAGGAGAAGGAGGAGAAGGGAATGGAGGAGAAGGAGGAGGAGAAGGAGA
>NW_004524588.1:26851797-26880429 GCF_000260255.1 Octodon degus | reverse complement strand
AGGAGGAGGAAAAAGAGGAGGAGAAGTAGGTGGGGGAGAAGTAGGTGGAGGAGGAGAAGGAGGAGTACATGGAGGAGAACAAGGAGGAGATGGAGGAGGAGGAGGAGAAGAAGAAGGAGGAGGACAAAGAGGAGATGGAGGAGAAGGAGGAGGAGGAGGACAAGGAGGAGATGGAGGAGGAGAAGGAGGAGGAGGAGAAGGAGATGGAGGAGGATGAGGAGATGAAGGAGGAGAAGCAGGAGGAGAAGTAGGGAGGAGAAGGAGGAGGAGGAGATGGAGGAGAACAAGGAGGGAGATGGAGGAGGAGAAAGGAGGAGAAGTAGGTGGAGAAGTAGGTGGAGGAGAAGTAGGTGAAGGAGGAGGAGAAGTAGGTAGAGGAGGAGGAGAAGGAGGAGGAGAAGTAGGTGGTGGAGGAGGAGATGGAGAACAAGGAGGAGATGGAGGAGAAAGAGGAAGAGAAGTAGGTGGAGGAGGAGAAGGAGAAGTAGATGGAGGAGAACAAGGAGGAGATGGAGGAAGAGGAGATGGAGGAGGAGAAGGAGATGGAGGAGGATGAGGAGGAGATGAAGGAGGAGAAGGAGGAAGAGAAGTAGGGAGGAGGAGATGGAGGAGAACAAGGGGGGAGATGGAGGAGGAGAGAGGAGGAGAAGTAGATAGAGGAGAAGTAGGTGGAGAAAGATGAGGAGGAGATGAAGGAGGAGAAGGAGGAGGAGGAGAAGTAGGTGGAGGAGGAGATGGAGGAGAACAAGGAGGAGATGAAGGAGGAGGAGATGGAGGAGGAGAAGGAGGAGGAGAAGTAGGTGGAGGAGAAGGAGGTGGTGGAGGAGAAGGAGATAGAGGAGGAAGAGGAGATGGAGGGGGAGGAGGAGCAAGACATAGATAGGCTCCCTGCACAACGTGCAAGCCACTGAGAGCAAGAACTTAGGGGAGCCTGAAGCAGCCAAAAGCAGAGGCAGAGGCTGCAGCACCGAGGAGGCAAGGAGGGTGTGTTCCTCTCTTTCTTCTTGCTCAGGGCCACAGCCTCTGTGCATTCTCCAGTTCTCTGATCCTGATTAGAACGGATCTTCCCAAGAGACAGAGACACTGCTACTAGTTCTGCTCCTAACTTCTAGAAGCACGGCCATTTGCCACCTGCTTCTCTCCATGACATAGGGATGGAAGGAAGCATGGCAGCACACCCCTCACTTGATAAGCAATATACAGAGAAGATAATAATGACAACCTGTGAGTGGCAGTGACTTCAGGAAAGGCAGAAAGCGCTGTCACAGCAGATGTGTGGGCCTTGGCAGCGGACGCCGCGCTTCCCATCCCCTCCCTCTACACAGTGCTTGGGAAGACAGCAGTCTCCTCACCGTGTTTTGCTCCCCAGGAGACAGCCCCTGCCTCAATTGATTGCCCATTGATGGCGGAGGATCTACCGGCCTCCCCGAAGGGCCGGTACTACCAGGGAGACGGCTGCCTCTTCTCCCTGAGAGCCTCACACCAGGTGCACATCCCACCTTCCCCGGGACACGGTAATCTGAGCTAACTTTTCTCATCATTCAGACATCAGCTATCTCGCTGGATTATCTGTGCCGCAATGGTCCCCGAGCAGAGGGCCGGAGCCACACACTTGAGGCCTGCTCACAAGGCCTGAAGCACGGTTAATCGATCACCTGGCTTTATGTCTCTGTAGCACTCACGGCCATACAAATCTGCTCCTGTTTTGATGTGACAGTGGATTTGTCTTAAGGGACACCTTCTTGATTTGGCCTCCAGCTACAGAGATACTGCTGGGGCCTCACAGCCCCGAGGCCTCATTTTATGGCTGCCATTCAGCATTCCAAGCGCTCTGTACAGCGCAGGGTGAAGCCATGCCTTCAGGAGTAGGACACACTGAGGGACACGCAGCCCAAGCGCCTGAGGCTGACACCCTCTCAGCCCAGGCCTTCTGATAATTACCACGGAGGGATATTTATCTTAGGAGTCTTGCCTGCACCTTTGTTTCTTTCTCTACTGCTTGTTTGGTGACCCAGAAAATTTTACCATCCTTGCGAGAATAAAGGAGTGTCAGGTTTTCTTGCAGTAAAGATCCCATTCCTCATCAGGGAAATCGAAACCAAAGTAGACTTTGTTCTGCAACTCAAAAGCAAACCAACAGGAACTTCCCTGCCTCTGGTTGGGCTGCCTCGTGTGGCACCCAGAGCACCCCACTGTTGTACTCCCTGCTGCAGGAGCCAAGGGGGATGTGCGGGGGCTAGTCCTGTGCTCCAGAGAACAGAAGGCCCAGGTTTCATGACACCTTCCTCCTCACCAGCGCTGGTCCTTAACATGCCAGGGAAGTCAGCGCCTCATGCTTGGGCCTCAGCCCTCTGAAGCCTAATTCTAGGGCTCACCTCCCATGAGCGCAGGGTAGAGGTCATGCGACTTGCATTCCGGGTACAGGAAGAAAGAAGCGAGCGCGCAAAAGACCCTGAGTTTGCACAGCATTCTGCTGCTTACAAGGGGCAGCCGCAGGCATTGTCTCCTGCACTCCTAAGGCCTACCCGGGAGTAACCACGGATGAGTCATGCAGGCCAGAATGGTCAGAGGCACTGAGTCATTAGCCCAAGGAAGTTGCTAGCGTGGCCAGCACTTGCAGCCAGCTTATACTTCTTGGCAAACCCACACGACTTGACCTCACCCACTTGTCTCCGTATCCTTGATACTAGGAACTCAAGACTGCTTACAATTCATATTGTGAAAACACATAGCCCAAAGTTGACTCAAAAAACAAAAAGATTTAGACAAGATATGATGTCTGCATCTTGTCCTCTGGGTAACTACTACGAAGACAGCAATATGCAATGTATTGTTGTAAATGTCTTACTAACCTGTTTTGAAACTGTTTTATCATTATTTTATCTTTTTTCTCATTAAAATGAATAAAAATTATAAAAAAAGAAAATAAAAAAGAATCAATTATTGAATGCCTACATGGCATATTGTGTGATTTATATTTCTCATAACACCAAATAACATATTAATAATGACCCCTAAGCCATTAGTGTTTAGGTCGCGGGGCGGGGTCCTCACCCCGGGTAGGAGAGGACTCTAAGGTGCCCAGTGTCTGTCCCCTTGTCAGCAGGGAGAAGTCTTCCGAGGCCCACCCCAAAGTCCTCCTGCTGCTCAGAAGGCCTGGGGCCCAGGTCTGGTCCGGTGAGGAGCCAGTCAACACAGAGCAGGAGCAGCCGTGTCACCAAGTGGAACTGACTGCAGCCAGGCGGGCTCCTGATTAAGGCCCCCAGGTAGGGAGAAGGAAGTTGCCAGGCAGCTGGGGACTGGGCGAATACTCTGCCACCTTAGCCCTGCCTGGGTTTACAGGGCTGCAGGGAGTTTGGCTCTCCCAGTAGAGGAGACTCAGAGGCAAAGACGTTTTCCTGACAGGCATCCGGCAGGAAAACTAATGGCTGAGCCTACTGTGGTAGGTGCTCAGGATGCAGAAACGGAAGAGAGCACTTGCCGCTTCAGGGCCTCGGTCTAACGGGCTACAAGCATGCTGCTCACAGACTCTGCCAGGCCGCAGCGGCCTGAGGACGCCAGCTGCCCCCGGAACGAGACACGGCGGTGGATCAGGAGGACGTCATCCTCCTCCACGGCGGTGGATCAGGAGGACGTCATCCTGCTCTGCGTCTCACCAGATAGAGGCTGCTCCTGCTCTGACTGAGGCCTGAAAGTGGGGCGCCCTCCGAACCGCGCGGCTCTGCTGCTCCAGTGCAGCTGTCACCGGCAGGAGGCCCTTTGAGGATTATGAATCATTACCTAGACCGCGTTATTAAGTGGGAAAAATACGCCTTGATAGACCGTGGCTGTCAGTTTCCAGGGGCATCACATTCCTGGGGACCGAGCTGCACGGCACAAGGGGGACGGGGCTGCCGCGCGGAGAGGGCAGGAATGCGGGTGACGGGAGTGACTGCTCCTCACAGCTACACGCTAATGGGGTCGTTTTATCCGACAGGGCACGAGCAGCATCTGCAGACAGCTGTCCCAATGACGGGCGCTGCTGAAACCGCGTGCGTCCGCGTCCGACACTGAAGATCTGACAGTACGGGGGTGGGTCCGAGTTGGAGCTGAAGTTCTCGGGGACTTAAAACGCACCCGTGAACGCGTTCTCCTTCCCAAGGAAGCTAGCTGCTGGGCATGAGGCTAGCTCCGCTACTTTCTAACATTTTCATACCGGGTCTAAACATTTATCCCGATATCATTAGCAATTCCAAGCCCGCATTTCATCAAAAGGTTATCAATAAAAGACAGAATGGAGGGTGTGAAAGAGAAAGGAACATTTAAGAAAGGAAATACAGCTTAGGAATAAGGATAATGGTGTTGTTTTGAGGGAATTTTTGAGTAAAGGAAGAAAACTTGACAACCGAGAACTTGGCTGCATGAGGATGCGGTGGGGGTGTAATTCACATGAGATCTTGTATCTGGGGTAGAAGTCATTTATTTATTTATTTTTGTAGTATAGTACAAGGTCTACAGGGTCTTACTACATAGATCAGACTCAGCGACCCGCCTGTGTTCAGCCTCCCTTAAATTGGGATTACAGACGCACACCACCACGCCCAGTCTCAGTCGCCATCTCAGCGTGCCCTGGGTGTGGGACTAGTATGGCAGGCTGGGGATCAAACCCCCGGCCCCTGCGTCTGCCTAAGCCAGCACTTTAATCTGCGGAGCTATTTGGCTGGCCCATATGGGATATAATTTAAATCCTGACAAGAACCACAACTTTGTATTTTCTAAATTAAAACACACAAAAAATGAACTATTCGATCAGCATTCCTTATGGGGAATTTTCTCTTTCTTGTTTTGCTGACACGAGCAGGCTGAGACAGCAACACAACAGAAGTTGTGGGAAAACCCAAGGAAAGTGATTAGGAAAACAGTAAAAGCTTCTCACGGCCTGTGCAGCTCTCTCAGTTTATGGGGAAGATCAAAGCCATGGCCTCAGTGCTGGAAGATGGGGTCTGCTGCCACAATGGGGACCTGGCTTCTCTGGGGGCCCTGTCCTGAGGCCCGTGGCAAGGCAGCAGAAGACAGCGCTGGCCTGAAGGAAGGCCGCCTCTCTGCAGTCACCTCCTGACTGCCTGGGAGGTGGAGAGGGCAGTGAGACAAACGCACTTCATCTCAAGAGTTAAATTCCCCCTCAGCCCGCTGTTAGGGGGCAATCCTAAGCGGTAACCCTGTGCCACAGCCACCGGCTGTGCAGAAGCGTGGCCGTTTCCTAGGGATGTCAGGCAATGGCCCCAGCGATTATTCCTGAGGAGCTGAAGCACAGAGCCAGGCAGCCCATCGCCGGAAACTCCCAACACCACAGGGAATCAGAAGTCACAAAAGCCAGCTTTAATCAGGCTTGATTGTGGCAAACAGCAAAACATACACAGCTGAAGCTCAATATCTTATTATCGTCACCAGTGACCCAGGAGAGGGTGCTGATCGTGCCGCGTGCCTCTCTGGGGGTGTCTGAACCCAGTTTTGCTGCGGACTCAAATACGGATTAGACGTGAGAAACAACAAAAGGATCAGGAAGATTTCTAGGCAGTGCAATCTTTTACAAAATGACATGGCTATGGAGGACGAAGATAATGCTCTGCAGAATTCTAATTCTGACGCTCTTCTGAACAAGAAATCCAATTTTAATAGCCATCAACCAGTGAAATGGTCATCCGAGCAGAGCTGTGGGCTGCACGCAGGCCTGAATTTGATTAGACAGCATCCTGGGAAAGGACTCGTCTGCTTTTGTCCCGGAGTGTTTAAGTCTGCGCGTGTCTGTCACGTCAGGGGTATTCTGTCGGACCTTGTATTTCTGCAAAGCAACACAGCCCCGCATGCTGTGACAATGACCTTCCCTTCCAAACACCTTTCATGTGAAGTGTCTGGCTCACCTGGGCTCATTGTAACTGGATGTGTCAACTGCTATCCTTCTACAGGCAGAGAAGCAGTTCAGCTATCCAAAAGGAAGCGCATGAACAGATTTGATGAAAGGTACACAGTAGAGAGAACACCTTGGCCCAAGAAACAGCATCAAAGAGAAAAGAGCAGGACTTTGGGGCCTTTCTATTCTTTACCTTTCATTCTCCTTCTTTTGTCTTTAAGCCCTATCCCCTAAAACTCTTAATTACCTCAAGATCTCTGCTTTTCCTCTTCCAAACCTACATGCAGGGAAGCACCTAACATGGGTCACGGGCCAGATGGGCCATGCTCAGAAGCGGCTCCTTCGCTAGTCAGATGGTACCTCTGGACAGGGCACGCTCCTGCTCTAGGTTCCCTGAGGCTGGGCATTCCAGCTTCCTTCGACTGCAACATAAAAACTAAAGCCAAAATGCCATCAACCATAGTCCCTACCCCTACCTCCCCCCCTGTTCTGTCTAAAACTGGAAATTCATTCCTTTGGGAGGTATGGCTCTGGATTTTCTCTGGAACACTACTTATCAAGGGAAGGGAGACAAATGCAGAGGTGCCCAAGTCAGCAACAGTCGGAGCCCTAGTGTCGGCAGCAGTGATCCACGTATGCGACAACTTGTGTCTTTCTGAAGGACCACGGCTGCAATGCCTTTACTCCACAGGCTCTTCTGACAATGTGATTTGACACACACCCCCCCCTCCAGGGTGGAATCTATGTTCCCGCCCCTCAGAGCAGAACCTGAACATGTGCCTTCTCCAGGGGAGAGGGGAAACCCGGGGAAAAGAAGTTCTTCCAAGCTGAAGTCATAGAAAGGATACGGTTCTCGCCAGGTTTTCTCTTTGCGAACGTCTCTGCTTGGAACCCAGTCATCATAGTGTGAAGAAGCCCATCGCACAGGAAGAGACCACACGTACACATTCTGGAAGACGGCTCCAGCTAAGGTCTGGGCCGGCAGGCAACAACCAGACATGCGCGTGCGCAGCCTGCTGATAACCCCTATCTGCAGCCTGCTCTGACAGAAAACCGAGAGAATCCACTCCAGCCTATACTATGGCAAAATAAGTGCTGTCACTGTCTTAGGCAACGAGCTGTTGAGTAACTTGCTATACAGTTACATTACCTGGGGCTTGTACTGCCTGCGCTAAACTTCTTCCCCGGGTCAAGATGTATCTCCAGAAACACTACCGACCCAGTGGCCGAGCCCTGGGCAGTGACCAGGCCTCCTCCTCTTGCTCCTTCAGTGCTCCCTCTGCTAGGGGACAATGGGCAGTGGCCATCAGGTACCTGGAGACTATATTTGTTCCTTTAACCACATGAAATTTCTGCTTTTCTGTTCAACCCATACAAACATCAACTTATACATTTTGTGTAACTACTATAATCAAGGAAAGTTTGTATCACCAGAAAAATCTTCCTTTACTTTTTTCTCATCTTGCCACGGCTCACCCCCTTTAAGTGTTTACAACACATTATTTGAGAATAAATCTAAGATGCAAAAACACATAAATTTTGGCCAATTGTCAAGGTACAGATAACACAGTACAGAAGAACAGTTTAATCTTAAAACCAAAATCTCATCATACTAGACAATGCCACCAGGGACCAGCACATCCCAAACTGAAAGAAGCAGAGTAAAACTATTTGGAAAAGAACACTTTTATAGAATGAAAAGTCATTAATTATTTTTGTACATCTGTCTTCAGCCATATTCTTTTCCTATAAGATCATGAGAAATCACTATCAAATTCAGTTGAAATATTGAAATATTCCCTTATTTTGTTAACTTCCTAAACTCAGTTTTATGTTGTATGTTTCATTTGAGCTTTCTGACAGGTTTAGAATGAGTCTTCTAAAAATACATATAGTAGAGCTGGGGAGACAGTTCAGTGACATAAGTGTCCGCTTGGCAAGTGCAAGGTCTTAAGTTCAATCCTCGGCGTGCGTGTGCGCACACACACCCCCACACACCTGATCATACGCTAGGTGATGAATATCTCACTTTGCTCATACTCTGAAGTTTCTGTATATGCTTCTCGGTGTGCCTCAGTTTCCGCTATTGCAAAACAGAACCTAAGCCCTGCCTTGGTTGTGATAGGGTTTTTTCTATTTTCATTTATTTACTTATTTGTTACACTGTCTCGCTACGCAGTTCAGGCTCAAGGCGACCTTTCTGTCTCAGCCTCCCCAGTGCTGGCATTACAGGCGTATGCCACCACACCTGGTTGCAGGGCGGGCACCGCACGCCCAGGTTCCAGGGTTGGCACGGCATGCAGTCCCGAGGATCGAACCTGGCCCTTGTGGCGGGGGCAGGCCCAGCACAGGCCTAAGGAGGACCCTGGGGAAAATGCGTGCGCAGGGCTTTCAGTGCTCCACTGTTCTGAGCCCGCGTGAAAACTCCAATTCCTGGTGAAATCCAAAGGACACCACGGGCAGCCATTGCTTCTCTATCTGCCAATATTCCCAGGAATTTTTAAAATCTAAACTTCTGAAAGTATTTCTCCAGGACTTTATTTTTGACACTAAGTCCAGTGAGGAGGGTTTCATGTGCTTTTCCCCAGAGGACTGGGGTGTGAGAACGTGAGCCCTGAGGTGCTCCCCTCTGCACCTGATTCACTGTCCCTCCTGTCCCCTAAATGCAGTGCAGGCTCCGAGGGCCTGAGAAGGGGGGTGTGACAGCACTTGTGTGGTGTGTGCTTTGTAACATGGGAGGAGTCCACAGAGGCAGGGGCGCAGCTTGGGGGAAGCACGCAGCCTGAGGGGCCACCATGCAGGACCTTATGGTCACAGGAAGCTGTCCTAAGGAGTGCGGCTCTGCAATCAGGGAGAGCGAGGCGGTGAGTGCAGGTACTCCTCTCAGCCAAGTGGCCGTGCGCCCAGGTGTCACCTGCAGGTCCTTCTCTCTGTGGCCTATCCCTTGGCAAGCTGTTCCACAGGTGGGCACCTGAGGTCCGCGGGGGCTGAGCCCTGTGTCTTGCGGAGAGCAAGCTACTGTCGGGGAAGTCACCTGCGGCTGCCAGCATGCTCCTGCAGGCTCCTGGGCCTGACCGCGTCCCATTGCCACCATTGTGGGCAGTGGCCTGGCAGCCCTGGCACGGGCCGGAGGCTGCATAGCATGGACTCTGGCCTCCCGCAGATCCGCGGTTTATGGAGATTCTTGAGGCGATCCATAGGCCATCGCCCCACATTCCTCCAACTGGAAGGTATAGGGAGACCGGACTCAGCCTTCCGCACCTGGATGAGCCCTGGACTATGCCTGTGTGTGCTTCCCGGGCCCTCCAGCCTGCAGCCCTGGGCTTACTTTCTATGGTTTTTCTCAGGGTGGCACGTTGATGTATTTTACCTTGGACCACAATCCAGATGGACACAATTTCAGCATAATACATGCAGTGTGCGGGTGCTCAGTCAGGCTCCCCTGGAAAGCACCTTGGAAGTGCAAACCGTTAGCCTCGCCCCAGACCTGCTGGATCAGAGTCTGGGTTCCAAACGGACCTACAAATCACATCCACCACTAAGGCCAAGGAAACCCACATGTACAGAACTCACGGATTTCTTCCTCTTAATAGACGTCATCATTTACCTTCTTATTCTAATAAGCAGCAGCAGCAGCTATGGATACACTAGAGAAATTACACAACAATACAGTATAATTAGGTTTTACTCCTAAATGAATTACAGACTAGTTTTTACAAATTGTCCATGAAATCGCAGGAAAGTCAGATCTTTTGGAGTCCCTGGAAGGAACAGGCACATGAGACGGAATGACAAAGTGGTGCAGGGTGGGGAAGGGGCAACGTGTGATGATTTTGTGAATGTTCTGCGAACATGAAAGCTTTGTGGAGCAAGGCACGCCCATCCTCTCACTTGCTTGACCCCACACTACAGGGGCGAGAAACTAGTGCAAAGAGCTTGCGGTCACTGCCCAGGGTCTCATAGTCTGTGAGCGCAGAGCAGCAATTTGGACTCAGTAAGTAGCACCTGGATCAAAGCTCAACTCACCAACAGCTGCAGTTCAATCAGGGTCCCACACGAGAGAAGCATTTTACACGGAGGGTACTGTAAGCACAACCGTCACATTATCATTTCATAAATGCCAGATTTGAAGAAACATGTTCATCCCATTTTGAAATCATGTCTTACACAAACAAGTGTGCACAGTCCTGGTGGCTCCCTGCTACTGGACCGCAGTCCACGCTGCATTTGGCCCTGGCCCTGACGTGCAGTGCTTTAGCTTTGTTCCCAGCAGGCGGTACCAGCGGTCCTCGGAGGAGCCCGGCCCACTCTGCACCGGCCTGCTCCACCTTTTCCTTTAAGCAAGTGGGAGAGTCAAATGAGATGGTCACAGAGGGCACATAGTAGGTGGCTAAGAAAAGCCATCGCTATTTTAGTTATTATTGACCAAACATAGGTTCTAGGGAGCTATTTTTCTCAGACTTTCAAATTAACCTATCATAAGTGTATTTGGTACATCCTTCATCCAGTAGGATACAGTAGAAATGTCTGCGTTTCTACTCCAGAATGTCCAGGGATTGTAGAAACGTCTGCATTTGAGATGGATAAATGAATAAACAGAAAAAAAGGGCAGACTCAGCGTCTCTTGAGGAATCACTCTGATACTGACCTGGATGTCTCACGGAAATGCTTCAAATCCCAGCATCGCTCCCCCGCGTGACTGTGCATCTTTAAATGGCAGTGTCCCGCCAAGAAGGCTCTTCCTGTCACTGCCTGCTCCTCTGTTCTGACAGTTTTCACAGCAGCCCATGGACCTAGCGTTCTGAAAGAGCTGTCTGCCTGGTCCCTGTACTGTCCAGCCTTTAGCTCGGCTGGCACGTGGCAGAAGTGGTCCTGGCTGCGGGCTCAATGGAGCTGTCCCTCTGGGGCTTCAGATTAGACAACGGAGCCACAGTCCTGAGCTCTGTCATGCCGCACCCTGCGACGTAAGCTCTGCTGCAAAGTGATGCAAGCCAATCTTACTGCTACAACTCTTAGCTTTAGTAAGAGCAGAGTGAGAAGTTGCCAGGTTTGTGTTAGGTTTCTTTTTCTTAAATTTTTCCAAGTTGAAATCTTATAACAGGTACAAAACTATCTGAATTAAGCTTCTGCAACCTTCCTAATTCAGATTTTAAAATCTGTTTTTGTTTGAATAAGGAAGGGAAAGCTAACAAATCTCTTCCTGCCTGTATCTGTCCCTGAATCATCAAGATGCTTAGGCAATCTTTCCCTTCCCTGGGGGTGTAACTGTAGAGTAATATTTTTTGACTCATACTTTAAAAGCTTCTGATGGGAAAGCTAGTCAACACGGGAAAAATGGCTTCAAGGATCCCAAAGCGAAGAAGAGCATTCACTCCCATTACAAGCAGAGGAAGTGGAGACCTGGCTGGGAAAGCGCTGTAGGTCCTTCGGCCAGCGCCTCCTTTCGGCGCTTCCCCACTGCGTGGCGCAGGCGCGAGCAGCCGCGTGCAGAGCTCTCACTCGCGGAGCTCAGGAGCCCCGAGATCGCGGGGGCGGACTGCCGGGGGCTGCGGTGGGCAGCACAGTGCGGGCAGAAGGCACTTGCGAGACGAGACGTCTTCGGAAAGAAGGACACGCGCCCAGGAAAGCGTCCCAGCAGCGGCCTGCGGGGCAGGGCAGGGCGGGCGCAGAGGGCGGCTGTGCATTTGTGCACCATTTAAGACGTCTACGCAACAAACAAGTAGACGATTCGGGCACCCAGAGAGACCCTGGTGAGAAACGTTGCTGCTCTTCTAACTGAACAAACATCCCCGGAATTCGGTCACATCCTATTAGCAGGGAAGGTTCCTGTTGGGCGCGAGGCGCTGGATTCTGCTCCGCATCTGGTTCCACTCAGGGACCGAGCGCCCGCCCCGCGTCGCTCTCCCCACAGATCTAGTCTAATGCGAAGTGACTTTCCTCTTGCTGCCCTGAGGTGTGACTGGATGAGAGCTCAGTAATGCATACAAAATAAATTTTCATCATCCAATTAAGGCCAATAGGACCTAATCTAGACTTGTTATTAAAGTACCTTGGCTTTTTATTGAACGAGTAGCCATTTGGGGCCACACCAATTTTGTGCTTAGAATTTATTATCTAGGAAATCTTTACATATTATCTCCATGTTTTTGATCACTAAGTTACACGTAGGAGAACAGAGACTTTTGAAAATCATTTTAAACGGATGTTTTAAGTTCTCCATTTGAAAGATGAAACAAGCCTGAACATTATTATGCAGATAGATTAGAAAGAGAAGTGGTTTCTTACCACTATGACTAATTTTAGGTAATTGAAAATCTAAAGCTTTGAAAATACGGCCCAACTGAATAATGTGTGACAGCAAATCTGGTTTTCTCCCAATAGAGTTACTAATTCTCACCATGTTTCATCATACCCAGTCTGTAGACACAGGGATTAAGCTATCAGAACGCTGAGCTGCTTGCAATCTTGTTTCTTGGCAACTTCGTTTTGGCCGGTAGATCTAACTGCAGGTGTCTTTCACGAATTACCTACGGACAGCTCTGGAGAGTGAATTCTTCACACAAAAAAGATCATTATAGGATACAAGAGCTTTAATTACTCAAATTGCAGTACTTATATATTTTTATTCAATTGGTTCAATGTATTAATAGAAAATACTTGATGACAAAATTTTTTTTTCTTCTAAAATTCAGAGTCACAGGACAACAGGGCCACACGTGTCCAGAGTTAATTGTATATACCACTGGACAATATAAAGAAAGAAAGCAATTTCAATTCCTATTTTGGGGCCATTTTTCAAATAAATAATTTCACCAACAAGTTTTACTCCTTAAGAAGGAGTAAAGAAGCCACTGTAGATGACGCTGCACTGGATGTTCACCTTTAATGCTGGGCCTTCAAAGCCGCACGTATAAGATGGAGATCTTTTATGAGAGGGAGGGGTTTGGAAAAGAGCTCATGAGAGGTAAGCTTCTGGCGGGCACTGATCTACAAATCTTGGGCATCTCTTTATATACTCTACTCTGCAGCCCTGGGCAGTAGGTACTGTAGTCGCAGGTTCATCAGAAAGCTTAACGAACAAGACCACACAGTTGGCATGAAGAAGGGCTGAACGTGGGTTTTGTCATCCAGGCCTGCTGCACCACAGAACTGATGCTCTTAGTGGCTGCGTCTTCTGGAGTGATTTGTACCTCAGCAAGTTTCCATACCTAGGTTGACTCATGTAAGAATGACAGCCATTGGGCTCTTATCACAGATACACAGCTGATCTCGTCCCTGTCTTCTTTTGTACTGACGGCTTGGGAAAAATTTTTAAAGCATGCTTAATAAATTTCTCATTGATATGGAGCTAGGATCAAAGACAAATATATGGGATAACAGAACCTGGATCAAAATGATTTCAACAAGCTGGAACTATGAATTGCCCTTAAAAAGATGACATTGACCAGACATATAAGTTAGTCCCTATGTTTGGACATAAAATAGCAGTTGTACGGAATGACTGGAGAAAAGCAGTCTAGCAGAGGCTCACATATAAATGGATTTGATTTAAGTCATCAAAATTATTGGAGGACCAATTCCTAGAAAGATAGTGAGATACAGGGGGTTTTGGTTGACAATAACAGCAATACCAGCTGACCATATAATGTAGCTGCCAAAACAACTAGTGGTACCTGAGGCTGCGTTCCAAGGGCCATCTCCCTTTTTCTCAGGCTGTGCCTACCAGCAGCCCATTTCAGAAGTAGGATGGTCGAACTAGGACTTGTGCAGAAGGCACACCAGGTGAGGCTGGGCCAGAATTACTGTTACTTGGGAATGACGACAAGGACTGCGGGTGTTAGGCCCTAGAACAGAGGAAGCATTACTGTTGAATTAGCTGAAATTCTACTCTGTTAAAGAAGGGTCCGAAGCCTGTCTGGGGCCGACACAGAGGCTCATGAGACCCCTCATGAGTGGGCTGGCCTCTGGCAGCGTGAGCTCTGTGAGTGACAGTGCCAAGGCCCGGCTGGCAGGCTGCGGGGTAAAGCAGCTGCAGGAGGGATCTAGTGAGTGACTCCAGGAGGGTGGCACAGTCTTTTCATGCCAACTCTAGTAACCATGAGAAGGCTAGACTTCTACAGTTGTCCACAGTGAGCAAACCAAGGGAGGAGAGCGAGAACCTGCAGTCCAGGGAAGCAGAGACTCCTGCAGGGCCGAAGGTCAAGGCTGGCTGAGGGACGGGGAGGCCTTGGGCATGGGCACAGGTGTGCAGTGCAGCAGGCCGGGAGTTCTGGGAGACCTAGAGACGGTGCGTGCACGACACTGGCAGCCTGCCAAGGCCAGGCCCGCAGGAGCCTCCCCAGGGGCCTTTCATCACAATGAGTGGCACTGTCCACAGATCTGTTCCTGGCCAGGTGCAAGGAAGGAAGAGCTCGCCAGCTGAGGAGCCCACGCGCAAGAGTTAACACCACTAGGATGCCCTTCTTCAAGATACCAAGATCTCTGTGGGTTCTTCCAATCCTACAAAACGACGACTCTAAGAAAAGCACAGGTTTCTGAGGACGAGGCAGTCTGTGACTTGCCACCATACCCGTCTTCTGGCCAGCCTGGCCAGCACAGCTGAGCTGCATGCAGGGAGCTGCTCTTAAAGGCCCGGAAGGGTCGTGTCTCCCAACTAGCATTGCTTGGCACGATCCCTTCTAGCTACTTTTAACATTTAAATTACCGCGAGGCAGAGCACAGTTCCCTCCAGCCTGAGGAGGGCAGGCATGCCACCCACATGAGGTGACCTGTGCTTGGGCCGTGTGCCAGCCCGCATGACCAGCTAGGGCCGACTGAGACTGCTTTGTGCAGGTCTGCTACCCTGTGCTTGCATGCGTCCAAACTGAATTACTTTAAAATCGAAATTCTGGTAGATAGTACACTTTAGAATAACTTAACAAGATTGTGAGCTCCAGTCACACCTTTGTGCACCATTACAACCCAGGAGAGTGGCTCAGGAATCCCTTGATTGTCACCTGGTGCTCGTCATTGTCTACTGACTGACGCATGACGCGGGAGGTTGGGGTAGACGGAAGCACATGGCGCTTAGCTTCCTCAGCTCAGAAGACGCGGTCAGGCTGCTCAGCTGGACGCATTCACCTGGCGGGACACCGTGCGAAAGACACCCCCCAGACTTTGGAACTGTCCTACTTGCATAACATTTTCAGCTCCCAAAGTAAGGAGAAACTAATAAAATAGTGACACCTGTGAGGGTCAAAAAGCTCATCTGTTTTTCTAGAACATGGGCAAAGCAGCAACATAGTAATAATTCCGAATGAAACTCTTTCCTTTGTAAGAAAATGTTAACTTCTGTTTGAAGAGCAGAATGCTTTTTCTTTACCCTAATTCTTAAGAAATGCAAGGAACATGTATGTGTCTTCCACACTAAGACTGCGCTAGACAGGCTTTCCATTTGAATGTCTGTGTGTGCTATTTTGTCCTGCAGTTTAAGAGACTCGTACCACGGGCAGCGGACAGGTTCCGAGCAGGGAGTGGTGGTGGCCTGCTTTCTTTGTCCCTTCATAACGTTCACAGAGACTGTGTTTGCGAAGGGCAGAGGGGAGAGGGCCCAGGCCTCCTGCCCCCCTGACCCAGCATCGCTTCCTCCTTTCTGTTAGTGTCACACCCTGGCACCCCACTGCTTTGAAACTCAGTAGACTTGGCACTTGGTGCATTTTGACACAAACATCTAGCCCTGGTCCCTGTCATGCGCCTGGTCCTCCCGCATCAGCTAGAACTTGTCAGTGCTGATTGCCTTGGTACTCACTACCCTTCCCTGAGCCGACCCCTGGAGACAATCAGTGAGCACTACCAAGCTACCACTGCACTGGTCTAAGTGGTGGAAGCCATTGAGACAAACCTATCAATCCAGACTGACTGCAAAATGAGAAAATAAGAAGCAGGGAGGGCATTAAAAGAAAGGCCAAAGCTTTGTAACAGCAGAGCAAGAGGGTCAGTGTAACAAATTCATGCAAATAAACTGTCAGTTGAACTAGGGGCTGCCGTGGCAGGGTGGGCATGGGAGGCGGCAATGAACTGGGCGGTGAGTTGTTCTGTGAACGGGCCAGTTCCGGTTCAGCTTCGAAATGGAAACACTGCCTAAGCGCAGTGTCTCCTATGCCTGAAGAGTCGAAGTAAAGACGAGAGTCTGACGATTTCAGAAAGGGAGTAAGTAGGGGCTCCATTTGTGCAGTTCGGCTTGCTCGCGGTTGGAATCGCCTGGCTAATTTCCTCTATTTTGTTTCATCTGAGCAAAAAGCAAGCTCTCTTCATATTAGGAAAGCAGTTACTGCAAGAAGAGAATAAATTCATTCTATGAAATTATTTGTTCTCTGTAGTTTACAACTAGAATTGCATAAGATAAAATCTGGAAAAATCTACAAGTACCCCCCCCCCCATTGTGAAATGTTGCTTTTGTTTGCAGGAGCTGAGTGTGTCTTTATCGGCCAAGGGCACAAGAACTAGCTGTGAAATTCCTTGGGGAAAACACCACTATAGGGCTGAGTCCCCTAGCTTCTTCCTCTTTATTCTCAGGAAGGAAAGACAATGAGGGGAGAGCACTAAGACCCTTCCAGGGTTCAACTCATGGTCCCCTCTGCCCTGCAGTCTCACTGGCTGCTCTGACATTTAAGGAAACACTGCCAAATAGGTGAGGTTTCGTATTGAGAATGAGAGCTTACATATTGCTGACAATAGACAGGCTTCTATGACATATATGTGTAGAGAGCAAATTAAAAGTATTCGACTTCAGAGCCAGCTAGATAGCTCAGGGATTAAAGTGCCTGCAAGCAGGCGCAGGGCCCAGGGGTTGGATCCCCGGCCTGCAGTGCCGGCCCTGTCCCCAGAGTGCACTGAGATGGCAATTGAGACTGGGCGTGGTGGTGACACCTATAATCCCAGCTCTTGGGAGGCTGTAAACAGGAGGATCACTACGAGTCTGATCTAGTAGTGAGACCCTGAACATCCTGTAGATCCTTCCCTAAAATTCAAAAAATAAAATTGTCTTCATACTTACTTTTTATTGTTTCTGTGCAGACAAAATGATATTAGAGGAGCTGAATATTCTGAATATATCCAAAATCTTCCTGTGTTAGGGTTTCTCTTAAGTACAGGCCTTTACCCCTATTGATCTTACCGCTACTAGAACCTCTAGCTATGCAACGGACCATTCCTGCATCTAGAGAAAAAAGGAAAAAAAAGCGCAGCGCCCCTCTCTGCACAGCCCTCTGCGCCCACAGCTTCTGCTGCGGTACTCTCTCAGCTTTCACCTACTTACGGAACTGCCTCAGTGTACTTGCTGGAGGCGCGGGGAGCTCCAGCGTGCAGGTGAGACTATTTCCCCAAAAGCATCAGAAGGATGCGACTAGCTAAAGGGGGAGACCCAAAGGAGGCTCACAGGAAGGGAGCAAGGACGAGAGAATTCTCCAGTCCTGCAAAGGCAGTGAGCAGAAAAACAATGGAGTCTGAATTTTCTTGCATTCATAAGGTCCGCTTCTTTAAGAATATACTGACTAATCTCTACAAAAACACAGAGCAGAAGAGAGTACAGTGTGACTTACTAGAACCCAATAGAAGGAGGTGAAATTCAGTGATCACCACCCGTAGAATGAGCCACCTCTGTGCGTGCGAGTCAGCAGAAAGGGAGGGCCTGGCCGACAGGTGAACTCTCAAGGGACACTTGAAGATGTCCACCTAGAAGTGTATCTGAAAGCTATCCTCTGAACACTAACCTTTTGGATGTAGTGGTGACTCGTTCCTTTCTTGCTGACTTGTGATGAGACACAAAAGAAAACGTTCGCTCCCCCTTAATCTCTAAAGCAAGTAGGTTAATGATTAATTATACGGGGGTTTGTTGATAGAACTAAAGCACTTTCACTGTATGTAAAACACATTCAACTTCTCTGATCATTGGCACATCTAAAACTATCATCTATGTGTTTTCTTGCAGCAATCAGGAAAACAACTTATTTCATTAGCTTGGATGTTAATTCGAGGAAAGGTCATCATTTGAAATCAGCTTCAGAAAATGATGCCACTTAAAAAACACTTTTCAAGATGACTACTGCATGGGCTTCAGGAAGATATCCTCTCCCTTTGGAAAAACGTCGCCTTGTTTTCTTATATGACAACTTTCTGATGGCTTGTGGGTATCAAGAGAAGGAAATCCGTGCAAAGCAATAATGTGCAGGGATTGACTGCTGGGGTCAATTTTGACAATGCAAAGGACAGGCCACGATGACAGGTTGGAAAATCTTATAGTGACTCTCGTGGACCCCACAGTACCTGTAGTGTCCCCATGCCGAGACAGTGGGGCCTCTCTTAAGTCTCAATTGCTCCTCAGAGGCCCCTGAAGTCTCAAGCAAGAAATGCCTTGTGTCTTTGAAGTCTAGGGTAACTAAAATAAGATCAGAATTAGAAATTACTCTCAGCAGTTTCTTTGCTTAGCTTGCTCCCAGTCTCCGTCTCTGTTGTCGCAGGCCTTCCCCTTGGGCCCTGGCTTACACCCGCATAGCCCAGCAGCTCTTTCTCTCTCAGTAGGTTCCAGTGCATCTGTGTGCAAGTCTAAGTCGCAGACTGCTCTGTGCCCTGTGGTGCTGGAGACCTCCTCTGTGAGCCACCAGGAGGCCAGTGGCAGCAGCCACCTGAGCTGGCATTGACCAAACACTCACACAAGTTGCTCTAAGAACAGGCAGAGCCATGGTGCCCAGCCAGGTCGTGCTGGTCCTGGGGCCAAAGCCACCTGCGGGCAAATGCTGCTCTTGGTGTGGGAAAGACTCTGAGTTCCACCTCACTTACTGAGATTTACTCTCATATTCTCCAGATTGGATAACAAGAACTAAACAAGATTTACGTGCAGGGACACATTAGCAGTAATCTATATACCAAGAAGCCCCTTGCTCCTCCTTCAATATAACTTAAGTTGGAATAATAGAAAATAAATCTAGGGCAAATTTGTAGCTGTAAATCTATGCTCAGCAGTCCTGACCTCCATTAACATAGCCAGTATTTTAAATTCCATGCTAGCAGTTGCTCTGACTCTTTGGGGGCTGCTATACTCCCCTTAGCTGATGCTTGAATGCCTTCAACATTTAACACCATGGACACCCATCAGCTACCCTTTGGCCGGCAGTGTGTTGAGTTTGAGAGTATCGGTTTATGTTCTAGCTGGACAGGCAGATCGCTAAATAAGCAACTGCAGCCGCTGAACTGTGTTGTTCCAAAAGTGGAGTGAGAAGCGACAGACTCTGTGCCTGGAGAAAATGGGAACGGAAACCTCAGAGAGGTGGTGAGAATGCAGGACCCATGGCCGTGACCCAGGAGGGGTGAAAGTACAACAGAGTGTTCTAGAAGAATGGACAGTGCTGGCAAAGTGCCACAAAGAGGAGGAATCTGACACGCTGGAGGAAGTAACAATTCTCTCTGGAAAGCTGGAATAAGGAGCAGCAGTCTGATGGCTGGAGGAAGCCATGGAAGGGCTTAGCAGGGGATGCTATGTCAGCTATTTTATATTTTAAAATCTTGCCAGTGGCGGGTAGAGAACTGACTGAAGGGGAGGGGAGACTGCAGGAGGAAGACCTGTTAGAGAGCTGTCAATCCTGGCCTGGAGCCGCTGCTTCAGTCCCTTCCATGACAGTGACATCACTGTCCGCAGAGAGCTCACTGGACTTCAGAACTACTCTGGAGGTCAGAAAGTCCTCCTTTACAGAGGCCTGGAGGTCAGACTCCCTGATTTCCCCGCAGCGTCTCTTGGGATATTCTCTCTGACAGGAACTCGTTCTCCGCTAAGCAGTGCCAGTTTCCTTTCCCCCATACAGCATGTCCTTCCCATTATTTCAGCCAACACCACACAGTGGGTAGGCCCCAGTTCCACACAGCCCTACTAACTTCCCCTGGACAAATATCTCTTGCAGAGTGGCTCCTGGGGCTAAAAACCAGACGGGCAAGTGTGCCGGTAGCTGACAGTAGCAAAATTCTGTCACTTTCCCTGAAAAGATAGCTCATTTTCTGGGAAGAAAACACTGGCAGAATTCCAGAGGGGAGACAAATACCCATTTTCCCTTTCTGAGTGACATCATCCTTGATTTTTGGCTGGTCACAAAACCACCCTGCATCAAGGTAACATTTTCCAACCAATTCTACAGCTAGTGTTGGCCATGGGATTAAGATTTGAATGTAAGTGTTCCGTGTGACTCCTGGGACAGTCCTTAAGCAGAGAGGGTCAGTCCTTGCTGTTGCTACCAGTTCCTCTCTTCCAAGACCAAGCAAAGTGTCTGGACCCGACACTGATGTCTCCCACATCGGAATGTCTCCCTTGTGCTTCCTTCGTGAGCTAGAAGTAAACGTTGTACTGCTGAACCTATCCTTGTTTTGTGTTTCCTGTTGTTCATGGACAAACCCAAGTTCTCAGTTACTCTTTCTAATTTCAGATCATCTATATGTGCAAATGCATGTACATATGTATAAATCTGCTCTCTCTTGTGAGAAAGTGATAGAGGAGGGAGGGAGGGAGGGAGAGGGAGTACAGAGAAAGACACAGAGAGAGAGAGACAGACAGACAGATGGACAGGGACAGAGACAGAGTGCTTTTGTCCATATGCTTCTTCTGGTCTGGAGTATACTTTGTTAAAAGTCTTTACCAGCCATGCTGGCTTTGAGGAGGATTAAATGAGTAAAGGGTTTGGCTCAGGGTGGCACAAAGAAGAGGGCCCAGGGGCCCGTTCTCCGTGGTCAGCCCTCAGGCCGAGACCCCAGGCTAAGCAGGAAGTCCTCGTCCTCACACTCAACAGTCCTGGCAGATGAGCAGCCCATGGTGACTGCACTGTTCTGGGAACTTACTTGCGGGTTCTTCTGGCTGAGGGCTCCCTGCTCGTTCTCATTTTAGTTTTCCTCGCATCGAATGCCCTGACGCAGGCGGCCTTACTAAATCTAACAGCTCAGTCTAAAAGGTTTCTGTTGACTCACGTGAATTAGCATCAGGGGAAAGCAGGAGTGATGTTAGCTGGCAGGAAGCCCAAGCCATCCAGCAGTCTCCGCATGTGCCACAGAAGGTGAATAATGTAATGAATGCAAAAGTCTCTCCGTTCCATTAATTCGAACTAAAACAAAGACCAGCTATTACATTAAGTGGGATTTGCCTCCTCGATCCTGGGGTGGCATGGAGGGTCATTAGCATAAAGCGAACAATGCTGAGAGCTACGCATGGCGGGCAGGCCTTGGGGGGTGGGGGGGAGGGGTGGGGGGTTAAATTAACAAGTGAAAGTGTGAGCACGTCACAGTTACCTGAGGAATTTAGTTATTACTGTCTTCTAGAAGATAATAAGGATTTTAGTTCAAACAGATGAAAATTACAATAAACACACCAAGCATGACCCTAGTTAATAACTCTATCCACAGTTAGTCTCTGCATATACTCATCAACACACAATGTTCCAGAAAAGTGTCACTGCCCTGGCCAGGGGAGTCCACAGCTGAGCTCTGCGGGGCTGCCGGCGAATGGACACAGTCGGTAGTTTGCACTCGCTGAGGTTCTAAGTCTCTTCTTGAGTCAGATTTGTAGAGAAGGAGCAATTCTTCCTCCAGCAAGCTACTAGTAAAACTTCATTCTTTTTCTTCTTCTCCATGAGGAATGAATGGAATCTCTCTTGGGACTTATCTTGTGCCCAACAGCAAAACAAGTACAAAAGTTCCCACATTTGGAAAACCACGAGCCTGACAGATTTCATCAGAGAAAGATGTCTTAAATTAGTATGTTCCTCACAACAACACTCTCACAATTTAATTATTTCCTTCAGGTCATGGTTCCGCCTCATGCTGGCATTCCTTCCTACACACATCTTAGGATCTGCTGGCCTCTGACAAGTTAACATCTGCACTAGTGCAAAAATATGTAAGGGAGGAGGTGAAGGAAACATCAGCCTAGTACGAGGGTCCGACCGGAAGTGGCTCTTGCCAAACAGCAAGCACCAGTGAACGAGGTGATTGGAGTGCAAAGGTACTGCCTGCAACGTAATGCAAAGCGAGAGGTAACCCGGGCACAGGAAAGACAATGCCGTATGAAACTTTACGTCTGAGCTTCTTTGGTTTCCTGATTTGGAAGCAATATTGTATAAGATTAAAATGACTTTTACCACTTTTGGAAAAAATGGCTGCTTTTTCTTTTCTATTTTTCAGAAAGAAAATAAGACAAAGGCTTCATCCACTTAGTGCATAAAATCTAAAACAGAATGGAGATTTTCATGGCCTAATTCTCCAGATCAAGAAAGACTTAGAGAGCTGGCCATCATTCCTTCTATCCTCTCAGTAGACCCACACAGCACTTCTCTCTACCATATAAATTCTAATCTTTCCTGGTACTCAAGAATAAAAGAAGAATGAGCGGGAGAAGAGGAGGAGGACATGTCTAAGAGGATGCGCTCTTTCCAATTGTAACAGCATCTTTTCACACACAATTCCATGCTAAGCTCTGGATCTCTAGAATATTTTGATTAAGATACAATTGCTCAAGGTTTGGAGTTTTGTTCTAAGACCACTAGGACTGCTACATAACAATGACTTGCATCAAAGTCCTCTTTGTAGTTAAACAATTAAAAGTACTTGGGACTCAATCAAAATGCCTAGGACTCTAAAGCTTGTATAGATCAACTGGAGTCATATGAAGACACAATAAAGGAGTTTAAAAAGAGTTTAGAATGTTCTCCAGTGCAATCACAATACTATTAAATCCTCATGATGCCCACATACAGGAAGAACATTGGAGAAGACTTTTGTGTCACTGTGGGTGAGACAGAAAAAATCACGCAAGGAGTGGCTTTGAGCAATCTTACTGGTGTGATCAAGCACATACTGAAAGGCACAGCGCGGCTGCCAGTCATGGAGTCCCAGAACAGGGCAGGCACTTTTCAGGAAAGTACTAATTGCTTCAGTGTACTCCTTCAAAGGGTACAAAAATCAGGAATTAAGAGGGTGAGGGAAGGATATGTTTGAGTGAAAGTGTTGTGAAAGGAAAGCCATTGAAATGGGATTCAAGGGTGACTACGTGGGGCTCAGGGCCTGAGCTCTATCTGTCTACAGAATGCACAGCTCCGAGAGAAACACGCAGCATAGGGCCTGAGACAGAACAAGGCTGCAAGGAATACCTGTCACAAAACACGGACCTAAGTTGCCTTTTTCATCATTTATGAAAGAGGACATAGTGATAGCAGATTTACACAAATAAATAATAATAATGTAACCTAATCTCAACGCTTATTTAATCAGCAGTATTGGTAAAATACCTTGTAGATACCAAGTTGTGTTTTAGGAACTGAAAATTTAGTAGTATGCAAGGTGCACGGTCTCGAATTTCATGGTGCTTGCATATGGAAGACAAAGGCATAGCCAGACAGTTGCCGGCAATAATACACTTAGCAGTCCCTAGAGGATGGACATATCAATCGTTCTTTAAATGATATCACCATGAATATACTAATGGACTAGTCATTTCACTTCCTATTGGCTCTGGAAAAGAATGTAACAAGTCACATCAAATTAGAATTTTCAAATGTGCAAAATAGTCATTGTCAGGTATGGCTCTACTTTTACTAGGCCATATTCATAACTCATACATATTCAGAGTTCTTAAATATTTGGTCAGTTAGAAAACTGCTAGGGACAAGGCATTAGAAAAAATGAAAGAAAAAGGTGAACACAAATGACAGCATCCTCCTGAGGCCCATATATACACCACACAAGAGCCATCACTAAGTCATTAACACATTTAAACTCAAACGAACAAACAAAAATAGTTATTAATTCAAATGTAAAATGTATATGTGGTATAGATATGAAAGAATGAATTAGTTAAGGCCAGCTATATATAAAAATAAGTAGCCTACACAAAGCTTGATTCATTAAAATGTTTACCAAAAGAAATTTAATTTGGTTAGTCTCAATAATGTGAATGTAGCAACACATCTAAATTGAAATCTGTCTCTTTCTTTTATTGTATTAATGAGCATTCCAACAGGAACTAGAAATGTTTGGGGTAATTTATGGTGGGGTTAGGGCTCGATAACCCAGGTACAGAGGAAGCCCTGAGCAGCAGGCAGGCTCACCACTCAGGGCTCTAAGGACAGGTGGAGGGTGAGAAAGCTTGTGCCAGGGGAGGCAGCCTGGACAGAGGCTGCCAGAGGGGAGCAGGGCACTGGCAAAGAGCAAGATGAACATGAAAATGATGCACTGGAGCGCAGGCGGGGCCAGAGACCCTCCTGCCCAGCAGACCCTCCCATCCCGCCCAGCAGACCCTCCCATCCCGCCCAGCAGACCCTCCCACCCAGCAGACCCTCCCATCCCGCCCAGCAAACCCACCCACCCTGAACCCTGTGCCCAGTCAAGTCAGTTAAAGGAAGCAGGTACTCACTGTGCAGTGAGCAGGCTCTATGGACCCATCCCTGTGCTATGGAGGTCTGCAAAAGGGCAGGGCGAGGAGTCTGCCCCTGAGAAAGACAGATGAACAGAGAGACAGACAGATAAACAGACTATGACACACTGCTCCTGGCAAGTCTGTGACAGAAATGTAAGAAAGTACATGAAAACAAAGAGCACAGAGAAGGAGGGATCCTTTAGAAAGGGACTTTTTTTGGTACCAGGAACTGAACTCAGGACCTTGTGCTTGACAGACTGGTGCTTGTGCCACTAAGTGATATTCCCGAGCCCTTACATGGGGCATTCTTAAGGACCTGTTGACACAGCTCTTCCGTGCTATCAGGTTACTATATTTAAGATAATAAAGAGGTCACTGAATTATGGGCCTGTAATTCCCTTGATAATACCTGCTGACACAGATAAAGACACACACATGAAGAGATCTCAAATGCTCTTGGCACGGGGCTGGGCACGGGGCTGGGCACGGGGCTGGGCATGGGGCTGGGCCCGGGGCTCGGCAGAATGCTTGCCCAGCACGCTGGAAGCCTGGGTTCCGTCCTTGGCACCAAAACCAAAAAATAAACCTACCCTCAAATTTTTTTTTTGAAACGACAATTAATATCAGAAACAGGCCGCTGCCCCCGAGCTACAGTGAGGAAGTGTGCGTCAGCTCCTACAGCCGCTGCCCCTGAGAACGAGGCCAGCTCTGCCTCCCTGCCAGGAGGGACCTCGCGTGCTTCTGAGATCCTCTTAGCTACACTTGTTACACCAGCCTCCCTTCTCCTCGAGGGACAGTCCAGCACATTCGTCTTGTCAGCCTTCATTCTTTGCACACTGATTAGTGGCCTCTCCACACTGGCGTCAGTTAAATCCCTCCCAAGCATGGTCAGACCCCGCGTCTGTCACCTGGCAGGAAGTGCGGGAGCGGGAGGCCTATACTTCCCTGGTCTGCTTTCTTTTCATATAATGTGTGAATTTTACAGTCTGATGTCAACATGGTGAAACGCAGAAGCATCTGGTTGCCATTAATAGAATGTTTCTATCTGCAAATTGTTCTTCTTCAAGCAATTACTTGGCGGCACAACTGCTGCCAGCTATTGCTTCGCTAGTGACAATTACTCAGAGTACTTTAAGGCAGCGCTCTGCTGAGCACTTCGTGGATGGTGCCTGCAAGGCAGCGAGTGTGCTTCCAGGGACAGCCCCTGGCCTTCACGCAGCGCTGGCGCGTCCAGATCCCCGTGATGTGTCCGCCCGTTCAGCATGCGCTCGGCGGTCACAGGCCGGGCTCCTGGGGTATAAGTAAAGTAAGACAAGCTCACTGCCTCCAAGAGAATCAAGCTAAGTTTAGCTTGGCGTGACCAATTTTCTTTGACTAAGACTAGGTCAAAGCACAGGGCTGCTTGGGGACCTCTTAAACACGGTAGCAAGTGTGTCTGTGTGACTGGTGTCGTTCAGACTGTGGCTTATGGCTGGCTCTCAGCCTCCGTGTACTTGGCCAGCAAGTGGGCAGGAGGAGCTTGCCAAGGCCCTGATGTCACTGCTCCCTGGAGGCTGCCTTCTGCTCCAGCCCAGGCACAGGTGACGGCTGCAGGCCGCCTGCCCTCAGAACCCCTGGTGCTTCTTTCCTCTCAAACCTCAAAATGCATCATCCTTCTAGTCCCGCTTTCTTTGTCAGAGTCCCTAAATTCTGGCTTAAAGCAAAAACAGGTGGGTATTATAAGGTGTTGATCCTTAAAGAGAAAGCAAAACTACATTTTGTTCCGAAACACACGGGCGTTTTCCTCACATTGCTGATGCCAGCCATCAAGGGAGCCAGCCACATGTACACCTAGAGAAGAACTGATACATTGGACAATAACAACAAGCTTTCTAATTCTCAATGTCTTCCTAGTTTGTGTTTTTTAAAAAATTTTAAGAATTGTTTATTTATTCATTTGGTACAGGGTCTTGCTATGTAGCTTGGACTCCTAGTAATCCTCCTGTCTCAGCCTCCCCAGCACTGGGATTACAGGGGTGCACCACCATGCCAGGTTTTGGTGGCCGGCCAGCACAGGGTGCCAGGGGTTCTGGAGCTGGGATAGCATGCAGTACTGGGGATTGAACCCGGGTCCTTAGCTTGCGAGGCAGGCACTTAGACCACCAAGCATCTCACCAGCCCCCTAATTTGTATTCTGAGGGAATTAATTTTCTTTATTGAGCAGATTCAGCAATAAGCCCTTTTATACAGAAATAGTTCCTTGATGTTTTTCAAAACAAAATGCTTTGTGAATGCAGAAAAAAAATGTTTAGTTGATATGTCATTAAAACAAGTCTATTTCAGACAAATGAATAATTGTAACTGAATTAAAGTAACACAAGAGAAGAGCGCACATTTTCACTGAAAAGTTTTTATACTTGAGTGGTACCGAAACTGTCAGAATGGCTGTCAGTGGGGCAAGAGCCACGAGGTGACTTAAAGCCAAAAGACGCAGACGCCTCCTGCTCTTTTTCTTGTCTCTACACGTCATGCACAAATAAAGCTGAGAAAATCAGCCCTTCCTCACTGGGTGAGGGCTTTGTGGCCACTACGCACTCCGTAGTAGCTATAATACTTTGAAACTTTCTGGAAAAATAGGGGTCTGAAAAGGAACACTCAGAAACAAATGGCATCAGATGGACAATTAAAAAAATGGTTTGGAGAGTAAGTGAAAGTCAAAAGTTATACAGACCCCAAAATGCCTATGTGGGAAGGCAAGCCAACCTCCGTCGTCCTGCAAAACCACACTGAATTTAAACCACAACATTCTTTGAAGGTAACTTAAGGAAAGTTGTTAAATTTACTTCTTTATTTTGTTTTTATAAAAGAAATTTACCCTGTCGCTATGAAAGGACTGTGCCAGTTGCCCACTGCCGTGTGGGAGTCTGCGGCCCTGGCTGCTCAGGGAGGCTCTTGGCTGTGCGCTCCTCCTGGGAGGCTCTTGGCTGTGCGCTCCTCCTGGTGCGCTTCTGGCTGTGCGCTCCTCCTGGGAGGCTCTTGGCTGTGCGCTCCTCCTGGTGCGCTCCTCCTGGTGCGCTCTTCCTGGTGAGCGTTGTCACTGCAGCTGCCTGCCAGCCCCTGGAAAGCCCCTCTAAAGGTCTGGGGAAACTGTCCAAACGCCCAGTGAAACACTAGAAGCACTGTTTAAAAATCCAGGTATGTTACGTACTTTACCCTCTTAGACTAAGGGCTCTTCGGTTGCAGTAACCCGCAGCTTATGCTCCTAGTTCTCCATGAGCTGCTAAGCTGGGGTCTCTTTAGTGCCACATCCTTAAGTAATGTTTGTTGCAGAGCAGGTGCAGCCAGAGCCCAGCTAATGCCGAGGACTCCACCCGCACCACTCCCGGGGCTGCTCTCGCCCTGTGCACACCTTGGGGTGGGTACCCCCGCATGCAGCGTGACGCCCGGCCCGGCTTCAGTCTGCTGGCCAGGGCGCTGGCCTCAGGGACGCCACCGTCTCCTGAAAGAAGAGCAGGACTCCGAGCCACCCTAAGAGTGGTGCTCAGAGGCTGTCCCCAAGGCATGCACAGCCAGAAGGGGATCTACGGAGATCTCGAAACAACAAATACTACACTGATCTGCGGGCTCTGAATCCTGCCACTGTCAAATAAAGAAGGTACTTTCTAGATTTATTTTATTAAAGGTCAATGTTCTAGTTTGTGTAAACATACACAGCCATCACTACATAGATGTCTGTCTGTTACAGAGCCAACAAAGAACTTTTTTTAAGCCCCCACGTCCTCCCCAGGAAGTGGCGGACATGCAGAGAGGGAGCCGCCTTCCTGTTTTCTGCACACTAACGCTCTTGCGAGGTTTCCTTTTCTAAGTTCCCAGCCTCTGAGTCTTCAGTCATATGGAACCAGCACTTCGTAGCAACTGACAGTGAATTGTACAAGGTTTATTTTCCCTAAGTCATGACAAGTATGCTTAGTCTAACGTTTCCTTTTCTGTACTCCCAGGCACTCTATTCCCCCGATCTCCATCCTGTTCATTGCACAGCATGGGCACGACTCAGCTGCTGGCTTCTTCTGCCAGAAGTTTCTAAAAAATATACCACGTCCTAGTTTCCCGGTTACAAAGACAATGCTACAGGGCACCTGTTTTGTTATTTCAGTGTTTTGTGATACAAACCCAGTATGTCTGGCACCCAAGAATAAAATATAATTCAAGGAAGTTGTTGGTCATCTGGCTCTAAAATTTTACCATTTCAGCCCTGATTTCTGGAACTATTAAAAAGTAACTATTTGGGGGAAACAGTCTTTTCTTTTTTCTTTTATTGATGTGTGTGTGTGTGTGTGTGTGT
>NW_004524588.1:26818991-26851580 GCF_000260255.1 Octodon degus | reverse complement strand
AGGCTGGCCTCAATCTCACTGGGTAGCCCAGGTGGCCTCACAGCAAGCTTCCTGCCTCAGCCTCCCCAGTGCTGGCGTTACTGGCGAGAGCCGCCATGCCAGGCTGCCCTCTGCGTTTCCACGGTCAGCTAGAGCGCTCTTAATGTATTCGTTGTCCTTGGCATAGGTGGTGTCACTGTCATCAATAACTCACAAGCTGAATTCCAGGAACCAAATATCAAGAAAGGATAACTGTGCTGTCAGCCCACTGCACACTTCTGGTGACAACCGTCCTGGAGAAAGCTTATAAAGTCTGGAGGCTCTTTTAAATGTGATTATTTTTGAGTACACTTGCCTAAGAATGACATAAAATTCACTATTAATTTTTAACTTATTTTCCCACAGAAAACTGTATTTCTCATAGCAAGGAGCAGTCTGCAAAAATCTGCCACCGTTCATAGACTAGTAAATCATAGATTAATAATGTATTAGTGGTCATTTCCATAATTGTCCAATTTTAAAGAAATGTTTTTCTTACATTTCTACCCAAGAAAGAGTTCTACATCCAGGAAACACAAACAGGCACTCAAGATTCACATAGAAACGCCGACTTCTAAAAATGCACTGCAGGCACAGAGCTAGGCAACCACAAGTCACAGATGCCTGACTTTGCTGACCCTCCAGGAATTTCGCTCTTCTCCATAGCGACTGCAGTGGGCCTTGTTATCTTAAGTGTCAAGCACAGTTTATACAATTTTATACAATGATCCGTCACTAATTAGGAAAGCCTCAAGGTGACTTAAAGGTATTCATTTAACACAGAACGATCCAGTATCTCTAACACGCACCATTTGCATGTCCTGCATCATGTCACCCAACCTTCTGAAGTTTCGCTTGCCCGTGCCCAAAACAGGTGTCACACTAGAACCTGCGTCACCGAGAAGCTGAGCAGATAAACAATGCAAGGAAAAGACCGCAAAGTGCAGCAGAAGGTACGTGTCCCGCAGCGGTCAGGCCCTGCCTACCGTCTCGAGGTCCCGAGCTATGCCTCCAAGTGCACACCATGCAGCTTCTGAAGCTGGGGTACGAGCATGTCACTCAGCTTCTAACACTATTTTCTGTTGTAGCACAAGTAAATAAAGTTGCTTTGGTTTCGAAATTGTTTTTGTCTCTTTCTATAGCTCCATGTACATACTATAGCATTAAACTATATGTTAAGCTGACGTCATTTTATGCACTTATTGGGATCCATTTAGAGTGTTGAAGACTCTACAAGCCTCTTATTTGATTGGATGGGAACACAGTGGTTTGGAAAGAGATAGATGTAAACATATGAGGTTATGAATGAAGAGCTGTGAATATGCAGATCAACAATTACTATGACATTATGCATGAAAAGGATCTAGAAAACTGCCTTTGTAAAGAATGAATTACAGAGACACTAGGATGAGAACAGAAGAGCAGAGGTGCAGGCAGAAATACGGACAGAGGCACAGCAGAGGCGCAGACAGAGACGCCGAGGAGCAGGAGGGCCCACCCCGAACGTCAGAAGTGCCTGGAGAACGCGGCAAGAAGGCACTGGTGGGGCGCAAGCCCCACACTGGGAGAGAGGGCAGGACGAGACCGGGACGTGAAAACTGGAATCTTGGTAATGTATTAGCTGAGGCTCTTCGGTAGGCAACGAGGCACGAACTCATTTTGCCAACAGAAGTTCAACAAAGATAAAACTTGGTTTCAAAAATTATCTCTGGCAGGAAACAGAGAACATATAGACAGAGTGGCGAGGACTAGGCCACCTCGGCCACTAGGCCAGCTAGGAAAGAGAAGAATAAATGCTGGATGAGGTGATGCTCCATTAGTAAAAGCAAAGGGATGCCAGATTCAGGAAACATTTCAAGATAAAATGAAAATGCTTTGGAAACTGGATGGATGTGGAGCTTGGCCAGGAGACACAGAAGGCCACAGCAACGGGCCTAGAGAAGGAAAGCAGTGTGTGTGCATGTGCGCATGTATGTGTGCATGTGTGAGTGTGCATGTGCATGCATGTGTGTGTGAGCACGTGTGTGTCTGTGTGTATGCATGTCTGGAGAAGGGGGATTTATAGATCCACTGGTGGACACGTTATGTTTTATGTGTCTGGGAGATACAGAGCTACCCAAGAGGCATCTAGAAATGGAAGCCAACACAGCAATTCAGGTCAAGGACAATGGAGTAGAAAGCAGTATCAGATGGCCTTTGAGGGTGCAAGACTGTAGTGATCACCACCTGGACAAAGGGAGGGAAGAGGGAAGGGAAGGAAGAGTATAGGAAAGAAGGGAGGAAGAGACGGTGGAGGGCGGAGACAGACAGGCAGGCAGAGGAATCCAAAGGACAGATGCCTAGTGAAGAGGATCCAGCAGAGACAGGACAGAGCAGAAGGAGGCGAGAGGCAATGTGGAAGGCAAAGTGGTGCGGAGCCCTCTTAGGAAACAGAGATTGTTGCGTTCTCACCAGGTGGCGGCAGCAAAGCGAGGCTCCTCTCTCCAGAGACGGGGCTGCGAACAAGAAGTGAATTCACTGTCACCACTTTTACCATCTCCAGTAGAAGTGTTACCAAGAAAGACAAGGGGCCTGGGATGGAGCTGGCAGGAGACAGGAAGAGAAGGAGCAAGGCATTTTGCTAAGTTATAAAGGAGTCACCAGCCCAGGGACAAGAGTCAGTAACATGACCATTCTCTTTGACACAAGGTGGCAAACTAGCAGTTAAAAAAAATTCCCCTAAGAATTGAGGCAACATTAAATAATGTAGTGTGAATGCCTACACGCACATCGCTGGCATGGCTCAAAAGTACTTGTTGATGAATGAACCTAAGGGAAGAAACTTCGCACCCCAGGGCCTCAGCTTCCTCATCTGGCAGTGAGGCGAGGCAACAAGAACCCTGAGCTTTCCAACCTGCGGGCGCTGAGAGCTCATTATATCCTGAGAAGAATGTCAGGAGGAAAGGAGGGCCTTCAGTGCAGTTCACAGAATAAGTAACGAAGACACAGGAGTTTCAGAACCTTACCCACGCAGGTGTTGAACAGAAAATCTAAGTTTCAAATTTGGGCTTTCAAATTTAGCCCAACTTCCCACTGGGACTCAGAAGTTTCAAAGTACCTAATTTTCCTTTTTGTTAATGTGAGACTTTACCTGCACAAGAGGTAAAGAAACTGAGAATTTGCCTCCAAGTATATGTCTGGTAATAGGGAGCCCCAGAATTTATGTTCCCTGAGTCTACTGTCTTTTATGGTCTTCTAAAGGTCAGTGAGTACATTACATTAGCAAACATTAGCTTTGTGATCCAAATTAACGTCTTGGAAAGCAGCTACCGTAACAGAATAAATGTCTGTTCTTTCTAGAAATCAGAGAAAGAACATGATGGGAGAACATCACCCGAGACTCTGCCACAAGAAGTGTGGGCAGCAGCTTAAGTACAGCTGGCTCAGGAGCAACCGCTCTTCCTCTGTCCTCCAACCTGCTAATCTGCCTGTGAACAAGCTGATGTTTACCCATCCCAGGACAGTGTCGAGCTGTCCAGACCCCAAGACACCCAGGGTAGGGCTGTAGGTTCCCCACCACCAGTCACCACTTGGAGAAAAGTGACAGAGCATTTTGCGGATGCACTGCATCTTTCTTGTCCTTAAATGGCAGTTGAAATAATGCTCAATGTGTTTACATCAGGAAAACTCAGAAAAGAATACCCTCCCTTAACAGCAACCGGCTCCCCTGGGCAAGATGTGAAATACTTGGTGCTCTCCAGACAACAGGACCAGACAGGCTGACGGTGTGTCTGAGAGCTGTGTGAGGAAACGTCAGACAAGGCAGGCCAGCTTCAGGAGGACATAGAGGCCACCACAGACGCAAGCATCTTCATCTCTGGTCTTGAAGCAAAGACAGTGGGTACATAACGCGTGAGTGCGCCGCCAGGGGTGGTCGCTCCCCTTCCCCATTGCTACTGTGGATACTCAAGAGTGCCTACTGGATGTCACATTACTCTAAACGGTTGAAGGCTGAATGCTTCCTTAAGATATTTCTCCTTCTTCTCCTTCTCCTTCTCCCTCTTCTCTTCTCCTTCTTCCCCTTCCCCTTCTTTTTTGTTTTTGCGGTACCATGGATTGGACTCGAGACCTTGTGCAGTTATGCCACTGAGGTAGGTCTGCAGTCCAAAAGCACATTTCCAACATAGGTCTGTTATGCTGAAACTGATAAGGTGGACCCCACACGTATTTTTCAGTCAAGAATGCTTGGATTCAAATCCAAGCGCGTACACTTGTAGCTCACTAGACCCTGGACAAGTTAACTGTTCTAAGCTTCTGTTTTCAAAAAATCTACGAAACAGAGTAACACTGACTTACTGGAATATGAAGATGAAATGCTGCCGGCATCTCTGTCCCCCAGAGCCCTTCACCCCCGTCACCCCTCTGTGCCGGCGTGCGGCACAGCAGGACTCATCTGCCGGTGCTGCCAGCACTCATGCTCAGTCCCATGGCTGGAGCTCCAACAACCAGCCACACGCCAGGAACTGCGGCCACGGCTATCTTCCAGGGGTGCAGGGCGGCGGCGTGTGGAGCGCACCACCCCCTCGTTGCTGAGGTCCGTGGCCAGTGCGCTCTTCATCTCACTTGGCACTGGCAATCCAGCTGTACTACCTTCGAAGGCAGCTGCATTTTAGAAGGTGTCAAGTGGCTGGTGAGTGCTAAAAATTAAAAACTCACTCATCCCTCTTAAGTTCTTTACGCCTTATCACTTGATCCTTTTTCTAACACATCTTACCGTGTAATTTAAGTGGATCAACATGTTATGAGACGCAGCCAGTAAAATCGTGGCCGCAGAGAAGCAACAGAAAGCATCCACCATACTTCATTTGTTGTTGCTTCCCAGACTGCTGCTTCAGGCCTTCCTAAGTCCTTCACTGCACGCACACGCACAGAAGTGCCCAAACATACATGCTTTGCCATTCATGGGAACTGGTTCGTTTGTTCTCTCTCTCTCTCTCTCTCTCTCTCTCTCTCTCTCTCTCTCTCTCTGTATTTAGGAGGGGTCTACAGGGTCTCACCACATAGATAGGACTCATAGTGATCCTCCTGTTTTCAGCTTCCCAAGCGCTGGGATTACAAGTGCGTGCCACCAAGTCCAATCTCAATTGCTGTCTCAGTGCGCCCTGGGGCGGGCTGGCATGGCGCTCCGTGGATTGAACCCGGCAGCTGCCCTTTGCCTAGGCAGGCACTTTAGACCTAACAGGTGGGACCTTGGGAACTGGTACTTTAAACTCAGGTCCAATTAAAGAGCTAAAATGAAGATTATGAAAAACCACGTGCTTTTGCAGGCTCCTTATGGCCACTGGCATAGGGGAAATTGTGGCATTGATTTCAGGTCTGGTCTCCTCGCCTTCTTGTTTCCCAGCTGAGAAGCGCCAGACCAGAAGGGCTGCGCCTTTGAGGGCCCTGCTTGCACGCAAAGTGGCACTGCTGAAGGAGCCTCCGTGCGCCCCTCAGGCAGCGCTGTGGCACACACAAGGAGCAGGGGGTGGGTCCCTCACGTCTGTACACACTGAGCGGTGGACAGCCAGGCCTGGGTTAGGTCCAGTACAGGAACAAGAGGGAGGACGGGGCTCCTGCCAGCTGCAGCGGGACCGCGCCCCTCTGGCTCGTCCTCCCAAGCAGCGAGCTCCATCGAGGCTCTGTGACCCTCACACCGCAGAGACACTTGTGGGTCACAAAGCTCTCTCTCTCTCCCACTTCCTGTTATTTTCGCTAGTCTTATTCGTTTCATTTTCAAACTTCTTTATCAGCATTTCTGTGGGGGATCTGAAGGAGATGCTGGTCAGCGGTCGCTCTGATAAATGCACACCACTCTGCCCCTTAGCCAGGAGGACATCCAGGGCAGGAAATGCTCGCTGGTTTGCTGGGGCGCTGTGGCCCGGCCGTCCCACCCTGTGCCCAACCCCTGCCCCGGCCTGCAGCTGTGCTGGCTGCAGTCTGAGCCTCCCCCTCAGCCTGGTATGGCTGCCCTGGGGCTTTCGCCTTATCATTTCTCCTCACTTTCCACCCTTCTATCCTCTTTCACAGAGCGGCACATTTGCGGGCATAAACTGAAAAGCCGTAGTTCATGAGGACGGTGGGAAACGGGAATTCTGAGCATTCTACTATTAGGCCAAAGGGATCCCAAACATATTTCGTAACATTGTAAAAATAGAAAAGAATAGGAGAAGTCTCAGGCCAGGACCAGCGCAGCACCGTCTGAAGCACCAGTGCACACTCAGTGTGAATCACCCTTGCAGTCATATGTCCCCAGCAGTGGCCCACACAGTTGACCACGAAGGTCATCAGGCCATCAGCGAGCACCCTCATGAGTCCTCGGATGCAGCAGGAAGCTGTAAAGCTGGATGCTAGGGAGAGTACCACCTTCACATGAGGGAACTCAAAGGACGGAGCCCGCACTTGCACCCTCCGCTGCCTCCGTCCCTCCGAGCGCCCCAGGCAGGGCTCTCACCTTCTCCCACCTTGCAGAGCTCCTCAGTATTTTCCTTCTCCACGAAGCCTTCCCAGCGCATCCCACAGAACTCTATCCAGCTTCTCGTGATGGCTGCAGTGCTCACTACTCAAACCCACGCTTCGAATTTGGAAATTTGACAGGGCAGCTAGTGGCTACTTCGCCTTGCGCCTGACATGGGGCCAGCTTGGTCACACAAACATATCATTGACACTTGGAATAAAGCTACTGGCCACCCAAGAGGGCCACAGATCCAGCTTGGTTCTGCAAAGGCGAAGCAGAAGGCAGCCCTGTCCAAAGGAGGAGGAGGCCGTAGAAGGAAGGCAGAGAGAGCAGGAGGGACCCGGGTCGCGGGCTCTCTCCGCAGGGGTGGCGGGAAGGGTGGTTGGGAAACAAGCTGCGTGTCAAGGTGCAGCTTCTGATGCATCCTTGAAAGACAGTGAGGTCTTGCCAGGGCGACAGAGGACGGCAGGGCACTCCCTCACGGTGGTACCGTGTGGAGGCAGGGAGCAGGCGTAAGGCCTGTGGCCGCGAGCGGAGAAGGCGGAGCGGCTGGAGGCCGGGGCCATGAGCGCAGGGCCTGACCTGGGCGAGCTGGGCTGCACACTGCACGTGATGCGCGTGAGGCCGCGCTGTGCAGCCGCACAGTCACTGCAATCAGTGTTCACTGTGTGTCACTGCGCCGCTCCTGTTAAGGTACAAAGTGTGCTTGGCCGTTTCATTATGAGGCCATTTATATTTGCGCATCATCGGCACACTTCACCTGACCCTGAAATGCAGCAAGAGAAGGCTTGCTCCTATTCATTCACTAAAAACGGAGAAGTGCCGATTCACTGTCCACTTCAAGGAGTAACAACAAGACGGCACAGATGATGTCGCGCTGACCGCTCACTGGGCCGGGCACAGATGCGCCGTGCGCTCGTGGACTCCCAGGGACACCATGTATACATTTCATACTTTAATTTACAGACCACTCACTGAGAACGCATTCCATCACCTGCCCTCAAAGTGCTTTTGTTTTATAGGTCCTCTTTCCCATTTTACAGCCCTAATATTTAATTCTTCCTCTGGTTTTGAAGGTAAGAAGGTACAGAATGGTCCAGAAAAGAGTGTAGCAACTGGCAGCTTTCCAGGGGGTTACGTAGCTTGGAATACGTCACCCTGATGGGAGTGCTGTCATGTTCCAGAATCGTAGCTCCCTTTAGCTATACTGTAAATACTGGATTTTACTACGTAGTTGCTAGATTAATTTATGCGCTGTCTTCTTGACTGCTCCTTCTTAGAATTATTAACAGTGTAATTCAGTACTTGTTTTGTAAAATGTCCATAGAAACGTTAAAACAATTTCAGAGGTTTTTAAAGTCCATAGGCTTTGCAGATGCTGGCAATCTACAAGAATTGTGACCTAGAATGATTTATGTCTGCGCTGGCTTAAAATGCGCCTGCCCACCACTTCAAGACCCCGCTTGCCTTCACGCCTTCACTTCTCTTGGAGTAGTGTTTCTCTCCAAAATAATTCATCTTCTGCAGGATGGCAGGGCTGCCGCATGTTAAGTGGGCACATACGCTCACTTTCTGCTTTGGGGTGCCCACACTAATTTCAAATTGTTTTGAAAAATGCATTAGAGAAAATGTTGGGGGTGCCTTTTGAATTGTTTCACAGCAGTGTCAGTGACAGAAGGCAGCTGTGGCTCTGGCTTTGACTTACTTTAAAGGCTGATATTTGACGCCAACTCCAAAGTAGTCATCATTCTTACAACTCCATCCTCAGGCTCCGTGCCTCCTCAGTGAACCCCTCTTACTTGTCATCTTTAATGGGGCATTACTTTGAAACGCGGCCTCCAGGATGCTTTTTCATCCTCGGGGTACACTGCACAAAGCACATTTTATCTTGATGAGGAGCAAGAGACTTCCTTCCAGCTCTGACTGATCTTAAGGTTAGAATTTCTTAAATGCATATTTCAGATAGAAAAACCCCACAACCCTCCTCACTTTTTATATTAATTCCACAAAGCTTTTGTGAGGTAACATTTTCTACTCCATTAGCATTATTTTAGGTGAGAACATATTATTTGGAGGTGTACAACACAAGAGATATTATTTTCTTTCTTTTTAGGTGGCAGTTAAACAATTTGATGTCTTCAAATAGAATGTTTATGCATGCCAAAAAAATTCCAATCACAGAGTTTGCTCTCCCATTCCTGTCTGGATAGGGTCACCAGATAAAAACGTAAGTTAAATCTGAAGTTCAAGTAAATGTATTTTTTCAGTTATAAATTTGTCCCATGCAATATTTGGTACTACTCGTACTAAAAGATTATTCACTTGATATCTATCTGAAACGTGTCTCTAACTGAGCCTCCTGTGTTTTATTTGCTGCGTCTGGCAGTCCTAGATCTGGGGCATCTGAGTTATGATCACACGTGCATTATCTACAGATTGTGGCTCTACAGAATCCCCAAGGGGGCAGTCTGCCTCTGGGTCTGTGACAAAGCATAGGCCACCCCACAGGCCCATCCCAAAGGCCATGAGAAGCCATCTGGCTCTGGGCTTAATGGATCTAGTTGCTGGAGATTAACCAGTCCTTCCTGTAAAGTATGCTAAAAAGCTTTAAAGAAACAAAAAGATACGCCCTTCATCCAAGGGGTGCTCAACCTACTTCTGTCGAAATCTTTAATGCTCATTAGTGCCAGCGGCCAGGAAAAAGAAGACAGAACACAACACCCTCCAAGCCATCCCTGCGCAGTGACTGCTGCACCTCCAGCCCCCGCCGCCCCGCACCTCCAGCCCCCGCCGCCCCGCACCTCCAGCCCCCGCCGCCCCGCACAGCCCACTCCACCTCCTCCTCTTCCTGTCGCCCTGCACAGCCCACTCCCCCTCCTCCCCCCTCCCCCTCCTCCTCCTCCGCACAGAGCCTGCCCAGCGCTTCTCACGGGTGCTCGCTGCAGTCCCCGGTCTGCAGCACTTTTCTTTCACACCACTCATTCCCACTGGACACGCTCAGCTCACGCTGTTCACTATCCTTTTATTTATAAATTTCCGGGGGTGGTTACAGGTAACGGCAGCTTGACATTATGGTCTAGAGTGTGGGCTATGGAATCAGATTTACTTTTACTTTTTTTTTTTTTTTTTTTTTTTTTTTCGGAACCGGGGATTGAACTCAGGCGCTTGTGTTTTCCAGGCAAGTGCTATTCTACTGAGCCATCTCCCTGGCCCCTTAATTTTATTTTTCAATGATGTTCTGAAAAAAAAAAAAAAAGGTTCTTTGGGTGAGAGAGATAGCTCAGTAGAATAAGTGCTTGCCTGCAAATGCAAGGTCCTGAATTCAATCCCAGGTACTGCCAAAAAAACCAAACCAAAACAAACAACAACAAAAATAAATAAAATAAAATAAAAACTTTATAAAGGGCTGGCCAAATAGCTCAGTGGATGAAAGCACCTGCAAGCAGGCTCAGGGGCCAGGGATTCAATCCCCAGGCCTGCAGTGCTGGCCCTGCCCCCGCCCCCCAGGTGCGGTGAGACAGGGATTGAGACTGGGTATGGTGGCTCACACCTGTAATCCCAGCTCTTGGGATGCTGTAAACAGGTGGATCACTATGAGTCTGATCTAGTCGTGAGACCCTGAACACTCTGTAGACCCTTCCCTAAGAAATACAAAAATAATAAATAAATAAATAAATAAATATGAAAAAAATGATGTTCTACTCGTGTTAGTTTTAGAAGTCTCAGTGTCTTAATTTTTCTCTCAGTAAACTAGGGATAAATCATAGTGTTGTTGCAAATATTAAATGAGCTGATATAGGTATACTAGCAATTCTTGAGAAACACTAAGATATTAAGTGGTGGTAGGTCATTATTATATGGTGTGAAATATAGCATTATTACCTCTAAATCCTCCACCATATCTGTTGCTGCTCAGACCCTGAAGGACAGAACTGACTGCCCAATCCAAGCCTAAGAGGTGACAGAAACTCTGACCCCAGCGACCCACGGGAGAAGCCCAGAGCCACTAGAGACCCGAGTGCCCCCACCCACTGGACGGGGACAGACTACACTCGCTTCCTTCTCTGCTCCTCTGGACGCCCCTAAGCCTATGAAGTTAAGCCCCTGTGTTGGGAGAAGCAGGAAGACGCTAACTGCTTTGGGGACTGGCTTCCTTCGTGGTACCGGACACGGCGCCCTCCTGGGACTCCTGGTCACCGCATACTTCCGGCCTCGCTCTTTACTGACCATTTGCTGCCCACGTATTTTTCTCTCCTCACCAGTACGGAAGCTGCATAACTGAAGAGCTCAGTGGCAGGGAGGCTCTGGACCCATCCCAAGCCATGCCATCACAGCTCCATTGCAGCACTTAAAGGGAGAAACTGAATGTGCCGCGGGAGGCGCGCTCAGAGACGCAGGATGGTGGCCTTGGCATGAGAGCCCGCACGAAACTGGGCTCTTAACATTTTCTTTCTGCTTGCCTTATAATCAGTAGAGTAGCTTGAAGAACAGTAGGATTTTCTTCATATTGGGATGTATTGAAAAGCAAAATCCATGTTTCAAGTACTTCCAGAATCCTCTAGCTGCTTTCTTCAGAAAACAAAATTCAAAATGCTTTTCATACGTTAAAAAAGTAAAGCAGCACCTGTGTCACTCTGGGGCACTTGCTGGGTGGTTTTTTCGGGAGCTGTGGCTGTGGGTTTGTAGAAGGCTTCCACTGTGCTTGTGCCGCAGCGCCCAGCTCCTTCTCCTATGTGTTCCGAGGGAAGCTGGGTCTCTACAAATGAGCAGTATCAGCCCAGCAATCGGGAGGCAGAGGCGTCTCACCCTCTAGCCAGTTCACACCGTGGTGTTGTTACTGCTACAGTCAGAAATAAACAACAACCTCACCCTGACAGAGTAATTCTGCCTTCAGAAAGCCATGACATGAACCATGGGAGTCCCTGAGCATTCACAGTTCCTCTGCGTGGACTGAAAGCCGTGGACCCTGCAGTGTCCACTGTCACCCACGGACAACAGCGTGTCCTGCAATTCTCATCCACTCAGTTTTCAGTGACTTTAAAATCAGCAACCCTAAAATCACTCCATTTCACCAAGACTCAGAGACGGCCCAGGGTTTTGGCTCTTAGTGTCAGAGCCAGCTTTATGACCATATGACTAACTCCACTCCTGTAGTGCTTGGCGTAGCCCCATCTATTCTGTGTCCTCTGTCATTTAGGAAGAGGGTGGCCCCGAGGGCCAGGCCATGCCCAAGGCTAGAGACTCCACCTTTAAGATGATTACTCTGGGGAGAATGGGAAATGCTGTTTCAAGTACAGGAGTGAAAACGTGGACAGCTGCGAGCCACATAGGAAGCGGGACTGCGCCAGTGGTGAGCCACGAAGCCCGAATCGCTGCCTCAGCTCCTTGCCACTACCCAGTAGAGGGAAGACCTGAGTGGCAGCTTAGTTGGGCCATTAATAATGATTGATTGATTGACTATTCTTTGGTCCTGATTTTGTCACTGAAGATTTCTAAAATCTCAGATGCCTCCTGGCTAATGAGAACAGGTGTCAGCGGGCAACAGGGTTGGTACTCGTAGGACCCGGGCTCTCTAGGGACACAAGGGTAAAGCTGCCAGGACTGTTGCTCAGGTGTTTCTAGCCTCGTCTTTGCTTCCTGTTTCCAACGCATCACTCCCCCGTCTCACCTCATTTCCTCTGACTTTTCGCTCACCCTTCAGCTAACAGGGACTCGCTGCTACAGGCGGGCTGGGTCTGGGCGGCATGCGTTTCACAGCACACAGTGTCATTCTATTGGAAGACTCAGGGTGGGCGGAAACCTGGCTCACTGCACTGCTGGGCACCCCAGCCCTCCATCAAGCACCTCCCAACAGCGAGCTCAGGCTGGCTCCCAGACCCACCCACGCCTGTCCCCGGACCCACCCACGCCTGTCCCCAGACCCACCCATGCCTGTCCTGCTATGTCTTTGAGCAGCCCCAGGGTGTTTCTCCCAAGGCTGGGACGTGTTCAGCGAAGAGGGCGCTGCCCACGGCACAGAGGGCACTTCGGGCTGGGTGTGGGGGGAGCAGAAGCACTTAGGTAAGAGACAGACGAACTGCCTTGTCAAGCCTGTGTTCGCAGCATGACTGCGAAAGGAGAACAAGGCATCACTGTCCTGCACAGCGGAGCTCCCACTTCGCGGCTGCTCTGCCCCGGTCTAACTCACAGCGCAGAAGGGCTGGCCCCTCAGCCTGGGAGTCCCAACAGGTAGGTGCACACCGTGGAGTGTGGCATTCTGCAGGTTGAGCACTCCTATGGCTCATGAAGCTAAGTGGACAAGTACTCGTGTGTATCGGAGTAGCAGAGCTTCCCTGGGAATTGGGTCAATACTGGACGCGAGAATTGCTATTTATTTCACTTCATAAGATTTAACTAACAGTCATCTACCTGAGAGACAGCACAGCAGCAACTGGCTTGTCATGACAAGCAGCCTGTATTCAGAAGACCAGAATGACAGGCACTCCAAGCATGAACCTACTATTACAAATTGCCATCTTCAGTGCGGTTGCTTAGTTCACAGATGTCAGTATATATAGTTAGTCAGGGTGAGACTCTTTCCAATTAACTGCTAGATTCAAAAATCTTCTGGAGATTCTCAGGACCATTGCCTTGCCCATCTTGTACATATAACTATGTGGCTTGTCACTGTCATGTTTCCTAGCTCTTCTCCTTTCCCTCTCTTAATTAGTTAGTCCTAGATTTCTTGCTTTCCTTTTACTTGTATTATACCTTTCTATTTGTATTTCTTCTTGTTCAAAAAGGGGGTGGTGAATAAAGGTAGGAGACAGGAAAAGGAATGTTGTGGGACTGTCCTGCTTCAAGGTTGTATATGGTGAGATTTTTGGACTTATGTGTAAACATAAGAATTATATAATTCTTTATGCCTATTTTTAAAATATATTCTAATTTTTAAATGTTTTTTTCATCATATTCTGTAGGGACTTAAAGTTCAACATACCACTACTTGATGAAAAATACCTGTTCCCTGTTATGCCTAAAATGTTTGATACTCAGACAGATAGTGAGGTTAAGCTTAATAGCCTAGGTTGTATGGTAATAACAATAACTTTCTCTTCTGGAGGGTTAACAACCTAAGTTTGCAGACCAAAATTAGAGAAAAAGGAGGGCTACAAGGAAAGCCAACATCTTGGCCCTAGCCTTCCAAGATCAATTATGACTCAGGACATATGAGAACTTGTACTGTAACGTCATGTAACTAAGTAGTGTCCCAAATTTTCTGGTCAAGGAGATTATGGGGCCAAAGAGGAAAGTGATCGATGAGGTAGAGTGTGCCTAAGGAGAGTCACATGGAGAGAAAACATTCTCTCAGGCCTTCACAGAGAGCACACTGGCCAAGCAATGGCCATGACATCCACATGGCTGACACTGACAAAGGTTCTACAATCTGAGGTACAGGATATCAGGATAAATCCTGAAGGGATTTGACTGACCTTCTCAGACCCAAAAGCTACAACTCTTGTTGCATAGGTCTTGCTTTATCTTAGTCTTAACCATCCAGCAGAAAAGTATAAAAATGAAGTATAAGAAGTAAAGCCATGTTGTTATGTTGAGCTGTAGGGGACTCAGGTCAACAATTTCTGACATTGCCAGTGAAGCGGAAGACCCAATACTATTATGGACTACTAGACTCTTTTAGAATATTTTGCTTAGTTAACACACCTATAATATTCAAATGATGGAACTAAACAAAAAAGGGGATACAGATGAATGTCCATTTTGTATCTGTGTATTCAAAATGGTTAGGATAGATATATACTTACATTCTCTTAATGAAGAGAGGGATTTGTTCTAATAGTGTTTGTAAATAGGATATCATGTCTGCATCTTGTACAGAAAATAACCACTACGAAGAATGTATGCAATGTGTTAATTATTGAAACTGTCCTATGAATTTGGTTTGAAAACTGTCTCATTGCTATTTGTTTCTTAATAAAATTATGGAAAAAAAGATTTAACTAAATTTTCAAAAACTAAAATTTCGCTTCATTCAAATAACTTTTATTTAAATTTCATATTAATTAGTTATGCTTTGAATTTTACATTTTAGCTTTTAGAAAACTTAAGATTTAAAAATTAACTTGAGAGGACAAGAAACAATTTTTATTTTTCATATGTTTATCATTTTGATGAAAATATATTCAAGGTGTATAAACTGAATAAACTTACATCTTATTTTTGAGGTTTTCAAGTCTAAAAGTTAGATCATTACTGCGAATACCAAGTAAGTAACATGAAAATCATTATAACATCATCTTTAAGGGTTTCTCAGAAGAGGCAAAAATAAGTTTTATGAATTAATTAACAGCATATTATGGTGACTTAATTTTGTTACTCATGGAAACACCAGCAATCCAAGTGGAGAGCATCGGAGGTGCAGGACCACAAGCGACTCCAGCCATCCTGGTATTTTGCTGACTTTAAGAACCATAACTTTCTAGACATGTTTACGTTTTGTCCCTACCATCATATGTTTGTGCAGGTAGGATGACAAAGCATACCTTGCTTAGCCATTTGTTTTCTTGATTTATCACTTAATTTTAATATTTGGACAGATGACATATGCTCCTGAATTTATTAAGTCAGACTTTTCTAGATTTTTTCTCATTTTGATGTTTGCTAGAGTTCTGTTTACTAAACGGTCTCCTTCAATCCAGGGTTTGGGCATAACAAAGCTGGCTCTCCCCAGCAAGTCACACACCTCCCTCGAAGGCAAACTGGCTTACAGAGGAAAAAGGGCCAGACACAGGCATTGAATTCTTTGGTCTCACAGTCAGTTTTCTGAAGTAGTTTCAGATTAATAATCTATGTACATTCTTTAATTCATTTTCTTATTTATAATACAGAAGCTACATCATTTTACACATGTTTACATTATTTTGTTCATTACATATGAGAGTTAAAAGCATAGCAATTTAGAGTCGGTAGCCTTCGATCGGAGTGGTCGCTCTGCTCATTCCAGCAGAGCGATGTCCTGTGGCCACACGTGTGGGCTTCCTTTTCTTTATCAGTGGAATGAGGATGAGAAAATGCAGATAGAGCCACTGACCATAGTGGGAAGTGAAACTCGTCAGATGCACAAATGTAAGTGTTGCAAGGTGTCTCTCATATAAGCAACCAAAAATGGATGAAGAGTAAAACAAAGGATAGCTGCAGGAGAGGGCGACAGCTCTCCCTCAGGTGGGAAGGGACGAAGAGAGGCAGCAGGAAGGGCGGGAGAAGGGGACAGACGGAAAAGGAGTTGAAGCACCTCACGGAGCTGCCAACCCTCCCCACCCCCCACCCCCAACGTGAGCATCACGTGCTGCCAACTGAAACAGTTCAAGATGGCAGGAAGAACTAGACGTGATGTGAGTCCTGGGCTCAGCTCGCAGACAGGAAGCACGAAGGGGCGGCTGGGGCACACTGGCTAATTCCTTACCTATTGGCTTGTTCATTTAGTCACTAATTCCACCGTTCAAAATAAACCACCAACAACCCTGCACCCAGGGTGGACCTCATCACGGTGTCAAATGGCTCAAGGGACCCTCCTGATCTTAAATCCCAGCCTGCTCCCCAGCTCTTCACGGTTCTGCTAGGAGACCTGCACCTTCCCGCTAATGCCCTGGCTCCCACAACTACATGTGGATGGCTGCGCAGCGTCCACGCCCAGGTCGCGTGGCTCTTTCTTCCAAGATGCCTTCTTCTCTAAGTCCAGCGAGTGCTCTTCGCTCCCTGTGCATCTGTGACATTCACTCTGAAGCTCACTATAAAGCTGTGAAGTGACCTTGGCACTGGAGGTTTTGGGTTCTGTGCCCACTGCTGCTGCCCCATCGGCTCTCTGGGATGGATTAGGTCTGACATCTGCAGTCTGCGAGGGACGTAGTGCTTGGTACAAAACAGACGCATGCAGTTTAAAATCATTGACTGTACTGAATCTAATTCAGAGGAATTTATAAAAAACAAAAACAAAAGCACAAAAACCCAAATCACAATATTTTTGGATGCTTCAAGTACTAGTAACATCTATAAGGCTGTCCTGAGGTGTTTAAATGGCACCGTGCATACATTCTAAAGTTTGCTAATTTCTAGGAAAGGTACTTTGTTTAAATGTACTTCTTACTGACAAACAATGCTGTGATAAATGAGCCATTTACAATAACAGACAATTTGTGTAAATATATTGAAGGGATTTCTAACATGTTAGTGGCTTCCAGTGTTTACCCGTTCACAAGGTGGAAGGGAATTCCCTTCCTCCTGAGTGTAAGCCCGTCAAAGCTCAGCGACGGAACAGTCAGGCCGAAGCGATGCGAGCTGGGTGGGGAACTGTCACACGGGCGCCGCACCTTCCTCTTGCTCTCCCAGACCTCTGGCTACCGGCGCCAGAGGCCAGCGGCCTTGGCCTGAGAACGCAGAGAGGGCCCACGGGGTCTCCTGCCCTGCGGCCCTGGGGGAGGCGCAAACGCTGGGGTATCCATTCAACAGCGGTGCACGCGAGCAAGCTTAGGTGCTCTAGCCTCGTGTAAACCTTCTGCGGACGGCAGCCCTGGCCAACAGCTTGGCTGTCACCTCCCAGGAGCCCTGGGGCCAGGACCACGCAGCCCACTACCCCAGATTCTTCACTCTGGGGAACCACGTGAGGCATCGTTCATTGTGCAAACTGCGGAGTTCTGCGGTCAGGCCTGAGGCACAATAGATAATGTATACCAACGATACAGTACAGACATTCTCACTGCAAGTACTGATACTTCTAAATCTATGATCTTTAGCCTCTGAAATCAGTAAACATTTTGAGCTGGTTACCAGAAATCATGGTCTAGAACCCACGCAGCTGGACAAGACTGCTGTACATGTAGCTAAGAAAATATTTAGCAAGTTCTAATTAATTACCTTCTAGCAGCCTATCACTGTGCCAGGTCTTAGAAATACAAAGACAATATGTGGTACGCATCCGATGCGAAGGATAAGTGTCCCCTTCCGTCCTGCTCACCACAGGTAGCTTCGGGCTAGAGGTCAGTCTGTAAAAGCTATAGAGCATGAGAAGTTATTAAAGAAGGTTTTATAATGGAGTAAGAATATGGGTGGAATTTAAGAAAAGAGTCTGGGGTTATTACAATTTTAATAGGTAGGATCCCAAGCAATGTCAGTCCTGACAAACAGCATCAGGCTTTTAAACAAAAGACAGTGGTCTCAGGGTGGGTGAAAAATGGAATTTTGTGAAATGATTTGTCTGCCTATGAGTGCAATCAGTGCCAATAATGTCATCCTTAGGGATGAAGGACAGTGACATTAATGTGAAGAAAAATATTCCATTAGTAAAACATCCTCCAATTAGCACTAATCTGTTCCCTGGAAAAGCTGCTTGAAAGGAAAGATTTTTTTCCCCACCTGCCAAACTGCCAAGCAGTAATTTGGAAAATTTTCCATTTAGTTTCAAGGAATATTCAAAAGCTTCACTTAGCAAAAATTAAAAATGAACTGTTTCTAGGCTTACATAATATATAAAGATAAGATCTTTTGCAGATAAAATTAATCCCTTATTGAGCATATCAGTTAAAAGCAACTAAATTTTGTTTTTGTCTGTGTTGAAGTTAACCATCCCTCTTATCATAAAAATGCATTTATCAAGTGTCTAAATTGCACACAGTACCAGAAACAATGACAACTGTGGCCCGTTTCTCTAAAACCTCTAAGATTAATCAGATAAAATTAGCAGAAAATAAATAAAAATCACATGAAGAGTGGTAAGGAAGTCTTCACATCTTTACATTTGGGAAACGTTAAGAATTTTAGGTTGAGTTGAGGCAACCGAAATGCAGTGAACTGCCCTATCGGGGGCAGCACTCTGTAGTGAGGAGCTCAGTGTCGGCTCTGCGGCCTCTGGTCCACGTTTGTCCTGAGAGCCCGTGTCCTCACGAGTAAAACAAAGACAGTAACAGTGCCGGTCCCTATGTGGTTGTGTAAGTCTAAATGAAAGAATAAACGCAATGCGCTTAGCTATCTGGCGAAGAGCAAGTGCTTCCTATTACCGTGTTACTCTCCCTCGCTTTACCAAAGTTGCAATTCATTGCAACTCAGTCTTGGAGGTGGAGGTGTTGTTCAGGAGGGCGGGAAGGGCTGCTAGCCTTGCTCCCTGTGAACCTCGGGCACGCCTGCCAAGGGCTCTTCTGACTGCCTGTCACTTGGGGGCCTGGCTCCCGCCTATTGTATAGGGTAACCTCAGCCTGCTCTGCGGGCCCCGCCAGGTTGCATTCAGGCTTCCTAGAACACTCTGGGGTCAACTCTTCAGTTCCCTTGCTTTTCTTCTTCATGGTAACACCCTGTGCTCAGGATCTGACACAGTTACTCCAAAGGGATAGGCTTTTCAGAGGAAGAAAAATGAAGTCGCCCTGAAAAAATGGTTCCACTTTGTTGTCTTCCAAACACTATCCCTGGAACCGCCATACACTCCCTAATTTTCGTCTCATGACAATCTGCCCCAACTACTATAGTCCCTGGCAAGAAAGGGGATGGCCTCTGTCTCCCTACCCCTTGGGACACTTTAATTTGGGGGACAAACAGTCAATGACACCAAGGGAGTCCTCCCGCAAGGTCGCTTGCTCAGTCACCTGGAACAGGCCAGACAAGCCTGATTTACAGAGGGTCCTGCTCCGGGACCTCACTGCACTTATAGCATCATAGGAGCATAACTGCGAATTCCGCTGTGGAGATGCTACCTCGGCTGGACGAGGGCCGCGACTCTAGCTCGTGCACAAGCAATGCAGCGGTCTGCTTCTGCGGCGTGGAAAGCACTGGGCTGTCTTTGCGTAACCACGTTCATGCATTCTCTTGTAAAACTGTCCTTGATAGCTTTAAATGTTACTCATTATTTTCTAAAAATAGGGCTACTTCTAGTTGATAAAAAAGTTCTTTACTATCTACCCTCCAAAGCTATGGCACTGATGAACAATCTATAAAAATAAACAGCTTTTACTGATTCTAAGCTTTAAACAGGAAGAAAAGAAAAAGCAGTTTTTCTGCAGAAAAATGTAACAAAGACTTACTTCTTACCACATAACTAAAGAATGTCTGCCACGAATGCCCAGACCCAGCTAGTGCCCGCATTTCTCAGATAAGTCAGAGGCAGAATAACATCAATCCAACCCCAAAGCACCAAGAAACCTATGAATGGTAAAAGAGAAGAATACATAATTGAATGCTATTAAACATCTAAAGAAATAAACTGCCATTATTTCCTGAGAGTGTTGTCTGATTAAATTTTGGGGCAGGTCCTCCAGAGACTCTGCCTCCTCCTGCGGGAAGCTTTCCCGGAGCGCCTCTGGGCCTCTCTCACAGCCTGCGGCCCACGAAAGCCTTTCTCTAGCGTGCGCCTCTTCTTTGTCACACAAGGAGACCGAGTGCCCTAAATATGGACATCAGCGCCTGGAGCAGAAAGCCACTGGGGGATTCACTGATGAATTTACAAATGCTTTCTTCAAACTAACAGATGCTTAAAATCTGAGAAAGCACTTCATCTATTAATGGAAACACAGTCTTCAATATGACAAAATTTCAATTATTTAAGAATGTTTATTCAGTTTTTAAAGAAATTGTGAACTACTTGGGCTGCAAAGAAATACAGTTACTTGGTATCCACTTTCACATAATGGTTTGTCTTACAAAATCACAGATAGATATCGAAGACAGGAAAGTGGGTGGAGATATGGAAAACAGAAATCTAGTTGTGGTATTCCAGCGTCCTAGAGTAGTGAAACCTTTCCTTAAGTAGGCAAATATTATGCTTAGGGTGCAAAGGTTATTCTTAATCAAGATTTTTCAGGATTTCAATTTTTCAGAATAGTCATCCTTGAAAGAATTATCTAAAAATTGAAATAACTGTAAAAAATAATTTTTAATGAAATATGAACCATTTAATAAAAGTGTTTTCCCTAAAATTAATTTCCTTTGTTCCACTTTTAGAAAAAAAATCCTGAGCTCGTGGCCCAGGGAGCGCTGAACACGGATGGCATGAGCGCGGGCTGCGGGCCATCCGAGCAGCGCATGCGCGGCTGTGACGACAGCAGCGTCCCTGGACATGTCCAGTTTACAAAACACAGAGTAACGCATGACGTATCTCCTTCAAGATTGTATACATTTAAGCTTTTCAAACGTTTATGCATATACTATTGGATCTCACATACTATACTTCCCTTAATGTTTGTTTAAGGACATTATTTTTGCATGATGTGTGCATATTTGTTTTTGATATAGCAAAATGAAGCAAAGAAATATTGAAAGAACAGAGCCACGTCTGCATTACCTTACAGCGTCCTCTGGGCAGGGACGAAGACTGCACATGCGAGCCTGCTTTGTTCAAACGAGTGAACGAACGCGCAGCGCTTTGCTGAGACACACACAGGGACAACCGCTTCTCACCCCCCGACTTCCAGGATGCTTACCCCAGATTGTGCTGATTCTGCTTTGGCCTATCTGAGACCCACGGGTTAATCTCCTCGCCCCGCAAGAGTTTAAGAGACCTACAGGGTCCGCGGCTCTCCAGCCTCATCCACAGGAATCTCTTTGGCGTGGCCCTCAGCAGACGAGGGCACAACGTTAACGTCAGTAGGAAGCCTGGAGAGTGGGGAGCAGACCTGACATTTGCCCCGCTAATTAAAACCCTCCCTTTCTATTACCGGGATTGTGTGACAGAGTTTCATATTCGCTTCTGCGGTTCCTTCTTTATTTAATGTCCTCATGGTCGGTCACATGAGATCGCTGAATGCTCAGGTCCTGAGCTACATTTCCATGTTTAGTAAATCAGGAAATAGTGATAGATGTGTCTTGTGACACTTTCATCCCAAACTTAGACCAGGCATGAGCATGTAATGGCAAGCGAGTACACATGAATGAGAAAGGGCCAAGATTTTTAATAATCTGAATTGGTATTTAAGATAATCTACAATTAAAATCCATATATAAAGCATTTTAATAAATACACTTATTTCTCCATAAATATTTATCCAGTTGCCACACTAAATGGACAGTTTCCTCTTCCGGGTCCCACTGTCTGTTCTCAGGACAGAACCCAGGATGTACTATGAAACTTGTTTTATGTACCTTTGGACAGTTTCCTCTTCGGGGTCCCACTAAATGGACAGTTTCCTCCTCGGGGTCCCACTGTCTGTTCTCGGGACAGAACCCAGGATGTACTATGAAACTTGTTTCATGTACCTTTCTTTTATGTGTGAAATCCCTAAGGGAAGAGACATCGCGTTCTTCGTCTCTGGGTCTCTATTAACTTTCATAACGCTGGGCCATCGTAGACACTAAATAAGCTTATGTCCTAGGTGTGGACCAAGGGCCGGGGAGATGGCTCAGCACTCCGGGTGCCTGCCTGGCACGCACAAGGACCTGGGTTTGGTCTCTGGTACCGAATGCTGAGCCGCCAAGAATCGGGCCAAGAATCGGGCGGGCGTGGTGGCGCACGACTGCAATCCCCGTGCTGGGGAGGCTAGCACAGGAGGATCACCGTGATCTAGCTGTGTAGCGAGATCCTGTGCCAAATAAATAAAGATTTTTTTAAAACTTAAAAAAACGTGGAATAAATAAACATTTATGCAGTTGATGCCATTAAGAAGTTCACACTTCGCAGCGAGATGGCCACCGCTCGGCATTTGGTGGTGCCTGCTGTAGGGGCAAAGGAGGCACCCAGGAAAGGCGTGCAGGGAACACCAGAGCGGAGGTTGAAAATGACCAGCAGAATGACAGCAAGGCCTAACTGGAAACTAGCCACCTACACCAGGGCACGGACGGACCGAAGAACCCTGCCGTCCACGGGACCGAGCGCGGCCGAAAGCGCGTGAAGGGGACACGGGGGCACAGCACGCGTGGCAGCGCCGCCCGCGTCCGCCTGACCTGCAGCCGGCCCTCGCCGCCCCGCCCTGCAGATGCGGCGCCTTGCCGCACACGCACCCCGCCTCGCTCTGCTAATCCGGAGCCTTCACGCCGGCCGACACGCTTGCCAGAGCTCCGAGGGCTGTAACAGCGGACACAGCTCCCCCGCCGGTCTGCAGGCTCAGGGACAGGCAGCGGCACGCACTGCGCAGGAAACACGAACAGACGGGCGCTCTCGCCAGCCTGCGAACCCGGGAGGCAGCCCTCCTGGGCCGTGCGACACGGCGGCAGGCCTCCCGCTTGCCGGCGAGCGTGAGGCTCCGGTGGGGCGTGACAGGCCCGCGACGCGATCCTTCCACGGATGCCGCAGGCTGCCCTGGGCCCCACGCTCCGGGCTCTCCGCGACCCATCTGCCTCTTCTTCAAAGGGCTGCACGGATTACCTGCTCAGCCCTGTGCTTTACATCACTGCAGTGATCCAAGACAGCATATAATCCTGCGAGGATTTTTTTTCGGGGGGGGGGGGGCCAAAAACTGAAACTGCTACAGAAATTCTGAGAGAGAAAAGATCTTTATGGTGGACATTTTACCCAAACAGTTCTTAAAGGCCTGTAGTCTTTTAAAAATTGACGTACTTACTTTGATAGGACATGTTTCCGTACTTAGTGTCCACGTTCCTAGTGTGAAGTTGACACCTTATTTAAGTTCTGAACTGTAAGCATTAACAAGATAAAACAAAATGAAATGGTACCCCACACCTCACGGCATGCCTACGCTGTGGAGGACACTAACCTTTGAATTATTTTCTTGTAAAGGCTAATTATTTAATGTCCTTAATGCCATGAAAAACACTTTGCAAACTTCTAAAACAAACAGAATAAACAGGCAGTTCCTATCATCAAAAGCAAACTAAACCTGTGTAGTCAAGCAAAATTACTTGTATTCGCGCTTGCCCTCACTGTAGCTAATTCTTATTAAAAGAAATTATTAAATGAAATTTCTAATACTGTCCAAAATCTTTACAGATAAACAAAACTTTTATATTTGACAATAAATTTATATTGGAGACTAGTTAATTCACTTATGTTTTCCCCATTTGTCATAGTAGCATAGAATAGATGGGAAAGAAAATAGAAAATAACTCAACTATTCTCTTGGAGACTGGCTGCTCCGCCTCCTGGCCACCTGCCATGTGCGCAGGTGAGGGGCTGCGGGAGAGCAGCGTGGAGCGGGCGGAGTGCAGGGCGGGGGGCGCCCGCAGGCAGGAGGGCGTGCGCTGGTGCAGAGGGCGGTGGGCCGGGCTGCGGGCTCTGCCCGGCGCTCACTCCTGCCTCCTCCTGGCTCGTCTCTCTAGCTTTGCTTCAGTTTTGGCTCTGAATTGAGAGCAGCTAAAGCAACACACAGCACTTCCTGCGGAAGCGTTTTCATGCAACCATGAGAAGGTGAGCAGAAGAATCATGCGTGTGGATGAGAACAAAACACGCACTGATACAGGGAGGAGAGGCTGATTCCAGGACCATTGTTTTCATAGCTGTAGGTATTCCTTCCGACTTGGCTCCCAAAAATCAATCCATCAATCGATCAATCAATCAATCAGTCAATCTCTCTCTCTCTCTCTCTCTCACACACACACACACACACACACACGTCCTGCAAATTTACAGCTTTTATGCTGTAAGAGCAATTGTGCATAGAAATTTGGGGATCTTTAAACATTTGCATTATTGCCATTTCTTAACTGCTATTAAACCACCAAACTGTGGACTCATGTTTCTGAAAAGTACACACACTTAGATTTTTAAAGGATTACTCAAGTTAACAAAATCTAACAATGTAATAGAAACCCTATGAGGGTATTTCACTTTTGAAAGGCATACAGGAACATAAATCTTCCCTATTGAAGTGGAACAATAGTGGCATGAGGACATCTTGAAGAATGACTCTTCAATACTTAAAAATTCTTATAAACAACATTTTCTCCAACAAGCTATAAAAAGAGTCAGTTTTGCCTGAGTCAGAGCAATTTTGCCTAACTAATGGCACCCTCTGGACCTAGGAAAATCTGATATTCTCCATGACAGATCAGATTTGGGATACAGCCTGCAAAGAAGCTCCAAGAAGAATTCTAAGCTTATTTTCTGCCTTAGATCTGGAGCAAAAGTCAATAAACTATGACCCAGGGGCTAACTTTGGCCCATGAATTGTTTTTGTAAATAAAGCTTTATTGGAACACAGAAACATCCATTTACATTCTGTGTATGGCTGCTGTGGAGCCCCGGACTGGACTGAATGGTTCTGATGTGGATGCTCTGGCTTGCAGAGCAGCCAAGATCTACTGTCGGGCCTTTTCCTGGAAAGGTCTGATGGCTCTTATCTAGAAGAATGATTTTCCTCCTGTCACTGCTTTTGACTGAAAGCCAGGCCACCTGGATTTAGAATCATTTATTTCTCCAGTGCACTTCTGTACAACCTGAAGCCAAAACTTACCTTCCTAAGGGCTGACTTCTGATCTGTAAAATAATGGAAGGTGTTGATCTAAGTGGTTCTCTTTTTCTTGGTAATTCCCTCTGAACATCTGTGTTCTAAAGGAATTGAGATGTCCTCATATTTTTTTAGAAGGGTTCTAAATTAATTTAGAAAGACGTCTCTTTGCAAAATCCAGTTTATACCGAAACGCTTCATATCATTTCAAGTGTTCAGCAGCCCAGTGACAGCCCTGCCACCACCGCAGGTCATCCTCGGAGCCATAGACTGCAGGCAGCTGAAGGCTATGGGCAGCAGGAAAGTCTGTCCTAGCCTAGGCAGCACGGTGGCCCTGCTTTGTCACAGCAGATGGTGCCCTGCTTATGCTGGAAATCACGCTGCTTCTGTCGTACCGTGAAAGTAAGCCTGTCTGTCTGTGAGCCCTGGGATCCAGAGGAAGGACAGGAGTCACTGCACCAAAAGCGCACTTTGAATTCATGACGAAAGAAAACGTGCTTGCTTCAGAGACCCAGGGCCGCTCCTGTCAGAAGTGAAGCGTGTGTGCCGCTGGCAGGTGCGGCATGCACACTTCCCTGACGTGTGCTATAACCTGCCAAGTGAAAGAAGGGACAGCACAGCAAGCGTCATTGCAAGCCCCAAGTCTCCAGGAACTGCTGTCCCGACGGGATTGGAAGGTCTGAGACCTCATGTTACCTTGAAACTAAAATCATGCATGGAGCGTTAAAGAAAGGGCAGAAACGTCTGAGACTAGACCTCAATGTTAAGAGCTGTGAATTCAAGAAAAAAGTTTCCCTAAAATTTTTTCTGCCTGATAAATAAACCTTGTGGGAGTTTTGTTCAAGTTTCTGAACTAGAAGTGGTCTCAGACTCTGTAGCAGGAGGGTTTGAGTGGGAACACCAACTTCAGAAAACATAAGGGATACTTATTTACTTGAAAACACTGTATTTCAAAATAGAAAGGTGTGTTTACCGAATGGAGCCACTTGGGAGCTTCTACAATACCCAAAGAGAACCACCCTGCAACTAGCACTCAGAGCTTAGTTAGCACCCTCTTGGAAGCCTCTCCTACGGCGCACCACGTTCTCTGCACTTCTTGCTCTTCATGTAGCTGGCCTGGTACCTCTGTTCTCAGTAAGTGCTTTTCTTCGCAAGAAAAAGTCGCTTGTGAATACCGCAGTATCACTTCCGCCAGATCACCTTTCCAAATCTCAGGGAACAGCAATATCTGCTTTTCTGCCCGGCTTTCTCACCTGTAGAGAAGCCTCTGAACTTGCTGCTAATATTCTGCAGTCCAAGCATGAGGGCCAAATGAATCTAAGAACCTGCCTCGCTCTGAGGAAGCTCTGCAGTGCTAAGCTGACTTACGCTGGTTCCCCCTGTTGCTCCACCCTCTCCCATGTCTCTGTTCACAGTACTTTACCTTCTCTTCCTGGCCACGCAGTTTTTTCTCATCTCTTAGAGATGGCAACAGTCCCATGTCTGCCTTCCTAGTGCTTTGGGAAGAGAAGGGGCTTCTAACAATTGTGGGTTTCTTTTGAGTCTTTCAGGATGACCTCAGTCCATGTTGATCTCTCCTTCTAACTCCTTAGAGACTTACTGCCTGACCCACAAATTAACACCTTAATATCCTTGTCTCTACTAGCTGGGCTACATAGCACGTTTCATTTTCCTTAAAACTATTTCTTCTGAGTTGATTTTCATTCTTCAAGGAAGGTATCAGCTCCCCTTGACTGAAGCTGTTTTCCATAAAATATAGCACACTCTCCTTAGGCACATAGTAAACATGCAAAAATTATTTTCAATCACCTCCAAATTTGATTGCTTACAAGGCTGTGTAGCTCAAGAGTGGTATCATGGGTAACTATAGCCTAAACTTTTTTTTTTTTTTTTTGGTACTAGGGATGGAACTCAGGATCCTCCGCTTGCCAGGCAAGCACTTACTCTACTGAGCTATCTCCCCAGGAGCCCCAGGAGCCTGAACTTTTATATCAGAAATAGCCAGCAGTTAATACACCAGAGATGCACAGCAGAAAAGTTTTAATACCATGGAATATCAGTGCTAAATGAAAGGGACTGTTTCAGTCATTTTCAAGACAAAATATCGAAATTGTAAAGGGGAAGCTTAATATAAACAAACAAGGAGAAATATACTTAAAATTCACTTCCTATGGCAGTGTGAAATTTAACTAATGGATCAGTGTAATGGGTCAAAATGATTATAAAATTTAACAACTCATTCCCACACCAATTCATATAAGAAGCATGCACTGGGTCTGGATATGCAAATAACATGTTTGGACACATGCACTGTCATTTACAGTGTGCCCACATTCTTTGAGATGCACAGATTTCCACAGTTTACACCTTGCTCATTATTTAGAAAGTTTCTGCAATGACAAGAACTTGCTAAGCTAATGTGTATTTCAGCAAACACTTCATTCGGATACATCTTCATAACAAACTTCTGTTTTAGCTAGAAATGCCAAGTGACTTGACTGACTACTACACTGATAAAATTTGGAAATTGCTCAATATTCTGCCATTTTCTGCCTTCATGGACATAGCCTAATGTTTTCCATGCCACTAAATTAGTACATAAGTAAAGTAACCAAAGGAGCTTTTGCACATAATATGTCAGCTGGTTTTCTAAAGGGAATTAGACCTGAAATAGCACGCTCTGAGGACAAGCAATTAGTACAGAGCTTTAGCTGTTTAGCTGTGAGTTTCCTTAATATGGAAGAGACAATAAAATGGTTATATTCGTTATTACAGTGTTTGGTTTAAGTATTTCATGTGAAGACACCCCCATAGGAAATTGGAGACGGACTTACAGAGAGGAGGAGAGCAATATTCAGCTCGTTGGCACAAAGAGAAACTGCACAAAGGAATATTTGTGTTATGGTTCAAGTCCAGTGACATTCTTTACTTGCAAGTGAGAGAAGATTTATTTTTCCTGTAAGTGGCTAACCCCTGGAAATAATTGGTGAGACCAGAGAAAAAGAACCCAATCCCTAATGAAGTATCCCTTGTGCATCCAAGCCACGCTGTCCCCAGAGCAGCACTGCCATCCTGGCTGCGGCTGTCACTGCTCCAAACACCCTCACAAAGAAGTTTAGGTCCAACCTGGATTGACACCCACCCCCCAAGGCTGGATGTCACCGCAGCTGCTCCTGCTGCAGACAAACCCTCCTTTATAGAGGTAACATGTGGAGGTGGGTTTGCTAAGATTTCAATGAGCCAGAAATTACTAGAAGAACTAAGTCAATAAATGTGAGCTTATTCAAGAATCTGGAAAGCTGGTTGGATAAAGAACCTGTTTATAAAACAGGGTAGAACATTACTGCATCACTGATTGAATATAGTTGATGGAAACTTTTTGGAGAAACACAGCTAAGTAAGAAGAACTTAAAAGGGGACCGCTGCAGAACCATGGTCCTTAGAAGCAAGCAGTTGCTTTGGGCATCAGGAGTCTACAGAGAAAATGGAAAATAAAGAAATGTTTTGCTCATAGGTCAAGTAAGAAACAACTCGTAACGCGAGGACTTGGCCGAGGGGCCACACATTCACGAGCCAGGCTAAGTTGCAACTAAATCATAACTGACATGCAAACCACACAAACATTTTAAAGTCAGACTTGGTCTACTGAACACGCACCCCCACTTGAACACAGCAACGGGGGCATCTAAACCCTTCTGACTGCCGTAAAGTAAGTACTGTGGCTAGGGTGGCTAGCAGTGGTAAGCTTCAACGGTCAGTTATGTGCAAGGAGATGGGAAGGGCTCCAGTTTGCAGCCCATTACGATTAATTTTTTTCCTTCCTCTGGGTGAGGGGCAATAAGAGCTCTTGACTTCTTCTAAGCGGACAATTAATAAGTGGTCCTAAAATTGAAACCAGGACTTCTGACTCCTTTTTTCTCCTGACATAACATGAGAATGTCATGTCAGGCACCATATCTTAAGGTGGCTTTCCTCCTGGAAAACCTATGGATATTCCAGTTCATGTTAAAGTAAGGGCCAATTCTTGCTATGTAATTCCTGAAACTTTCACACTTCGGGTTTCTTAAAAACTGAGGCTAGAGTATACCTTTTCAAGATGCAGATTTTATGTATTATTAAGTGTTAATTCATATATCTTGAGTTTATGTTTCCTTTTTGTTTTTTATGTATCTCAATTCAAGGTACAGGAGAATCAAGAGAAAAAAGGAGTCAGAAGTCCTGGTTTCAATTTTAGGACCAATTATTAATTGTTCGCTTAGACCACCCACGTGCAGCCTGTGTTTTATCATAAGAAGCCAGAATCATGGTATTTATGCCTCTGAGCAGAATGTCATTGAATGTGGACACTGGTGGCATACCAGAAAGTTCTCCCATATTAGTATGTCTCACTCTCTGACTTCCCCTTTGCCCCACTCTTTAGTGCCACAAGAGGCTGATTTCTGTGTGTGTGTGTGTGTGTGTGTGTGTGCGCGCGCGTGCGCACACATACAAGGAACAGACCCAGGGCCTTACTCAGGAAGAGGATGTGCTCTTCTGAGCTATGTTGCAGCCCTTCATAACATTTCTGAGCTGCTCTTTTCTTCTCGGTAAAATAGGGAAACCACAGATTCAGAGTGGTTATGGAGTCTGATGAGATGAAAAGAACGTTTCTCCCAACAGCCTTCCAGGTATTGTCATGATCAGTAATAGTTTAGGAGGAAATAGTCACGAATATAGTTTTCTTTTTGGCTCTACAACACTTTCTCCCATAAGCCATACCCAAAGACAAAAACCAAACCAGAGCTAGGAGCTGTGCCTCAGAAGGATAAATCAACATTAAAACAAACCATTTGGAAAACTCAATTAGCTGCTCAAATCTTATATTGTGATTACTCCTTCCCCAGGTTTTCCTCACATACAAAAAATAGAAACTTCCTACTATTAAGAAAAACTGATGACTGTGTGCTTCAGTATTATACATTTAGTGGAGTCATTTGTTATTATTTGTGCAAAACTCTGGCACAGCTCAATTTGAAGTGCAATTACCACATTACAGTCTTGGCAAGAGCCGCTGTTCCACATCCCTCTGATGTACAAACGAGTCTTCCCACCAAGTGAAAACTGCCAAGGGAAAGGTACCGTTGTATTATATAAAAATGAAAAGTCTCACTGAAGTGAAGAATAACTATAAATTTCATTTCAGAAGCACACACTATATACATACAAACTGAAAAGAGTTACAATTAAGATGTCTAATCCTCTGGAAATAGCACTCTTGTATTTAATAACTCGCTGCAGGGTGTGCAGGCCGAGTGCATAGAACGGCATCTCCCTACACTGTGAGCTGGAAACACAATTAGACACAACACATTGCAATACTTCAGTAAATCCTCTCAGAATATAAACACTAATTGCAGTATGACCAGAAGATTTGGGTATCATTTCATCTCTGAGGGTTTGTGAGATAAAGTTTTAGAAAAATATACAAATATATACAAATATATATATATATATTTATGAATGTCTTAGATAATTTATGCTACTTGTACTACGTCTGCCTCCCAACAGTACTGTACATTATCTTTTCAACTGAAAGAAAGACTTGCTTTGCAGAGAAACAAACTCTAAGACGCACACTTACACAGACAGGATTTTACTTTCTACTAGGTGGTCCTATTGGGCAAATAGATATATGGCTTCTGTTTCCAACATCTACTGGAAAAATCTTTTGAAACAATGTGGGAGGCCACAGACTGATCTTCTGTGGCACTGGTTCTCAACAGAGGCAACTGTCCCTTCCCCTCTCCTCCAGGAGACATTCAGCAATGTCTAAGGACATTCTTGTAGTTCTAACTGGGGCAGGGGATCTACTGGCATTCAGTGGGTAGAGGCTAGAGACTTCAGCATCCTGCAAGACTCAGGAAGCCCCACACCAAAAGCCCTTAACAAGTCCAAAAGGGGGGAAGAAGCCTTGCCCTCACGGTTTCTCAGACAACATGAAAGACTGCCTATTAGCACTCGCTCTCTTCATCACGTTTCCGGGACAGTCTTCATGGTAAAGGTCAACAGAAGGGCACAGCTGAGCCTTTCAATTCCTGCTGGGTCTCATAAAAGATGCCACTGCCCAGTCCCAACCAATGGGCCCTCTTGGTTTATTTTAAGTTAGGGTTGTAGAATTTTTTAAATTCCAGTTTTGCTGTTTGGGTTAGTTCATTTTGCCTATTTTTAAACATGTTTTGCTACAACATTAGTATTTTTGTTTGATCCAGTGTTCAGTTAGTGACGTTCGGGCATTTGGTCACAGCTGTTTGCACCATGCCTTTGCATTAGCACCCGTGGGGTGCAGACAGAGTCCACACCTGAGGCTCGTCACCGCCACGGCCACTGGCGCTCTCTGCACCCCCAGGGTCACACTGGTGCATGTGAGACGCTGGCTCCAGCTAAAGCTTCCTAGAAGCAGTGACTCTCCACTTTCCGTGGCTTGCTCTGTAAGACTTGAGAAAGCAAGCAGCTTACTGCAGATGGTGTTTGTGAGAAAGTACAGCAATCTGAACATTGGGAACCTTCCTGAACTTATTCACTTCAGTCTACTATGAAGAAACAAAAAAGAGGAGAAAAGCTCTTGCAGATCCCCAGAGATTTGTTTAAGCGTCCATTTACTCTTATTTTGCAACATTCTGGTTGTGAAATCATCCGACTGAGAAGTACTGGAGGAGCGAGGAGTGGTGCGGGGCGACGTTCGCGACACGATTTCCTTAAGGCTGTAAACACACCGTGTTTACTAGCAGCAGGAAACAGAAGCGGCAGATTTCATCATAAGACGCAGAAAACATTTTCCAGCTGACTTAGGGACGGCACAGAGCACCGCCTTTTCATCGTGCGAAGCTTTCCGCAGGCTGCAATAGCGTCCAGGGCTCACCTCACGTCAGGGAGCAGCAGCCCCCAAAACAAGGAAAGGAGGAGAAACCAAGCCCAGGAGTTTACCTTGTATGACAACAAGGCACCGCCTCTGAGGAGGGAGGGAGAAGGGAAGGGGATGCAGATCTTGCACCACCTGTGTCCGATCACCCGAAATCAGCACTCGGCCTCCCTCCACGCTTACCTGCGGTGGGGACGCCCACTTGCCTGTTCTGGTTGATGTTTAAAAACTGGCCTATTCAACTTCAGTTATGCGGGTTTTCTTTCTTTTACGAAGCGTTGGGTTGAATGAGTTACTAGCAGGAAACTTCGGCTCATGAGTTCTATCAAGAATCCTTTCATTTGTCAGAGCTGCTTCCTGTCGGCTCCTTTAAACATCTGCTTCTCCAGTTCAGAGAAAACAGCACGCACACGCACACACGCACACACGCGCGCGACACACACGCACACACATACGCGCACACACACGCGCACGCACACACACACGCACGCACACACACACGCGCACACGCGCGCACGCACACACATGCGCGCACACATACGCACACACACATATGCACACACACACAAACACACACACACGGTTTCTTAAAATAATAAGCAGTCATCAAAACTTCCCTTGCACAAGTTACGGATTCTCTCTTACACACCCCCTTGCTCCCAGCAGAGTTTATTTAATATATCTTTAATAGCTTCCTTGTTCTACTCGCTGCCTTTCCGCTTTTAAATTCTGGAAAATATCAAGCTGACAAAAGAAGACATTTTTCAAACGCGAACCTTCGCAGGGAGAAGCGGCGGCGCCCAGGCCGAGGAGGAGGAGGAGGAGGA
>NW_004524588.1:26818356-26818891 GCF_000260255.1 Octodon degus | reverse complement strand
GGAGGAGGAGGAGGAGGAGGAGGTGGTAGGCGGGAGGCGGGAGGCGAGGGGCGCTGGAACCACTCTCCCTGCAAGGCGGGCGCTTCCTGCCCGGAGCTCCGCACAGACAGAAGCGCGAGGGAAAGAAAGCAGGACGCTGGCGCAGGTCTAAAGCCCTCACGGTGGTCCGCAGCCGCCAGCCGGCTTCCTTCTCGGCCGCCGCCGAAGACCCAGATGTTGGAGCTGCCAGAAAAGCTGAAGGGTCTTTCGCACAAGAGCGTCCTCTACGCTTAAGAACTTTTCTCTGTAAAACTGAGGCTGACTTCAAGTCTCCTGTTTCTTTGCCTAAAAATCAGGCTTACTCCCTCCTTACAAAACGCTGTAGTCAAAATTAGTACAACGTGCGCTTCCTTCGGCCTCAACGAGGTTCCAGATGTCTGAAAGCGCTGCCCTTCCGAGCCTCCGCGTCAACGTGGAGGAGAGCTGTGTGCGTAAACCTCGCCTAGAAGGAGGCCGTCTCCGCGCATGGCCGGGCTCTAATAAATCCAGGGGCGTA
>NW_004524588.1:26797038-26817880 GCF_000260255.1 Octodon degus | reverse complement strand
GGGACTCTAATAAGATCAGGGGGAAGACACAGCCGCTGCTTCAGGGTGAAGAGTGACAGCGTGGCGTCTGACGCCCGGATTGCGTGCGTGGGAAGGAGCCCCCGTGCATCCTGTTTTTCATCTGATTGCTAGAAGACTTGAGGTATGAAGATCAGACAGTGTTTGTTACTCCCAAATGCACCTCAGTGACTGCATTCATAATCTGTATGTGATTATTCATCTTTAAAGGAAAAAGTAGGTGACCTGAGGATAGCTGTTTATTGTTATGTGTTAGTAATAACAGAGACACCGTGGAGTGCTTTCTGTGTAGTACTTGCAAAGCGAAGTTCTTTACACTCATTGCTCCGTTTCATCTCCACACACCTTGCACCGCTGACTGCACTGCAGAACTTGGCGATTTATATCTCTGATTTGCTGTCCCCTAAAGAGAAGGGAGCATGTGCTGAGTAGACTTGCACTCGGTTCTGAGACTGCAAACAAACACGATTTGCATCTGTCCACCCAGTCCACTATCTACTGTGCAGCCACTGTGAAATGCCTGTTACTCGGAAAGAGTCGAGCAAAAGGGACAAGGTGCACACGACGGGCTGAACACATTTATTTCACCCAATTGAAACAATACGCATATCTTAAAATATCAGATTTCAGGTGTCAAATTAATTTCATCCATACTGAACAGAAGAAAGACTGAATAGTACAAATAAGAAAAACAGTAAATGACCAAAAAACAAATTCAATACTTCTTTGATATACAAAATATAATATTCAAGGAATCTCTCAAGAAATCAATTTTTCCTTGAATTTTCCAAAGAATTTAAAAAAATAAAGAACCATTCAGAAATAGCAAGTTTCCAAAACAAAACATGCATCCCTAGATTATTTTATCAATTTTAGCATTTTCTCTTTCAGTGGGAAGTTCATTCGCTGTGTTAAAATTTCCTAGACAGGATATGAGAATGTTTTTATAAATCACAATTTATGGTATATTAATGGCATGTGAAAGTTTTGTTTCTCAAATAAGAGTCCATGTGAAACTTGGTTAGTAAGCCTTAAATGCACCTTAAATGACATCTTGAGGTCTCAAATTGACATGTATCTAGAAATAATTTCTGAGTATGTGGGGGACAAGCTTGATGTGAAATGATTAGAAAATTTTCTAAAGATTAGAGAACTCCTGAGTATGGAGGAGACTTCATCTTGTGTATAAGTTTCTACTTTGGGCTATATATCCTCACTTTGAGCTTGTATTTAAATTACACCTAAGGGCTGGCCAGATAGCTCAGTGGATTAAAGTGTCTATTTAGCAGGCACAGGCACCTGGGTTCGATCCCCCAGCACGCCATGCTGGCCCCACCCCTGGGGCATGCTGAGATAGCCATTGACACTGGGCGTGGTGGCACACACCTATAATCCCAGTGTTTGGGAGGCTAAAAACAGGAGAATCACTGAATCCAATCTGTGTAGTAAAACCCTGTAGACCCTGTACTAAATACAAATAAATAAATAAATAAAATAAAATAAAATAAATTACATCTAATTGGTTGATTTGCTTCAACTCAACACCCCACCCCACCCCAACCAGGGATTGAACCCAGACTCTTGTGCTTGCCAGGCAAGTGCTTATTCTACTGAGCCATCTCTGCTGCCCCTTCAACACAAGTTTGTATGCACTATAAATTCACAGCTTATCACAAGCTATTTTTATGTTCACCTGAAACCACTGTACCACACTTAATTCCTGGCCTTTTACATTTAGCAAAAATGGGAAGGATTGCCATGTACTAAGCACTGCCCTCGACGCAGACATCAAAAAAAAGAAAACACAGTGGAAGAAAGTTTAGATTCATGAAGGATGTCAATAAGTAAATATGTTTTAGGAATTGGATCAAAGGTAAAAATGAAGCTCAAACCAAATACATAGGGATTCATCAAAAAAGAGCGATTAATTCAAAGAAGGTTTTCTTCTCTGCAGAGCACCTCATTCATCTCAGCAGTAGATACTTAATGGATTCTGAAGTAGAATATATAATGACAGTTGAGGTCTACAATGCCCTCCATATGCGATAGTGTCACCTAATGACACCTTACCCATCTTGGCCTGTATAAATACATTCTGTGACACACACGCCAGGATGAAATTACCTAATCCCACAGTCCCTGGAGCATAGCCCTGCCACTAAGTGACCCATGACTGTGTAAGCTGATGTTTAAAGGGAGGAAAGGCGAGGAGTGTCATATACAGAACCACCAAGTTCTGAAGGGTCTATGTTCCGAAACGTGACTGAAGAGCGCATAAAATGAGCAAAGGCTCGATGCACCCGGTCATCGATCCTGCTCACGGGGTGGTGGAAGGCAGCGGAGAGAGAAGGCGAGCCATCTCCTTCCTGAATATGCTGCACTACCTTTGTGAGCTGCTAAGGCTCAAAGCCCTCTAAGGCATCCTGCAAATTCATCGCCCAGTTCCTTTGATATAAAACCAGTGAGTAAATTCTTGCACTGTGTTGGTAAAAATGTAAATGAACAACATATGCCTAACTTATTGGCAAGAAGCAATGAACTCTTCCCACAATCCTGGAAGAGAAAGTTCATGCTGAGCGCGCTGCAGTGTTACACTCAGGGCTGCACTTTCTCTGTTGATTTGCTGACATAACGAACAAAGTCAGTGGTGTATCCTGAGAGCGTCCTCAAGGAGATGTGCAGAATGTGTCAGTCAGGAGCAGAGCCACCTCCTCTCTGACCAGCATTCTCAGGCTCTCGCCCTGCGCAATTGTTAATTCCAACTGAAACAAGGACATGATTCATACTCAGTTGCTTTTCTATTCATGTGTAGCATGATCAAAAGAATAATTATACAAAGAGGAATTCTGCAAAGACAGAAATTGTGTGTGATCCTCCTTACATAAGGGCCTCAGTGTGTTGTTGGAAACCCTCTGATTTGGTCTTTTGACTGGCAGCTTCAGGTTACAGGCAGAGAACAGAAAGCCTTCATTAATATCTCGGGAGCCTCCAACAAGTATAGAATCAGCTCACCACACTCATTTAGTCTTGACAAACATACACCAGATTCAGACCAGGCAAAAATAATCAATCAGTGTGATAGCTGCTGAGGAAACACAAAGAGCACACACAGGCTTAGTTCAGCTCACTCCAAGGAAAGAGTTTGTGGAACTTGCTAAGGGAAAAACTAAGATAGGAGTTTAGTGGCTGGGAAACGAATGTCACTGCACTTTGAACTCTTCTTGCTTAACATATACTGACACCCTGCTCCCCCAAACCTAGCTCAGAAAAAGCCAAGCTTTCCAAGGGAAAAGTTGAGCATTTGTACTCAAGTGATAGATTGGTGACCGCCTCCCAACTGCTTGCATCTCACTGAAGTCGAGCGTTGTCCACACGGCAGAGGCCCCTCGCCACCTTTGCAGAGCCGAAGATGACAGCTACAGAAAGCACATGCTGGAGACGCTAGACTCTCTCAAGTTCTGGGCTACTCGCCTGCAGTGAGCTGGGGCCGCTCACCAGCTCTAGCCCACATGCCAGCTGCACACACCGGGCCTTCTTCCCACAGGACTACCCCCAGCTTCTCTCCTCCCAACCTCAGCACCTCCTCTCAGTCCTTCCTCCCTAGGCGCACTTTCTTCCACCTTCCTGAGAAAGCAGCAGCACATCGTGCCGCTTCTTACGCCTGCCTTCTCCACTACGGTGGCCTTTCCTATGAAACCTACCTAGTTCAAAATGACATAAACTGCACGTATAAATACACTGGACTCCAAAATTTAATACAAAAAATGAATGTGAACTATCTCACTAGTCATTGTTTAATATTCAACTATGTTTAAATAATTTGCATATATTGGATCAAATGAAATAATTACAATTAATGATTCTTTAATTTTTAATTGAGCTGCTAGAAAACAACTGGATCATATGCCTCCCAGGGCGCTTCTGCTGCAGAGCACGGCTCTGTGCTCCACAGTTGCTACTCGCATCCTTGTCTGAGAGGATTCCCTCCCTGCACACTCAAACCTCGTCCTCTCTCCAACTCAGGACTTCATCTCCACAGTGCTCTCTGATTTTTCCTCCTTAACTTTCTCCCTTTAATTGGCTCATTCCCATCTGTTTAGAAATATACTACTGTATTTCCTATTTTTTTAAAAAACCCTTGATTCACCTCATTATTCAGTTACCGCTTTAATTCTTTAGAGTGTAACTCCTTAAAAATACTCCTAGTGTCCCCAATTCCTTTCCATTTAGCTCCTATCAAGCTATTTACCAGGTCACCAAGGCAGTGTGCACTGGAATTACTGAGAGCCAATTGGCAAATATGTAATCGGCGATAGCTTGAAATTGACCATGATGGGAATATTTACACCAGGAAATTGGTAAGCACTACAAATCAGGATTTTGCTGTTGTTACTGTTTATCAAATTGCCAGCACAACACAGCTGACAGTTACCAATGTCCCTCATTGGACACAATATTCACACCACAGTTCACCTAATTTATTTACAGCATTTGATAGATAGACTCTCTTCTTCCTTTCTTTGCCTGTTGAGTACCATCTTCTACTTTATCTCCCTCCCACAAGACACTCCAGTTTCCGTTGCAGTCCTACTCCATCTTCACAGACTCTAAATACACGTTGGATGTATGTTGGATGCTACTGTGCTTCTGCTCACATCACTCCCTATCTTTAAATAAGCAAATCTGTGTAATGGTCTACAGAGTCCTGTAAGGCTTTCCCGCACCATGTTCACAGAGATTATGTGCAATCCAGTGAGTTTCCTGGCCTTTGACAAAGGTACAGTTAGGACCCTGTCCAAACGCCTCTTTTCTTTACACTATTTCTCTTGGTGTATTCATTCAATATTATGGCCTTAAATTCTCAAATGTATGTTTTTAAGCCAGAATTTCACTGGTGGACTCCTGAATCATGAATTTCAGCTTACTTATCTTCCTTTCTATTTGATATGTCTACTTGGCTGTCCAATAAGTGGGTCAAACTCTGGCACAAAATGGAATCTGTAATTCTTCCACTTCCATTTGTAGACAGCAAAAATGATACTCTAATAATATTCCACAGCTCAGTAAGTGTCAAATCCAGCAGCAGAGCTTATCCCACTTGGACTTATTCTTGGTTCTGCTCTTCCTCACACACCTTCCTTCCAATGTATTGGCAATCTTACTGGCTCTATCTTTCAAATGTTTCCAAACTCTACTATTCTACTTCTGTTGATTACTCTTTGGTACTGAGGAATCAAACTCATGACCTTGTTATGCTTGCTGGGCAGGCACTGTGCCACTGAGCTGCATCCCCAACTCTACTTTTCTACTTCTTATTCTACTACCTTGCTCCAACTACCATTTTCCAAAGAGAATAATGATAAAAACTTAACACACCACAAGACCCAGAATAATCCTTCAGAATGTACGTTGGATGCTACTGTGCTTCTGCTCACATCACTCCCTATCTTTAAATAAGCAAATCTGTGTAATGGTCTACAGAGTCCTGTAAGGCTTTCCCGCACCATGTTCACAGAGATTATGTGCAATGCAGTGAGTTTCCTGGCCTTTGACAAAGGTACTCCTGGGTGAGAGGCTGGGCACATGCCATTCTCTGCTCTCCTGATGGTTCTAAAGCTTCTTCTGTAGGCTCCTGCATATCTACTTTGTAGGAAATTCATCCCTTCCATGGCACTTATTGTGATATGACACCTTATACTGTGACATGTTTGTGTGTTTATCATGAGTCTAGGCTTGGTAGACAAATTATTTGCTTTCCATTACTATATGCCTAGCAGCGGAAGAGTGTTTTGAACACAATGGGAGCTCAGGAAATATTTGGGGAATGAATGAATATGTTGTAGGGAGCTGAATTAGAAATGTTATAGGCAGTCAGACAGAGCCAGGCCCTCAAGGAGACAGCACAGAAGACAAGATACTTGCAACTGTGAGAGATGGATGCGCTCACTGTGGGCCAGAGCTAAAGACCAAAGATCAAACAAATGCTTACATCCCTAAAGATAAGCAACGGGATTGATCGTCACCTTGAGGAAGACAGGAAGAGTCACTCATACAGCCGCTACTGACTATAGGGTTAAACTCCTGTTCCCTATTTATGCCCCCTTGCTATGTGACTGGCTTCCCCACTGGGTCCTGTTTAATTAATTTTACCTGAGCAACAGTGCTTGTAATCTCATTGGTCGACTATAGTTTTGTCCCACCTCATGACCACCTAAGTGAGTTCCCATGTTCTCCACCTTAGACCCGCCTTAGACATGGTTTTACTCTATAAAAATCCCTGGAAGAGACAGCTTCCTGCGGTAACCCACTCAGGTCCCCCTTCTGCCCGTCTCTCAGACAGAAGCTTTCTTTCCCCAGTATTTGCTCTTAACCTCTGTCTGTTCCTAAAATTCATTCTTCAGTTTTAGAGAACATGAACTTGTCCCAGGTACACTCAGGACAGGAGTTTCATTCCCCTTTATCAAATACACGCATGGCACATTACCAGCTTTGAATCAAGACAGAAAGACAAAGATAGCTAATGTTAGTTTCTCTTCAGGGTAAAGCACTAAGGAGCGGACAAAGGCTAAAGGGCAAGGTACCCAGAGTCTCCTCAAGGCTGTTAGAGGCACAGATTCAGGAGGGAGGATTTCTGGATAGGCAAGACAGTGAGACGGGCCCTGATTCAGCATGGGAGTGACTTGTCAGGTGACAGGTTCATTATGAGCCTGCACCCCTTCTTTGTTTTGTTGTGCTGGGAATAAAACCTAAGGCCTTGAACAAGCTAGGCAAGCCTTAAATTATCTCCCCAGCCTCTTTTTCATTTAAATACCATCCTTTTTTTTTTTTTTTTTCCTATATTTAGTACAGGGTCTGTAGGGTTTCACTACATAGATTGGACTCATAGTGATCCACCTGTTTTCAGCCTCTGAAGCGCTGGGATTACAGGTGCATGCCACCACACCCAGGCTCAATCGCTGTTTCAGCATACCCCAGGGGGTGGGGCTGGCATGGCGCCTTAGGGATCCAACCCTGGTCACTGCATCTGCTGAGCTATCTGGCCGGCCCAATACAATCTTTTAAAAATGGAGATTTCTTCACTTGAAAGCCCTCTCAATGTCCCAGTAGGACTACCTTCAGGAAGAACAAAGATGGAAATATAGCCCTGGTTGATCCCTGGAGTAGTGGAGAGCGTTAGAGGGGGAATAGGGAGGATAAGTCAAATGTCAAAGGTTTATACAATTTTCTGAGACTATCAAGAAAGGAGTCTTTGGGCTGGGAATATAGCTCCACAGCATAGCACCTGCCTGGCAATGGCGAGGTTGTGAGTTCAACTGCCCATACTGAAAGAAGGAAGGAAAGAAGGACAGAAAGAAGAAAGGAAGGAAAAAAGTCTATGCATAGTACACTGACATGTCCATAAAACTCATATCGTCATGGCAGTGCTGGGAGATGGCTCTGCTACCTCCACAGCTGGAATCAGAAGCCACACTGCGAAGCAGTGATTGGTCCTGCGCGACCAGCTTTCTTTCACAGGTACTGGCATGATTAGGCAGGCCTGAGTTTTAATAATCTCTCATAGCATCCCTTTTCAAATGAAAAGCATGGTCTGGGGCTATAGCTCAGCGGCTTAAGCGCCTGCTTGGTAAGCACAAGGTCCTCAGTTCAGTCCTTAGTACCACAAATCAGAAACATACATACATATCAAATGAAAAGTATATTAACCAACAAAACTCTTGCTTTTTGATATGAAATTTTGTGACAGAATTGCTTGTAAATTGGAAAACTGGCTACATTACTATTACTAAATTAGGCTTTTTAAAGTTAACTTACAAGCTAAGTAAGCTTTAAATTTCTGCAGTGGTAGGAACTTTAAGCAGTGATCGCTGCTTTTGATTTTCCAAAAGATTTTCTCAGATGTTGTATCCACGGTCAAGACTGTTGAAGAAGCATCAGTGGAAGAAATATATCACAAATATGGAGAAAAACACTTTAAATGCTGTCTGAAGTCAGTGGTGCAAGCCTGTAAGCCACCACCTCGTGCGGCTGAGGCAGCAAGACTGCAGGTTCGAGTCCTGCCTGGTCAGTTGAGTGACTCAGCAACACCCTGTCCAGGTAGATCAGTCAGTCACCCGGGAAGCACAAAGCCCCCTAGAGGAAGCAAAGCGTTCACGCACTGACCACAGACGCTGTCACTTACTGAAGGCGGGCGCAGTCTCCAGTGCACCCTGCGCGTGAAGCAGCTAAGGCTGCCGCGCCGAGCACAGCGAGCTCTGCCTCTGAGCTCCCGCTGATCCCGGGAGCCGCGCTGGCAGCACCCTGACCCCGAACGGTCTGAAGTCCGCAGAGGAGCACAGAGCACTCTTTTATCATTGAGAGAAAAAATATGGGATGAAAACCCGATTGGTCCTCCAGAAAAGGCAAAACATTCCAGTTGATGTTTTACATAGTTTATATTAGCTGACAATGGAAGACCAATTCCCCCACCAGATGCGCGGGGTAATTCTCAGCCATCCGAGACTTCAGTTTATCCCACTTCGTCTCATTGCTCAGAAAATTGCACTGAGACATCTACTGGGTGCGCAGGAGTCTAGGCGGCCTCGAGAGAGGCTTTCTCTGCGGTAACTGCCAAGCGGCAGGCAGGCAGGCGCGCGTCCTGGCCTCTGCTGCGTAGGGCAGCACCAAGTATACCTAACGAAGAAATGGGAACTCTTTAAAGCAGCACCGAAGAGCCAGCACAGTATACTGAAAGGGTTGTTTAAACATTGTTCATGAAAGATAACTTGTGTCAGAATTCTGAAGGAGTTTCAACAGATTCTAAGAGAATTTTATAAAAACACAAAGGGAAAGTGAGTTGAAGTTTGGGCAAATATACACAAAAACAAAACTGGCCTTCTGAAACTTTCACTCACCAAGTCCTACTAGTTCTACGCAAACAGTCATAGCACTTTCTAGAAAGAGCTCTGCAGTAAGTCACATACACAAACCCCAGTAGTGGCACAAAACATCCTTTGTTGCCGGATGTCAGAAAAACACATACACTTCTAAAAAAAGCCACAGGAAGGAAGTGGAAGAACCTCAGGGGTGAGTGGGCGTGCGAAAGGAACGCAGCCCTTCTGTAACACACACGCCTGCCCAGCTCGGAGCAGGAGGGCACCACTTCAGGAAGCGCTGTGTGATCTCGTGACACTTCTCTCCTATCCTGTGGGTACCGCGTCAGCCAAATGGGCTTGGAAGTCTGGATATAAGTACATTGATATTCTGGCATTAAATTGCCCTGAGTTAAAAAGCTCGTTAAGCAAATCAAAGGAACTCAGAACACCTGCATTTGATTTTAATTTCACACATCTCAAAACATCTGAGATTGCCAAGACAAAATTCAAAAGAAGAGCTAAGAGCAAAGACAGGAAAGCACAGCATTGTGCTACATCTCCAGTGTAACAAAACGAGCTATGCTGGGAGGACAAATCGGAGGCTCTTTTGAAAACACAAATGTGATCCTGTCACCGCCCTGAAATTCCTTTAATACCTTGTCGGGCAGAGGATAAACACAATTTTCAATAACACTGAAAAGGCTGTCCATGAGTAGGGTGTTGCAAAATTGTCAAAGCATCATGCCAGTGCTCACGTTGACCGAACGCTAGGGATGCACCTGCCGTGGAGTGACTTCACTTCACCTTATGAGAACACTTTGATGGGAGACCCTCACCAGTTTCTTCACACGAGGGACTGCATGCTGAGTTGTTTGCTTGGATCACGGACTGAGAAAGTGACGTGTCTGATGTCCTTCGATAAACTGTGCAATCCCTCTCACTTGCTCACTACTTTATTAGGGTTGGAAGACCTACATGGTCACTTCCCTTTTCCCATTATTAGTTGGGTTCCGGCCAGTGAGGCAAAAGTATCACTTTGGCTTTCTGGGTACTTTAAAGCTTTCTGATAAATCAACTAGGCTTTCAACATTTCCTCCTTCCTCCTGCCTGAGCCAGGCTTTCACACCTGGGCTACACTGGCCACCTCTGGGCGAGGGGATGAAAGTCACAACAGGCCAGACATGCAGGGCTGAACTAGACCGAGCTGGACCTGGGTTCCTCTTGTGGAGCCTCATCACCCCTGCAGTAGTTTCAGACTTTTGTTCTGTGCTAAAGATTTCCCTTTCTGAAGAAAACACACACACACACACACACACACACACACACACACACACACATATTATAGAGGGCACTATGCAGCTTGGATTCGTGGCGACCCTCCTGTCTTAGGCTCCCTAGCACTAGGATTACAGGTGTGTGCTGTCACACCTGGTTTTGAGGCTGGCACAGCATGCCTGGGAGTCTGGGTCCCGTCCCGCACTGCATGCAGTATGGGAGATTGAACTCAAGTCCTTGCACTTGCCAGGCAGACGCTTAGACCGCTGAGCTATCTCCCCAGCTCCAAAGACTTTATATTACTTAAAGCTCACCAAGCAAAGCATCTGATGCTGCTGTGAAGCCAGGATTCCAACGTGGAAGTCTGATTCCAAAGCCTGTGAGGCTGCACACAGGGTCCGCCCTTCCCTGCTGTCCTCGCCTTTCTGCTACCCCATCCTGCTCAGAGTCTACCTGGGCTGCTGCCAGGAGGACTCTTTGGAGCTCAGTTTAAAGATCCCCTCCCCGGGCACACCTTCCCTGACCTTGGCACATTTGCTAAAACTGCTTCTCCTCTACATGTGTGCATAGAAATTGCGTTGGTCTTGTCATTTGATAAGCATTACCAGCACTCAGACAAATGTCTAATGCTTGCCTTTCCAAGTCGCCCATAAAGTCAGGCACTGTGGCTCTCCTCGTGCATAGCAGGCAGTCTATAAATATTTATTAAGCAAATGAATAAATGCAGTAATTTCTCATCCTAAATTAGTTGTTGAGAAGAAGATAAGACATTACTCATTGTATGCATCCAAAGCCACATAAGCGTGTCAGCCTGGAATACGTCATGTTTGACTGTTAAATGCCATAAATATCTCAACAGAAAGGAAGAAAAGGAGTTAAAATCCAGAGAGAGCAGTGAAGACAGACGACATCCCTCCCACTTAGAAAAAAAAAGCGCACCTCCACCCCAAGGCAGTGGCCCCCCAGAACCAGAAAATCACTCCTGTGAGAGGGAAACGGGGAACACGGAATGGGGATCCCAAATGAAGGCAGGGGTGGCTTGGAAAAAGACGATTCCCAGCAGGCCAAATGGAAGGCACAATATTTTCTGCTTTGCATTTAGCATTTGAAAGGCTTTTCTGTGGAAAATTTCATTGTGGATTTGTAGGAAAATGTTGTAATTTATGTAAACTTTGTTTTATTGCCAAATTTCTGGAAGCCCATCTATTCCCTTAAGCAAGAGATAACTGGTTTGCGTCCTCTGCTTAAAATCACAGCTGTCTGTGCTTTTAAAATCTCTCATTTCCTTCCAATTCATCTCTTTATACCCTTTTCTTCTCTTTTTGACTAAATTCATGAGACCAAGAATCTTGTGACTTCTGTAATTTTGGATTTGTAATACTGAGTGTTGTGCTGGCATAGAATATAAACTCACTGTATGTTTTGACTATAAATAAATAAACAAAATGCACAGGCATGTTAGGCATTTAGTAAACACACATCAAGTTACATCTTTGATATATGACTTCCAGTTACTTTCCTGTCAAGGTATTTGTCCAGTGAGCCCAATTACAGAGTGCACAGTGGAAGAAAGTCTTCATAACGGAGAAAAACTAGAAAGAAGCTTGGGGTTCTCACAGTGTGAACTGAAGGGGTGACCCATTTCTACTCTGTGCACATTTTCACATGCAGCAGCAGCTCAAAACTTGAAATAAAAAACTCTGTACTATGTCTCTGCCCACCAATCCTTATGACCTGTTGTACTGCATCTTCACGGTGTGTCCTGGAGCCACATGAAGAGAAGAAAGCAAGGCAAGAGGATGAGAAGAGAAGCTGTGACAGGCCAGCCAGCCAGCCAGCAACACAGGAGAGAGCACGGCCCGGGAGGGGAGGGGGCCGTGAGCAGAAGGAGCACAAGTCAGGCTGCTTGCTCTTCTTTCTCCAGCGATATTAGAAATGCCTCTGATTTCTCTGGTCTCTGACAAGAGTGCATGCAGTTCACTGATTTTATGGTTTGCTCAAATATCATGACTTGTTTTTGAAGAAATTAATTTAGAACTAATGGTTTTAATTTTTACCTCAATCTGTTTGTGGCTCTTGACATCTTTTGTGTGCTATTCATTACAACTATTAGCTAAATCCAGAGTACAGCAGTAGAATTGTCTTAACAACATCTGTAGAAGATGGTGCATACAATCCATTTTCATAGAAAGTGAAGTTTCTTTAAGGTAATTGTACTCTGCCTAATCTGTAAATACATCATTTTTTAAATTTGCATACTGTACCCATGAAGTATATATTGGTGCTAACTCAGGTGCCTGAGTGAAATCCAATCTTGACATAGATTGATGGGAAATACATCAAGAAAGATTTCTGCTTCAAATACGTGAAGTCATTTTTCTATGGTCTTAAAAAAGAATGAAACTGAAAGAAGCAGCTTGAACAGTCTTACATGTGTTTAAAACCCACATCCTGTTGTTATCCACTGCCCTGGCACGAAGGAGTGGGGAGGCGAACACGCTCCTTGGGGCTCCCAACATCTGGGGTCTGTAGTGGGCCTCTCTAAAAGGAGAACCACATCCACTCACTGGGTTTGACCCTGGCACCACCACACATGAGGATTGCTGTTGAATAAACATTTAAGACTAAGAAAACAGTCTAGCCCAGAGCCCCTAGCGGCTAACGCTCCCAGGCTTCTCCCAGCCACTACAGCAGATTCTAAGTCACCATGAAGGCTCATCTGCCTTGGGCCTCAAAGAAATGGTAACAATAGCAAGAGGCCTGATGGGAATCAGCCAATGACAATAAGGATGACATGATGCACGCTGGTGTTTGTTTCTTATTATCCATTTACTTGGTCAAAATACGTGTGCTTTTGGGTCAGGGGTGCAGCATCTTAGCACTTGGCAGTGCGCACTGCAGGAGGAAGAGGAACTGGGAGGTAGGAGCAAAGAGTGTTTTATAAGCCCAAGGGCATTTTCGTAGGCTCAAGATTTTGTTTTTCAAAACTATCGCTATTCAGAATTCTTTCAAAGTATGAAAACAAATCCAACAATTCTATGGTACACATAATTACAGAGTTGTTCTAAGCGTGTATCCTGAAGCCCCTTTGTGTTGCTCTACTCAACCAGTTATCAGGCTTCTTAATGGCTACCCGTGTGTCCTGTCAGTCTCCTAAGAGAAGACCAGCCCCTCCAAGATGTTCCACCAACTCATTCCTGTTTTCCTCAGATTTTTCCTTTTTGCTTCTTCCTTAAAGCATGTGTTGATAGACAACAGGGAATAAAATGAGATTTCTTTTTAGGCAGTGTCTTCCCCTTGAACTGCAGGCCAGCCTTCCTTGGAAGGGAAGCTGGGCAAGGGATTGTGATGCATTTTGCTCTGAAGCTTCCCGCCCAATAACCTATTAAAATGAAAACTGCAGGAGTGAAAAGTTCGCCTGGGTCTGGAAGCGTTTACACGCAGGGTGTCTTCAGCTCCAGTTGTTTGTCTAGAATTTCCATTTATGAGCTGCTTTGCTTTTCTCCTGTGGGCCTGCTGCAGACAACTGCTTGCAAAATCCATTTTATGCAACAATTCAGTCTCTTTCAAACTCAAACAGGCTGGAAACCACGACTCATAAGGCGGGTGGGCACCCTCCCCACACACCCACGCACACACTGTCAGAAGTCAGGGGTTGAGGCAATCTCCCTTGCTGGGGTTAGCTGTGAGTTCGGCTCATGGTCAGAGGATGATCATCAAGCCAGTTCCTGCTTGGACGACCTTGTCTTCCCTCTAAAGGGTCCGACTCTTTTCCTGAGCAATCTCCATGTGAGTGAAGGGCCTATGTCCAGCAGAAGATGTCTTCCCTCTTTTAGGGTTCAACAGAAAAGTTTCTTAAAATGAACCTTAGGACATACTTTCAAGTACTGACTTGTGCTTTTTCTTTTAACATCAGTGTATCATGTTTCGTTTTGTTTTTTCCTTTCTGTATTTAGGATAGGATCTACACGATTTACAGGGTCTCACTACACAGATGGGACTTGTAGTGATTCTCCCGTTTTCAGCCTCCCAAGTGCTGGGATTACAGGCATACACCACCAACCCAGTCTCAATGGCCATCTCAGTGCACCTCGGGGGCAGGGCTGGCACTGCACCCTGGGGGATCGAATCCCGTTGGCCGCTGTGCTCTGTCTAAGCAGGTGCTTTAGGCTGCTGAGCTATCAGGCCGGCCCTCATGTTTGGTTTTGATCACTGTTGTGGCTTGTATCTAGCTGTCCCCCGAAGCCCGATGCGGTCATAGGTAGGGCTTTCTTCAAGGTGGCTGGCTCCTAAGTGCGAGACGCTGGGGCTGGGGATGTGTGAGCACTACCGCAGTCCATTCCCTGGCTTAGCACAGGTCTGGGAGCGAGTGCTACGAGCACGTAGCCAAGACGGACAGAAGGAAGCGGCTGGTCCCTCGCCCTTGCTCACGGCTCGCTGCCTCCTGCCTGCCTGTCCGCTCTGCGATGCCCCTCCGCCCCGCCACCCCGCCTTGGAGCAGCTAGCTGTGAACTGCACCCTCCACACACTGTGAGCTCACACACCTTTCCTCCTTCAGCTTCAGGATTGGGTACCTCTCTTCTCAGCACTGAGAGCAGTAGTGAGACAATCCCCCACGGAGAGGCGGGGAGGAAAGCTTTCTGGGCACCTGCAGAGAGCGCTTATGGAACAGGGCGGTGTGCAGTCCCAGGGGCCCGTGCCGCCCTTCCACGGGCCCCGGTACATGGATGTCTCGATTACTCCTATGCCTAGCCCATCAGATGAGAATCGCTCCTCGCCGGTGGAGGGAGAGGGAGGTGGCAGGGCAGCAGCTACAAGGATGGAGGTAAGGTGCAGACAAAAGAAGGCGGAGTGCTCAGATGAGAGGTTGCATGGTGCTCGAGTGGCAGTGGGATGACAAAGCAGTCCCTTCAGGGACTAACAGGGTGACACACTTTCAGCCATAACACCACATTCTTATCCCTTTCCTTCTTTTCTGGTCTTTGGTTTAGAAGTTCAAGCAAAGCGCTTCCTCCCGCAGCCTCTCTGGTTCTTGGAATGCGGGTCTGGCCCAGGTCTGCAACACGCTTGGGGGAAAGCCTCAGCCTTGCCAGGGGCGGGGTGCACCAGGGCTGCTCCCAGCCCTTCTCCCTCCACTCTGCCTTGAATGCTGCTGCACTACCTGGAGCTTGAAACTTCGGGAGAATGGACGGCAGAATCCCCGAGATGCTCATCTGAGTCTTGACTTGATGGCCGATTAAACTCCTACTAATCATGACCCATCTCCAGGAATACAGTAATGTGAGGAGAGGATGAGAAAAAAATCTGTATCTGTAATCATGTTTGTTTCAAACACTGTTAGTTTTCTGTTATTTGGAACAACAAGAAAAAGTCCTACATGATTCAGCAGGGAAGGCAGAGCAATTAAGAAAGTGGACTTAGAAACATTGGGGTAAGACAGCTTTGAAAAACATGAGTGAAACCAAATATTCTTTTGAAGCTAAAAATCAATTTACCATATGGCAGAGCCTCATAATTTATTTTATATTTTATACCTACCACAACTTAGCATCATTATTTCATGCCCTGAGTGAAATGATTTATTCAAAGAACAAGCCATATAATTGCTTTGTTAACTGTCGGTATTTCAGTTTTTACAAGCTCCTAACTTTATTTTTCTATGAAGCAAAGGCATCAGCTAATGGGCCACTTGCCTCACTTGAGTCTTTCTGAATTATTATTGCACTATTTTTAGAGAAGTTTGAATGGAAAAATCAGAATGGTCGCTTGGCCAGTGGCTAGAACACGGCGCTACACAGATTATTTCAGGTCCTTGCGTCTCATCCTGCTCCTTCTCCAAAAAAGCTTGGCTCGGTAGACCTTGCAACTTTATAGTCCAAACAGTTGGGTTATAAACAACTAGATTACCTAACACAGATAATTTTGTAATGCTTTTTTCTATGTGAATTATAGCAAATCTTCAACATATCACCATGAACAAAATGTAAAACTTATGTTTGATGGTCATGGTTCATAAAACCAATTGAGTTATCTGGCTCAGAGGGCTCTTCCTTTTCTGATTTATTTGCTGTTTTAAAATGTGAAGTTGTTGGGTCTCACTGGGTCCCCACTAGTGTCCACAGATGGAACCCAGAAACACATTTTTCATAAATATCCTGGAACTAAAGTTTGAGGGTCTCCTGTGACCTGGGACTCAGTACCAAAAGAAGCCAGAAATTGAGGACTTGGAAGGTTACACAGAGGTTATTATGACACAGCAAAGGCTTTGTCGCAAATGCAGTTCTCCACTTTCCTAGCTGTGCGACATTAAGGTCACCTGTAGTCGCTTAGGACTGTGGCTGAACCCTCAGTCAGGTCTGCTATTTCCTTTCTTTTTTCTTTTTTGCGGAACCAGGGATTGAGCTCAGGCCCTTGTGCTTGCCAGGCAAGTGCTTATTCTACTGAGCCATCTCCCGGCCCCTGATCCGTTATTTCTTACATGAACAAAAATCACAAAAATCAAAGTGAAAAAATGTCTCCAAAGGTTTTGACTGCAGTTTAGCTCTCTTTGCTTTGGCTTGTTTTTCCCTTTTAGCTGCCGTTTGTTCTGTTCTTAAACCATCCTTTCAAATCTTGCTTTGCTTCTTAAATGGGAAGTGGTGAGTTTCTAGTCATAGCTGAGTGTAATCTCATGTCGTATACTGCCTACTTTCTTCTCAGTCCTATAATCCATTAATAAACTAAAGGATTCATGTTTACTCTGTATCTGTTTGTTCACTGATTTCTGTTTGGTAGATCTGATAGTGATTATTGCAGGACTCTCCAGTAGGAAACTGTCTCATCCAGGAGTTTTTATTTTTTATTTTTTTTAAGTCCAGGAATTTCTAGTTTATGCATTTGGCCTGAGCACTGTAGTATCTACTGCTATCTCTCAAGAATGCTTCCTTTACCTCCCTTGCAACTGTGATTTACTCAGCTTTTCTTTTACTCAAAATCAATACATATTCTCCAAAACGCTGTCTAATTTAGATACATTTTGAATATAGTGTTAGAAGTAGGAAGATCTATGAGAAAGATCAGCATTGTTAAGTGTTTCAAAGTCAATAAGCCCCAAAGAAAACAAACTGAAACAAACACACTGACTCCAAAAAAGGTTAAAGCCATTATGATTCCACTGTTTTAACAGCAATATTAGTCATTGCTATTTCATCACAATAGTATGCCGAGCATTTCTAAAATGTTTCTCAATTAAAAGTGTTCATGTGCTTCCAAACCATCAGGCCAGTAATCCACCACACACAGTACCTTAAAAGGAAGGCAGGTGCCTGTGGTGAGGGCTGCTGGACATCAGCAGGTCCCCACGCTGACGACATGCGCTCAACCCAGGGGCAGCTAAGACAGTCCCGAAGGCAGGCCCCGGCAGATGCGTGTCATTTGGGGATGACGTGCTGTGCATCCCCAAATCTCGAGGGCCATTCCTTCCAAGTCTGGACCTGAGGCCCGTGCAGTGGGGACGCTGTGGCCACAAGCCGTGTCCGCAGAAAGCGTGCTTGGTGTCACTGCAACAGGGCCCAGCTGGAGTGAAAGCGCTACACACATCTGTTAATCATGTAGCTTCAGGTGTTTCACAATCTCCTGAAGCCAGTATGTGTCTTAATAAAAGATCTTTAACATTAGTATATTAAAATATCTTCTTGGGCCTTTTGTGAGGAAAAGCTGACATGAATTATAGAAATCTTTCTGATACAAATGTTTGCTATAGCTCAAGGAAGAGCTGGACGACTTCTCGAGATCAGATCCCCTTCACTGCTCAGAGCAGCTTCGGAACTATTCGTGCCCAAGTACATTGGCTGGGCTGTCTCACCGGATGCAGGCTCCAACTCCACAACTTCGTAAAGCCCCCACAAAATCCAAGATGTCCTCAGCTGCTGCAACACTATTTACAAAGTGTAGACTCTATTGGTTCATTTTTTATAAGGCCTAGACTCTTATTCAGTTCAGCACCTGGAAATTGATATTATATACTCTAGAGAAAAAAAAAAAAAAAAAGATTTCCAAACCAATACCTACCCCAGGCAGGAATGCACACTGGAACAGACCTAGGCAAAAATAACTCCTTGGAACACAACACATGACAGTGTGTACAAATATGCTCTATGGCTGAACTGGAGTTCTTTCTGATTGTTAACATGCGCTGCTCTTTTGTGCCACCCACTCAAAAATGTGTTCTATTAGGAGTCAGACTCTATTCCTGCCTTCTTAGTCATACCGAGCAAACCATTTTCATTAACCTTAGCTTTACTTCGCATGCTTTGGACTTTCTCCTTACGCACTGCAACACAGGGAAGTGTCGAGCTGTAGCTTACAGACTTGTAAGAAGGGCCTGCCACGCAGCATCAAGGTGTGCTTGCCAGAGCAGTAGAACAGGCTCCCGACAAGCTGGAGCCTCCTGAAAGGGAAAGGCTGGAAATACTCCAGCCCCCTTATCTTTAATATCCTGAAAAGTGACCGCTACACTTCTCATTGTGCTTTGCAAGGGGTACTTGATTATGCAAAAGCACATTTAAGACACTCAGACACGTACCTTCAGTCACAAAGGTCCTGCACTCCAACAGGAGTCTGAGCAGCAACTCTCTAGCTCGCAGAGTCAGCAGATGGCCAGGACTGAACGGGACGGAGGCTGCAATAGTATCCTAAAGAAATCAGCACATTTCCAGCTATCACGGAACTGTAGCCTTTTCTCTTTAGGACACAAAGCATGTCAGGTGACTGCCATCTGGAATTTGGAAGGCAGCTACAGAAGAGGAAAAGCAATCCATAAGGCTAAGTGACTGTCAAGCACACACGGGCTCTTGGCTTTCCCTCGCCTCATGCTTGAAGAGGAAAGGACTGCTGGCCGAAGCAGAAACAGCGACGGGCGAACGGTGCTTTCCTCCTGACTCACTCCCGTGAGTGCTGCAACCGTGCAGGGAGTCACTGGAAGACGGCCGTAGGCAGAGCGCACAGGGCGCCGGCTGCAGCACGCAAGCCCTACTCGAAGATGAGGACCACGCAGGATGCTGGGAGAGAGTGATGGCGGGCAGGCAGCGGGCGTCCTGCCCCGTCGCTCTAAGCGGAGCTGCTAGAACACAGCTGCCTTCAGGAAATAAATATACTGCTGCGACGCTGAGTTTCACTGACAGAAGGAAATGGATCATGTCATTTTCTAAGTAACTAACTGTATTTCAAAACACTAAATTCAAGGATTACCCTTTCCACAAAGATGGCAGCAAAATATGGACTACTATACTAACATCTATATGCCTGAGTCAGGAATAGTTATTCTAGGTTTCTTTCTTCTTCGTTTTTTTATGTATTTATTATAGGGTCTTCAGGGTCTCACCACACAGATCGGACTCATAGTGTTCCTCCCATTTTCAGCCTCCCAAGCACTGGGATTGCAGGCGTGCGCCACCACGCCCAGGCTCGATGGCCATCTCGGCGCGCCCCGGGGTGGGGCCGGCTCGGCATGCCGGGTATCGAACCCCAGCTGCTGTGCTCTGCCTAGGCGGGCGCGCTGCTCTGCTGAGCTATCTGACCAGCCCTATCCTGGGCTTCCTGTGCCAGGCTGTTTACCGTGGGCTGCCAGATGGGTACAAATGTGTACAATCGGGAGCCCCTTCGGTGAGGGAATTAACGCTCAAGGCCTACCAACTGAGACAGACTTGAAATTCGCTAAACCACAACTTTACTGAAAAGCAATCCCACCATTTGTAGTGAAATATACATCTGTATCTGTATCTATATCTATCTATATCTGTATATACAAAATAGTTAGCATAGATATACAGCTACTTTCTCTTAGTTCAATGAGAAGAAAGTCTTGTACTAATAGTATTTAGACAAGATATCATGTCTGGATCTTGTACTATGAGTAACTATTACAAAGACAACAATATGCAATGCATTAATTATTGTAACTCTCCTACTAAGCTTTTTAATGGGTCTCAAAATGCTGTGACAGATTTTTGGTCAAGTTGTTTCCATTAGAAAGTATTGATTTTATCCTATTTTGTATATACAGCTACTTTCTCTTAATTCGATGAGAAGAAGATTTGTACAAATATGCAATGTATTAATTATTTAACTGTCCTAGTAACCTGATTTGAAAGTGTCTCATTGCTATTTGTTTCTCAAAATTAATAAAAAGTATTGATTTTAAAAGCTAATAACTTAAAAACTGCCGCACAAAAAAAACTATCCACAAAACATTCTCCTCTCCTTCTGAAGGTTTTGCGATGCATTATCATTAACTTGCACATAATAGGTCTCTAGAGAGTTTTTAGAATGAGGCATACATGGCCAAGTCATCTGATGACAACCTTTTATCTGCACATCCTTCAATGGAAGGGTATGCTGAGAATCTATACTTCTGAGGAATGGTATATTCCTAATCTATAATTTCATGTATGTGTACAAACTAAAAGAAAAAAGCATATTTCTTTGCAGATGTAGTGAATTTATCATCTACCTGGATTTTCATGGAAAAATACCTGGTATTTAGAAAAGACAGTGAAGAACAGTAGTGGCATCTGCACTAAGCTGCTGAGCAGAATGGAGAAAGCATGCTATTGGAGATGCACTGATTTAAATAAGCCTGAAGAAGGGCCAGAGAGATGGCTCAGTGGAATAAGGGCTTCCTTGGCAGGCACAAGGGTCTGAGTTCAATCCCTGGTTCC
>NW_004524588.1:26778309-26796908 GCF_000260255.1 Octodon degus | reverse complement strand
CATGCCTAATTCAGCCAGCACAAACATAGCACACCCATCTCAACACAACGTGGGCTTGCTCAGGTTCTAGGGCGGTGAGAAAAGGGTCAGAGGGAGAAAGAAAAACACCTTTCCTTCCACTCTCTCAAGGCAACCAGCAAGTGAAACTTAATTAAGTAAACGAAATGTAACTACCTACTGCTCACCAGGCGTGGTGCTGATTTTCAAATCTAGGTACATTATTAACTGGCTGGCACTGCCCAGAGGTAGGAATAAAGCTGTGAGAGCACTGCGGTGAGTGAGAGGAGCGCTACCTGGCCGTCCTCCCGTGGCGGGGCGGCTCTCCAGTGGCTGCTTCCAGCTGGTCCTACTGCAGGCCGGCCTGGGAGCTGAAGCTGTTGATGACATGCTGGCCCTCAAGTGAGCCGGGAGGTAGCCCCCCGCTCCCAGGAAAGCTGAGCCTGGGCATCTTTGCACTTCTCGGGAGCCAAGGACGGCTGCTCACTGAGCCTATCTGCCGCCTTTGTGTGCTGCTCAGAGCGACTCAGCAGATTCTCTTATGTGAAGAGGCATTCGACATATGGCACCTGTTGTAGCGATCTGAAATGTGTGCTCACTGTGACTCTGGAAACAAGCAGACAGCTCTTCCTCAAGGACAGGCACATGCACTGAGGGCCAGCAGGGCGCTGTCCTGCTCCCCAGGGTGCAAGTCTGCTCGACCTTGCTGCTGTGATGCAACTTGGATGCCTTCTTTAGCCTTCTGTTTCCTCTTCTGCTTGATACCTGGAAGCATCCTTCTGTCTACCAGTGCAGGACTCAAGAAGCAAACACTTGAAAAATCAAAAACCTGAACTGAGAGGAAAACAAGGATATAACTCAAGCAAATTCTGGCTTACTCAAATGGATGGCTCCTTGGATTCAGATAAATTTCTAAAAACCGAAATGCATACTCAGAAAGTTATGACTTAGTAGCATAAGGTGTTGGCATATCACAGTCCTCTTCATTCATGTACTATGGCAGTGATTTGCCATTTTTATTGGAGCAGCTACAGGAATTCAAAGATGCATGACCTACTCAGAAACTTAAAATTGCCTCTTATTGAAAATGATTTTAAAAATTGTGAATGGCCTGCTATTCATGTCTGTATATCAGCTTCTCGAAGACACAGGCAGGAAGGCAGTAAGTTCAAGGCCAGTCTGGGTAACTACGAAACCTTGTCTCAAAGTAAAATCTTAAGAAGGAGCTGGACATGTGGCTTGTGCAGGGCCCTGGCACCAGTGGCCAGTACTGAAAAGGAGTATCGGGTGACTTTGTGGTGGAAATTCTCCAGCAGGAGGGACTGCAGCAGGCTTCTGTTCAGGTCTTTTCATGACCACGGATGTCCAAGGCAGTGAGCCCAACGATGCCCCACTGGAGGCATATTCTGCAGGGCCCTGCCTGGGCTCAGGGCTGGTGTATGACTTGTTCCTGAGAAGGTGTTTGCACCACTGCACCTGCAGGGACACAGGCAAGTGTGTGTGTGTGTGTGTGTGTGTGCGCACACACATGCTTTCCTTCACTTTGGGATTCCTGGTCAAAACACAGAACCAACAAAACCATCTTTTTGCACTTATGTTTCCTTGAAATGAATTTTTGGTTTGGTTTGGACAGTCCTCCTCCCCCACTTGCTCTTTTTCGTGTCTCCTTGGAGGTTTCTCTCTGTCCTGGTAACTTTTTTTTTTTTTTTTTGGCAGAACCAGGGATTGAACTCAGGCCCTTGCACTTGCCAGGGAAGTGCTTATTCCACTGAGCCATCTCCCCGGCCCCTGTCCTGGTGACTTCTAAGGCTCAGTAGCCGCAGACTTCAAAGAGCTTGCATTGAGCCTGATGGCTGTAAGCCCTGTATGGGATTCTAGTCACTAGGGATGGATAGATTTATATTTAACTCAGAGAGCTCCCTACACTCTGGATGCTCTCTCTCTCTCTCTCTCTCTCTCTCTCTCTCTCTCTCTCTCTCTCTTATAGTCTCATAGTCTCTCATGTCTCTGTCTCGCTCTCCAAGTGCCATGTCTTCTTAGATTTAACAAGTCCAAAATTAACCCCTTTACTTTTCTCCAAAAATTGACCCTCCTTCGGGTCCTGGCCAAATGCCACCTTCTCAGTGAAGCTGTCTGACCTCCTACCTAATCCTGAGCCTGTTCACTCACATCTTTATTCCACAGCACTTCCCACATTTAACATCCTACTACCTTAACTTTTTTCTTTATTTTTTGTCTTCCCACAGATTTTAAGTTCTATGAGAACAAGGATTTTTGCTTGTTCAACACATGCCAAACCCCAAGAGCCTTGCACACAGTAGGAGCCCTGTAAATATTTGTGGAGTAGCTAACACTTAAGTACACTTCTTCAATTTTGATGGCTACATATGTTAAAACATCTTGGCCCACACGTGTACTCTGTACTTCCACTTAAGAGGCTCCCGTGACTTCAGGCAAGGCACCTACTGTGCCAGGGCCGGAACTGTCAGAAGCACTCAAAACCTAAATGGTCAACGGCCAGAACCGACAAAGGTTTTAGAACGTAAGCCCGATTGTGAGCAGAGAGCGAAACAATACTACGCATTTCAGTATCTTCCAAACAAATCTCAGCAGCAGCCCACCAGGTCCAGAGACCACATACTTGGCGCCACTCTTTTGCAAAGACTGGAACCGCAAGGCGGCTCTGGACGCAGGCCACACCAGGGCTCGGCCTCGGAACGCCTTCCTGCACACTGCGCGGCAGTGGAATGCGGCGCCGCAGGTTTGCCCAGAGCAGTCCTTTTACTTGACATTACTCTGACCCTGTAACTTCTAACCTGCTGCACAATTAAGCTATTTAAGCCTTCCATTTACACAACTCTCTACTCACTTCGATCTGTGTCTAAACTGAAGCAAAACAACCCTAGGCCTTTCTGTTCTGCTGAAGTTTGCTCTGGGCTTGTGAAAACGGGGCGCCCATAACCGTTCAGCGTGCGCTGCTGGAGGGACACTACTTCTTTACTCTTCCACTCCTCGTTTGTTCAGCTCACTCTGTGTGACGTCAGTCACACTGAATCAGAGGTTTGTTCCCTTACTGCTTCTATCAAAGTTTCTAGGCAATGCCAATCACATCAATGTTTGTTGCTACGGAAACAAGAGGGCCCGCGCAACAGAGCTGGCGGCAGGTTGCCCAGAAGGCGCAGCACTACTTGACAACAAGGAACCCCACTCTGAGCTCTGAGCTCTTTGTGCATCGAGGCAATGCTCTTGTCTCTTTTACGAGGATATTATTTCTCCACAAAAATTGTAAATGATTTTGGAATAATTTATTTACCTCTTGAAAACTTTTTAAAATGGTTCAACTTACAATAAAAGGGACCAAATTTACTGGGTTTCATCAATATTTGACTTGGGAAAAAAAATCACTCCATGCGAAACTACTCACATCATGCAAACGAAACTTACTCTCCTTTGCCTAAACAAATGATTGTTAATTTTGGAAAGTTTTTCCTTCTGTTATAGCTTTCGTTTCTTTCCTTTTATTTTATTTTTCCTTTTTATTCCCCACAGGGCTAACAACAACACCACCACCACCACCACAAACAACACCAGAATATAAACGCTACCGAATTTAGGGCAAGAGATCTACGCGTGACTCCGGACGTTCGGGTAAGGCAGCGCGCTGGCGAGCGAACCGCCTCGGCCGAGGCGTGGCTGGGCCTCCCGGACACGACGCCCACGCCAAGAGTCTCGTGAGCGCAGGCAGCCCGAGGTCAGCCTTCACGTCTCACGCAGCATCCAACGTGCAGACTACGCCTTTTCATCTACTAAATTCTCTGGACTGTTTGTGGGGGTCAGAGCCTCAGGTTTACGTTTTGTGATGTGTAATTCATGTTCATGATGGACAGAATACAATAACTCTGCCTCTGCTTGCTTAGTACAGTGTCTTGTTAACTCCATGTTAATGTTTATAGCATATCTCAACCATAAAGGTTGTATAATGTTCCACTGCATCACCTTTAATCTACAGGTAGACAGTTAAATTACTTCTTTCTTTCTACTATTATAAAAATGCTGAAGACTAATATTTAAGCCCAGATCTCTCTGAAATATGGCTAAGAATATAGCTAATGAGTTGGTTCTTTTTTAAAATTTTTATTTATTTGGTTTGTTTGTAAAAGAGCCTCACTATGTAGCGTAGGCTGGTTTTGAACTTCATTATGTAGTCCAGGCTGGCTGTGGCGCATCGCCAACCAGCAGGCAACCTGCACACCCAGCTGACTGAATCAGCATGGGGCTGGGTGGGGAGGCGGCCTGAGGCCTGCACAAGAGGCGGAGCTGGTTCTTACCCTGCTGGTGTTCTTCAGCTCAGCTCAGCTGTCCTCATCATAACAGGCGCTTGGGACACTACTGCCACTGGGAACGGCTGCAGTGCACTTTGGAAGAGCTCTGGTCCTTACCTTGTGGCTTGCTAGCTCCAGTTCAGATCCCTCCACCTGCTGGCTCAGATCCTCCACCCCGTGGGTGCAGATTTTCTAGCTTCCACCACTGACCTCTGGACCTTCCCAGTGCAGATCCGTGAAGCTGCCTTGCATGAGACAGACACACTGTGGGCTCCTGGCCTCCGCTGGACTTGTTGGCAGGCCACTGTCATGGGCTCCAGGTCCTTAGCTGGACTCACGCAGGACCTTGCCCCAGGATCCAGGCCTGCCATTGGCTTCTTTACGTGTCTAGTGTGTGGACAGGTCTCATGCACTCTTCTGTATTTGAACTTTGAGCATTATAAATAATCCTATACATTTTTTATGTGGCCTGTATTGTTTCCCTTGCAGACCCTAACTACAACTGACCCTGAGCCTGCAGCAGTCCTCCTGCCTCAGCCTCGCACGTGCTAGGCCTGCAGGCATGTGCCACCTAGCTTGGCCAGTGAATTAATTCTTAAATGCATCTTTCCTTCAACATTTTCCTTTATATCCAGACTTTAGCAAATTCTGTTTCCTTGTAAAACTCAATGCATATGTCAAATGAAAGTGAAATTCAGCATCAGTGTTATGGTAGATACAACTATCAGATGGAACCCTGGAAAAATGTAAAAACAAAAACAAAAACAAAAAAAAAACCACAAAAAAACCCACCCAAAAACCCAAACCTTTTCAGTCTATTTTATTTCCCTAATGTAAAGATTTCTATTATATAAATAGTAATAACTACACAAAAATGTTTCCTTATGCACAAACCCTTTAAGCAAAGATATAAAGTCTTTTTAAGAAAGACTTTGCCTTCCATTTTCACTCACTTTTACATCTGCTTTAACTACATAATGGGATTATTATTAACAACATCAATATCATTAATTTCTTACTATGGATAGAAGTTAAACATTTTACCCACAGAAGGCTCCCAGCCCCAGGAAGGCACATGCCTCCAGAAAGAAGTTTAACAGTGAGCAGCAAGTGTCTAGCATGGTGAACACTGCAGAGCTCACTGTGTCCAAGCAAGGACAGCAGGGAGCTTGGTCTGCACACGAGGCACTTATGTGGGAGGGCACCTTATGCTCACATTCCCGGAAACTGCGGTAGAATCCCCAGATCTGGGGGAGGGCGAGATCGTGACAAAGCAGCGACCAGCTCGTTGGCCCATTTCCCACTTCTAGAGAAAGCGATTCGCTGGGAGCTGAGCCGAACGCTGAAGGACTTGTGTTTCTGCTTTCTCCTTCTGACTGATCCTCTTCCTCAGTGGGAGCCTGCCTCTGTTCCCGCTGGATGACTGGAAACTTTGAGTGGTCTTGTTACACTATGGCCATTGCTCATCAGGAAGATGGTCGCTCAACGCTCAACGGAGAGGAGTTAGACAGCAAGAACGGTTTCTTACGCCTGTCAGTGTCCCGCTCTGATTTAAGCTTCATATTGGAATCCAAAACAGCAAAAGCATTTTTAGGGAAAAACATCTCTTTTCCCTTGAGCAGAGCACAGCCTCCACAGCTGAGCACGGCGCTGTAAGGTCATGCCAGCCTGTTCTGTGGCCCACAGTTCCAAGGTCAAGCTGCAACCAAACAAGATTTTATAGTCGACAGAACCAGAGCCAGCTTCTGAGAAAAATGTAGTTGCACACATCTGAACATCTATTCCTTTAACACTGCGATCAAGCAGCTTGAGAAATGGCTACTAAAATAAGAAAGAGGGGAACTGTGGCTAGTACTCTATTTCCATAACTATTTCTCCCTTTTCCTCTTATATAAGCATGTTATTGCTTCTCAGATCCTAAAAATATCTATGAGGGGCTGGGGAGATGGCTCAATGGAATAACCGCTTCCTTGGCAAGCACAAGGGTCTGAGTTCAATCTCCAGTTCTGCTAAAAAACAAAAACAAAAACAAAAAAATAAAAACACCCATGAGTCTCCGCTCTACATAGTTAGAATACGAACCTAAGTCTGGGTGACACCGTGATAAATGCTGTAGGGTCCTTCTTTCATCTCACTGATACTTCTCAAGTGCTTGACTCGTATGTGCGAAGTGAGTCCAAAGCCACACAGGCCCCTGCACACGGAGCCGGCCCGCGCTCTGCGAAAGCTCGCGCTCTGGGATGCAGGCCCGCCGCTCGAGCCTCTAAACACAAGACATTGGAAGTGTCCCTGCAGTGCTGTGGCTTGGGTGACGGGGAGCCTGAGCACACCCAGGCGTGCTCAGGAGAGACGAGCAGGACGCATTGCTCGGCCGAGCCAGGCGCAGCAGCGCACTCCCGCCTGCTGTGGCAAAAATAATTTTAAAGGGAATAAAGGTTGTCTTAGCACAATTAAATCCTGACTCTCTAATGTGGTGCCCTGAAAATTAATGTGGTAAATATAATAAATGGCTTGGCAAAGAGCACGTGCTCTTCGGAAGCATCCTTCCATGGATGATGTTTGTGTGAACTCCCAGGGCAGTGGTTTTCCAAGCAGATCTGGCCATCAAGATTACCTAGAACATCTGTTGAAATGGAGCGCTAATGGCGGCCCTTAGGATCTGCACCCCAGCAGGCCTGGGGCGGGGCCCAGAATCCATGTCGAGTTTGGGGTGATGTTGCTGTGCAGGTGCCCCTCAGAAAACAAAGCAACTGCCTCTGTGCTCATTTTAAAGATGGGCTCCAGCTTTGCATTGTGCTTCCTTCCCCTCTTCCCTTTCTCTCTCCCTCCTTCCCTTCTCTCTCTCTCTCTCTCTCTCTCTCTCTCTCTCTCTCTCTCTCTCTCTTTCTGGAGAAAAGGAGAAAAAAAAAAGCAGCACTTTATTTGGTCCTGACCTTTCAGTAGGCCTGGGCAGCAACTTCCCATGTGGAGTAAATTAATCTCCTCTGTGCATGTTTTGTGAGCTGGAAAAAGTAAAACAGATTCTTTTCCACATTTCCTAAGTGCTCGCGCTGTGGCTGGCCACTGCGCTAAGCCTATCAGAGCCGGCTTCTGCCCTGAAGGAGTGTGCAATGTGCTGAGGTGGGCACCCCCGCAAATCATTGGAGTTCATGGTGTCAGCTTCCATGAGGCATGATGGTAAAGCACTGTGATCGATTAGGTATCATAAGATGAAAAAAACAAACTCAAGCTGGCCGACTGGAAAACAGATCATAAAGGATCTCCTAATGAGGCACATGACTCACTAAGCAGCGGGAGATGAACAGCACATCTAAGAAGAGCTGGAAGGATACTCTGAGTTGAGCACAGCACCAAAGTGTCCAGCACGCTTTGCCTTCGGGGGGCTCTGGGCACTTTGCTCACCAACACTGCACCACAAATGCCTGCGTGTGCTTTGCTAATGATTTGAACTTTATGATGAAAACACATTGGAAAAGCCACTTGGCAGCTGCACATAGAAAGGATAAGGGAAGGGTAAATGGTGAATCATTTTTGTAGCATGAAAAGTGAGAAAATCTAGAAGAACTCACATCACGGCAGTGGGTAAAGGGAAGAGAGGATGGGTAAGAAGCACAGAACAAGGGAAGTCAGTGACTATAAAACTGAAAATGAACAAGAAAGACGAATCCATGCAACTCACATATCTCCATTTGGGACAGAGAGCATCATTATCTGACAAGAAGAGTATAGAGGAAAAGAACAGGTGTCAGGTGCGGTGGCGCGTAGCCCAAGGGGCCATGCCATTGGACAGCTGAGTGTAGAGGCCAGGGCACAGGATGAAGGTCCGAGAATCCTGGGCTTGACGGAAGATCGCCCAGGACACCACGGAATAGGCTGGTCCACGAAGGGCTGACCAGGAAGTGACCTCATGAAAAGGTGAAGCAATGCCAGGACGGCCGCCCATCACAGTGGGTAAAGCCACAACCGGTCCTTCCAGTGACCTTTCGTCCTTCCCTACATTCAGGGTGCTGAGGAACAAAGGAGATATTATATGGCAAAGTCTTCTGCAAACTACAAAGCACTGAGTGAAATGTACAGAAAGATACACGGACAGTAAAAGAGCAAAGGAGGCAAAGAGCACGACTCACTGCTTCCTGGGTGTGGACAAGGACCGGCTTGGATCTGGGTCCTCCAGGCCCTCCATCGTGCTGACACTCACCGGCCCCTAAGAGGTTTTGCAGGCAAGTGTGCTCCTCTGTGTCAGGCGTGCTGTCCCCTCTGTGTGCTCACCCCAGGCTGGTCTGGGCCCGGGCCTAGCAGCACTAGTCCCACAAGTTCTGCAGGCACAGGGCTGAGAGGGGAGCGGCTGCCTGAGGCTGGCCCGCAGTGAGGACACTCACATCCAGTGTGTCCGTGCCCTTTGGGGAACTAATATTTTATAGTGCAGTTCTTTTGCATTTTAAGAAATCAATAGATTAAATAGCAACTGCAAGAATTCATTTTGTTTGGTGAGTATCTTCTAAAAATTTTTATTCATGCTACTTTACCATGAAATCAGTTCAACTCTAAATGAATTTGGCGTGTGTAAAATATAAAGAAATCCACATAGAGCTATCACTCTCCACAAGCATGAACAGACCCACATGCAGCCAGGCTTTTATTCCAGGTGTGAACTGCTATGCTGCTTTGCGCAGGTCAGACACAGGCTGTGAGCTTTGCAAACTAACTTTGGAAATCTGACACAGTGTAGTTGGTCAGTGCAGTAAAATGACAACAGAAAGATTAGTGCTCCTGCCACTTTAATTGGTCTTATGGCTCTCCTAGAAAAGGGTAATAGTTTAAAATTACTTAGTTTTTAAAGCACAACTTTAAAAGAAAGTCACGAATTTCCAGTAATTTCCCCACCTCAACGCACAGTAATTTGTTTCCTGCTGAGTGAAAACCCACAGATCTTGAGCTGTTGCGGAGCCGTCTTTCTCCTGACTTGTACAGTTCCAAGACTCATTTCTTTCTTTCACTTTTACTGTTCTGGGTGGTTTGTTCCAGTTTTGTATCTTTTACTTTTCTTTTCCTTCCTAAGAAATCAGAGATGAACTCATGGAATGACAGAAATTTGAACTTGAGCGGGATCTAGAACCTTAACCACGCTGCCGGCGGCAGTACAGCTGAGGTTCCCGATGGCTGCGAGTTCAGACTTCAACTCACTCCACAAAGGGGGATTCATGCCCTCACCACGGTTACCACTGCTCACAGACCAACATGGTCTTTGCAGCATGAATCAGAGTATCACATTAGCCATCATGGGAGTGAGAGCTAACGGTACTGTTCTTCTTGTGCTACTTAATTCAGCCTAGGTTTAACTGATCTACATAATGTGATGTAGGTGTAAGCTTTGTCATTTATACCCAAATTCCATTCTCAGCTATGAACTCCAAAAGGGACAGGTCCATGCCCTAAATGCCTAGCAGATCTTTGGTGCACTGTAAGAAGTCAACATTCATGCTCAGATGAAGAAACTAGGAACTAAAGCTTCCAGTGGTGGTTCTCAACGTACTGAGTACATCAAGCTACAATAACTCTAAAAGGAAAACTAATGTCCTTCGCTATATTCAGATTTTCATATCATGCACATTTAGGAATTAAAAAAATGTTTTATAAAACTGAATGTTCAACATGGATATCATAGAGGAGGGTACTTAAAATATTTAACAATCTCAAATACCTTCTGGCAGAGCCGAAGCTCTCACCAGCAGAACTACAGATTTGACCTCACAGTCAAGGATAGCCACAGGTGACAGAGGGTAAGTAGGGAGTGTAGGCATTTCACAAGAGATTCCTGGTATTGTTGCCAAGGACACATATTTTCTCTAAGATCCAGGTGTCTTCCGGCTAAGGGAGAAGAAGCAAGCAAAGAGAGGCTCTGGCTAGGTGATATACACTTGGACCCAGCAACAGGGAGGCTGAGGCAGGAGGCCAGGCTAGACTAGCATACTCTTTTTTTTTTTTTTTTTTTTTTTTGGTACTGGGAATGAGGCTCTGGTCCAGGCAACTGGTATCCATCCAAGGGTTCCTGGGCTCTGGGCAGGGGAGTGGGAGGTAGTGGTTAGGGAAAAATGAGCAATCGCTTTTTCCTGTTTATCAGCTGAACTAGCAACCCTGGCTGTCAGAAATATTAAAATACAGTTGCAATTTCTGGGAGACATTAATAATTTTGCAACAAAATAGAGTGGGTCCCCAGTTTAAGACATCTACATCTACTGAACAGAACTTTAATAAAAGCCTATGTATTTGGAGTGGGAAGTGCCTATCAGAAAGCCTTCACTATGGTTTAAGACGATTCACGTCCAAACTCTCTTAACTCAAGTACTTGATTTCAATTGATCTGAGTTACTTTTCAATCTGAAAATTCATATCGAATATCACTTTTCTAGGGATATATCTACCAGTTAGAACAAGGCCGTGGATGGCCACTCTCACAGACCAAGCTAAGCCAAGCCAAGTTTTCCAGATCAAAGCACAACTGAAGTTTGTAGCAATTTTTCCTGATTTTTCTAGCTTCCAAAAGGCTGCACCTACATATTCTATGTTAATGTTAGATTAGATGACATCTTTTTTCCTGAACTACTCTTTAATTTCATAGGGAAAGTGATGTTTCTTCATTAAAATTAAGTAGAAAATTCTGCTTTGCCAATTTAGTTAGGGTTAGGTTTCACTTTCCTATAATCTGTAATCTTGGTGAATTTTATATTTTAAACCTAAGTGATCTCAGAAATATTACCCACATTTCAGAAGTAACTGCATTTTTTTCATAAACATTAATGAATAATCTTCAAAACCTGGAACATGAATGCAGAAACCGCCCTCTGTCCTCCTCCCTGTTTCACTTTAGTTTTGAAATACACACTTGCAGGATTTATTCCGTTTCTCTAGCCTCCTTTAAAGGCCGCTTCTCAGCAGACAATTCAGCTAACTGCTGTATTTTTCCATATAGGATGCCAGGGAGTAGGAACAAGTGAGATAGTTTCTTATATGATATAATTGTTTCCATTAAAACTCAGGAAAGCAGGAACCAATCCATCAACGAGGGCAAACAAAGGGTTGCGTAATCCACAAACTTTAACTTGATCACTTATAAAATGGAAAGCTACATAAGCCACAAACTAGAAAGATGGCAACTGTTACGGTATAGGGGTTTCTCCCCCTCTGTCAGACTGTCTCTGTCCCAAACCGAAAAGGTGCTCACAGTCCTTCTTATCCAATTCCCATTAGTTTATTAGCGGGAGATTAGGTTTACACATCATTGGTCAGCAGCTTCTCCTGAATGTGTGCTTTTTTTGTATCATTTTTCTTACTGCCAACCGGAGGACCTGGTATGGATGAGAAAGTGAACAGCAAGAAGCCAGGGGGAGGAGATGTCCTTATCACAACCAAAAATTAAATTCAGACACAATGTGATACCTACTTTTCTTTCCTCTAAAGATGTAAATTAACACTATAAGAAATAATTGTCTTTTAACCTTTAAAGAACAAAACCCTGCTGAGTTTGTGTCTCCATTTGGACTAATCTTCAAAAATGTGAGGAATGGAGTATAGGCCTGCTGCTTTAAGGAGTCAGGAGAGGAAGCACAACTCACGGGTCCCCAACTCTGCCTGCTGTATTCTGAAGCCCAGCCGGGCTCACCAGAAGGACCAGCAGGCTTGACTGAACTGTTATGCACTGTTGTTCATTCCATTTTTCTTTCATATTTTCAATTTCTTGCTCTGTATTTGCTCATTTAACTCTGCCTGATAAATGTATTTATTATCATAATCTAAAGAAATGGATATTCTCTTCTCTAACTCCATTCCAGTGGGCTTTCTTCTTCACGCCAAGAAAGTGTTCTTTACAATCGCTACCCATGCTTTACCCAGCCTGCAGTTTTCTTCATTCTGAAAGTTCTGCTAAAAGTTCTTGTCATTTCGCCCTCTAGACAGCCATGGAAGATCTTCTAGGGGGCAAATTTGTCCTCTGGTCTTCACCCCCGTGCAGCTCTCTGCAGCACTTGGTGCTGTCCAACGCCGCTTCCGCCCTTAAACTCCTCTCCTCCTTGCCTGCCTGCCAGCCGAAGCAGAAACATGTCTGTCCACCGTCTAAAATGCACCGCTTCCTAATTCTTCTGATTCCCCCGCCTCGCCTTATGCTCAGCATTTAAGCTGTTGTCTCTGGGTATGGCTACCTTCCAGAGTCTCAGGCCCACGTTCTCCAGTGCCCAGTGGATCCTCCCACCTGGGTACTTCACCTGCTAACACCTCTAACGAGGCTCCTTATCAACATCTTTGGTCGTTTCCTCCGAGCATTCCTATTTATGTTAAAGCTTCCACCTTACAGATGAGCAGCAGTATTATTTTAGTTTGATCTTTAAAACTGAATTGCTAAACTATCTCTGAAGCTGAGATCTGGAAACCTAGCTGTGAGTCCAGCAAGTCTGAGGGCTTTCTAGGATAACAGTGGTTCTCCTGGTCTCCGGGAGTCGGCCTTAGTGTGTGATGCTGCAGCAGCTACAGCACTACTTAGCTCAGACTGCAGGCATGAGGCAGAGCTGTGCAGGGTCGCAGCTCTGCGAGCAACATACCTCACTTCAGGAACATGCGCTCACGGCACAGCTAATAGAGAACAACACACATTTGGATTGATGTCTTCTCATGTTTGAAAAGTTTCCAGGAGTACTCTTTGTTCATGAAGACTCAATCTCAGGACTATTAGTACCCATGAGGTCCCAAGTCTGATCCCAACACACACACCTCAATATGGCTTTAGTTACTTTTCATTTTATAACAGGCGTTACCACTTAGTACGTTTAAGGTGCCAGACATCCCCTAAGCCCTCGCAAAGCACTTCCCGCCGGCCTCATCACTACCCTGAATGGCGCCACATGCGCGGATGGCTGTGCGGAGCTGTGCAATGCGTGGCCTATGCCACGCATCTCTTGGCCTTGGTAGCACTGAACCACAGAGACATTAAGGAACCTGTCCAGAGTCACAGTGCTACCAGGCCGGGTCCAGGGGTTCCCCAGCTGACCTGTTGTTCTCTGCTCTTAACCGGCCTGGCAGGCCACCTCTGCCTGTTTCTCCTGCAGCACCCACCACCGACATCTATTTCTGCACTTAGCCCCTCCCTTACAACATGACTACCATTAGAAGATATTTCCATTCTTAGATTATTATTTTTAGACTATAAAGAGATAATTCAATAAACTGTACTAATCATAATTTTTATTGTAAATTTGTCACAAATATGTATTAATTTATTGAATAATTACTAAGTGAATTCTCTCAAGGTATGTGACCTGGAGGCATGGAAAATAACATTTGTCCCACCGGTTTCCTCATCTGACCGTTTCCTAGTCAGTCTTAGGGACAGAAATTTGTCCAGTCACCCTCACACAGAAACCAGCAATTTCACACAGCTGGACACTGAGGCGGGGCTGTCCATGGGGCCCTCAACCTTCACGGCCACAGACAGTTGTGTGTGCCGCAGCCCAAAGCGACCTGCAGACTGCACCGGGCATGACGTGAACCAGCCAACACGGACATTCTGCGCCAGGAGATCAGAACCAGCTGATTACTGAGCAGAAGAAGAAAAGGTGCGAAGTGAACCTACAACAAATAAAGACTACTGCCAGCAGACAGCTTTGGAAAGGGTCTCCAGACAACCTGGTACTACGAGGGTTACAATAGGGAAGAAATACATTTGACTAATACAGCTGCTAAACTTCTTTTTATCAAATGACTATGACTAGAAATATGTATGTCCCGAAGTGAAGTTGCTGGTTAACGCAGAGGCCCCTGGGGACAAATTCCTTTGATGAAGTCCCTACAGCGGAAGGGCCTATGTCCACCTCCCGACTTGAGCGGGATAATTTCTTTTAAAACAAAGTTCAAAGTCTGATGCTTTGGCCTGGAGAGATAGCTCAGGGGCTTAAGTGCCTGCTTGGCAAGCACAAGGTTCTGGGTCCGATCCCCAAAAAAAAAAAAAAAAAAAAAAAAGTCTGATACTTCGTTAGTGGATCATACTTTTCTAATAGTCTTTTGACCAGATCCAGCAGTCAAATTAATCAGAAAATTAAATTTCGCATGCATACATCAATGACATGCTACATTTTGATTTTTGTTTTATAGTTTTTAATTTAAAAAAATCATCATGGAGTGTGGAATTTTTAAATATAACGTTTATTTTAGAGAATGAGATAACTGGAATGACGCTCGCATACAGTCTAGCGCCTGTAGATTATCGTTCAGTAGTTGCACTAAGAGGGGAGTCCGGAAAGGCTCAGAGCCACCCAGCGCGTGGGAACCGAGCCTGGCGTCGCCCGCGGGGCGCCTTCGGGCAGAGCGAGCTCTTCTCACACATCTCGCTGCTTCCGTCCACGTTAGAAAAATCAAGCAGCTAGAACCCTAAGGGAAAACTGATCCTCTATGTTGGTACTAGCTCAGGGAAACACGCGAAGGAAGGGCTCGTCAGCTGAAGAATGAAGGGCCCTTTGCTCACAATTTTGTGGAACTGAGACACGGAATCCCGAAAGGGTCCCACATGAATTCTGAAACTAAACAGAACTGTATCCTGATCCACTTTTAACTATGCCCCTGAAATATTTACATTGGCCAGCACAAATCTGAGTGACAAATCTTGGAAACCACCTGAAAACCCACAGGAAATATTTTGTCCTTCTTCAATGTATGGAAATCCTTGATGGGGAAAAGGAAAGAAAAAAATGAATATAAAGCTCAGTGCAAATGTACCACATCTGCAAGGTTAGGGTGCTATTACTTGAAGCCTGACATTTAATGGCTTGTAGATTAGTCAGCTGGCTACAATCTAAAACAAAAATAAAAAAGATTAGTACACTTGCCAACTGACTCGTACAAGGAAAACCAAACTACTGAGCAGCAAGTAGTGTGACCGTTCATGGACTATGAAGCCTGACCCCTCTCTAGCCTCCTGCTCAATTAAGACATAAGCCTGGCAAGTAAGTATGTGGCACATGCTTTTCGTATAAACTTCTATTAATTCCGCTTGTTTCCAGAAATTTGATAACGTTCACAAGGCTTTCACACTGTACATATGAATGGAGACAGTTTGGGAATACTGATGCCTCAACACAGTGGCTAAAAATATACCTTTCTTACTAGTAAACAAAGCCAGTAGGTACTGAATTCTTGAATGTGTGTTTTAATAGGTAGTTTTGGTTTGTTTTTCAAACTGCATTGTTGTGGCCAAGCATTTGGGGTCAGAAAGCTGTCCTGGAAAAAGGTGGCTGAGATATGCATTACATTTGTTTCATTTTTAAGCCATCTTTGACATTTAATTTCAGTACTTTAAGCCCTAAAATGTGGAATGATAGAAAAAGGCTTGGAGCAATACTGAAGCACTTCGTTCTACCTGGAACTCGGTCACTCCCCACGACTGGGCACGCGGCTGCGCTGTGCGTAGGTCGCAGCTCTGAAAAGCTCTCTAGCCGTGTGAAGTCCAGTTGACATCACCTTTCGCTAACTCTGCTGCATCTGTTAGCCTTCAAGGGCAACTGTCGCATAATTAGCCGTCCGACAAAACGCGCTGCGTCATAGCTACCGGCACTGCACAAAACAGACCCTTACGCCTACCCAGCCTTGCATTTTCGCAGGCACCTCGGACTTGCGGAATCCCATGTAACTGAATGAATGAATGGACGAACGAATGAATGAATGACCTCTAGATGCTGACAGGTGTGAAGTACACGGTTCAAGCTGTTACTGCTTTCATAAACGCAGTTCTCTTCGACTGATTTCTTTAGATCTTCACAAGCGCCACACTGGTGAACAGAATATGACATGCTGGTAGTCACTAGACCTACTTGCTCAAATTCATAAAAATTCATACTTCTAACTTCCGACAGTGTTGAGGACCCGAAGTACAGGCAGAACTGGAAAATGTGCTAGATTAACTCTGAAAAGTGGCTATTCTATTTAGCACCATGTATTTATTGTACCTGACACTCTCAGTGACTGGATACACACAGCTGCATTCTTTCACTACTTTGAAGTATTTTTATGACCATATGTCCTTTTCTAAAAGAGCTTAAAACTACTAAAAACACTTGAAGGAGTCTGGGAAAAAATCCTAACTGCATTAAGGAAAATGAAACTTACAAGCAACGTATTTGTATCTACTTGTTAGCTCCTACCAAGGCCGATCACCAAGGACTGTGGATCAGCTCTTCTTCTTTTCTGGTACTGGGACTGAACCCAGGTCCTTCACACTGAGCTACATCCTCACACTTTAAATTTGTGAGTGTGTGTGTGTGCGTATGTGTGATGGGGAGAGAGAGAGAGAGAGAGAGAGAGTCAGAGTCTTGTATGTCATTAAGTTGCCCAGACTGAATTCAAAGTGGTGACCCTCCTGCCTCGGCCTCCCAGACCGCTGGACCTCCAAGTATGTACCACTATGCCTGGCTGCAGGGCCCCGCTTCGCAATGTTTGGCACCCATTGAGCCCTACAGAACAATGTGACAGTCGTACGGTACCTTTGGCAAAATCTAGCACCCAGGAGACACTTAATGCTTTTATTTTCCCCAAAGCCTCTCGCTTTCAGGTAGTAAGCTGAACTCTGAGACAGCCACTCTTTCACCCCAGAGAACGTCACTTGATTTACCACCCTGCTTCAAAGTGGAACACTGGTGGCTTGAAAGAGACAGTGGGGACATGGAGACTCATCAAAGAGTAACTGCTGCTGCTATTCTTCTTCCTCCGCGAGACCAAGAACAAGCACAGCTCGCCCCAGGGACAGCCAGTCGCCAGGCTGGTACAGCAGGACTGCCAAGTGGCCCGGCTAACTGGACAGAACGCCAGGGCCTCGGAACCTGACGCTCGGCCCTGCCGGACCAGGCTCTGCCTCCTCCATCCACAAACTTGCTGGAAATTATCACAAGTCTGAAAAAAACATCATTTCATTTGATTTGCACCTTCTAGTACAAATGTCTCTTACTTACAGAAATTGGGATTGAAGCCATCATGAAACGGTGCAATTGGCTGCCTGATTTGGCAAAGAATGCCCCTGCTGTCATCCAGCCTACATCCTAGTAACGTGGAATCACTGCCGCGAACACCGGGTGTCCGTGTGCCCGGGTCTCCTGCTTGATTCTGTTTTCACAATCTTGCTCATATTTTCTGATGAGGTTTATCACTCTGTACATGCAGTACTTTAACTTTATATGTGAATTTGTGCAAACTTTGAAGGCAACAAAACATCTTTAGTAAATACATGCTCAGGTATTAGAATGAAGGAATTTCCTGAGAGGCATGCGACATCAGTGTTAACTCTTCACAAGGTTATTTTCTGTTGTTGTTGGTTTTGGCTTATTGCCTGGTATTTAACTGTATTTAATACAACTAAAATTTCAGAAAATGACATGTCCAGAGGAATAAAATCTCAGTTTAGTGACCAAACACGTTACTTCTAGGGTAACTTCCCCTCTTACTATAGAGTTGTCATTTGCGTTCTCCGGCATTCGGCTACTGAGGGCCCCTTGGGGTCTCCTCGGAGCGAGACCTCAGGAGCTGCGCCGCCGCCGCCTTGCAGCGTCCGTCCGTGCACACCGCGCCTGTCCCGTTTCAGTCATAAAGTGCCCAGTCGCGGCGCGTCTCTGAAGGCGATCACTGCCTGTCATCACAAAGGAACCCCTCGCCACCACCCTCGCACCCAGCCAGGCGCCCCTGCACCGCAGGGGCCGACCCCTTAAGGGGGCGTTAAGGGGGCGTGTGGGCAGGAACCCTCCGAAATGCCTGCTCCCTCCCGTGGGCACCCCTGGGCGAAGGTGCCCCACACCACCTCTCGGACCTCCCTGCCACGCACCGTCGTCCCTCCCGGCACAGAACTGCCGCCTCATCTTTGCTCTGAATGCCCTCTTCCGTCAGCGGTTCACATTCACTGATGATTAAGCAGTGTGTAATGGAATGGGTTCCATGGAGAAAAAGAAAAACTGGCTTTATAATAGAAACATACAATTCCTTTGTGCAATGTGCTGCTAGTAGATGGGTGTAGACAGAAGAGGCCTGTCACAGAGGGTGCCACCCTGAAGGAAGGAAGGGTGGAATCCTGTCCCAGGGTCCTCCTCCTCCTGTCTGTCTCTCCTCCCTCTGTCCTCCTCTCTCCCTCTCACCCTCCCTCTCTTCTTCTCTCCCTTCCTCCCCTCCCCTCTCCCCCTAGCCTTCTCTCCCTTTTCCCTTCCCTTCTCCCTTCCCCCCTCCCCTCCCCCTTTTCCTCTCCTTTTCCCTCCCCCTGCAGCC